>NW_024065845.1:0-600000 GCF_014898295.1 Botrytis byssoidea
TCGCCGGCTGCCATTGAGACATAATCTGGACCGGCTATAGTGAATGAGGCTTGAATGAGACATTGCAAGAATCCCAGGAAGCGACCAAGAGATCCCGTTTTATAAAGTTCGGTGAAAGCTCCTGGATTGGACCAAAATCGGAACCCGAATCGATCATGAAGTGGATTTCCACCCAGCATCGTGATAAAAGTGAATATGATCAGACCAACAATCAAAAGAACTTTCCCCATGGCGAGGTAAAATTCTGATTCTCCATACCATCTGACTGCAAATAGATTGATAAAACTATAGTAGTTGCGGTCAATAGTGTGAGCAGAATAATAAAATTCAAAATAGCATACCCGTAAAGAACTATAACAATAGCAATGATTCCACCAGCAGGAACTGTATCGCTCCAATAATGAATGATGATATTACAAGCTACAATTTCAAATGGAACAAGAGCGGCTTCAAAGATAAAGAAGTTGTATCCTGCAGCAACTCCGAATGCTTCATCGACATACCGGCCAGCGAATCGTATGAATGGAGATGAAATTGGTAGATAAGTAACCATTTCTGCCATACACTAAAGTTTTCACAATCAGAAGGGTGAATAATGCCCGAGAGAAAATGCTTACATTCGTGACCGCCAAAATGAAAGTGCACCTGTCATTTCAATATATCAGATGATAATTCCATTTCTCCATGTTCGACAATGGTCTAGGGAAAAAAGTATACAAACCAAATAGTGAAGGCCAAGAATAAACTTCCCGGCCCTCCATTTATTAATCCATGGCCAATTTGAACATAGAGAGCAGTTCCAATTGTCCCTCCAATACCGATCAATTGGATATGTCTTGGTCTTAATTGTCGATGTGTAGAATCATGTGCCTGGTTAATGGATATGTTTTCGTCATGATAAGGTGGAGAGAAGGTATCAAGTACTTCTTCTTCATGCTTCTCTTTCAGATACCCATCATTTGCAGGTTGTCTATATGAAGCAATACTTTCATGATTAAATGGATGGGGTGCTTCAATACCAGAAGAAGACATGATAGCAACGATGATAATTAGGGAAGAAAATAGAAGAAAATATTTTTATCTCTCAATTAAATATATTGTCAGCGGGCAAGAAGACCCAGCCAACTAACGGTTAGTTCCAAGTTACCTACACCAGTACAGTTCGTCCGTGCCCGCACTAAGACATCGACATCGACATGGGCAAGAGTGAATGACAAGGAAGAGAAATCCCCTCCCCCCGCAAATTTTAGAAGGGGTGACATGCCATTTGGAAAATGGGATTTCTATTGAGACGAGTGAGGCTCCAGAATAAGGCAGGAGCATTTCACACGGCAATAGATTAATAAGCCCTTGGCTTTTCTGCGCCCACTGCGATCTTCATGTCTGCGGTGCAACCTTTGAACAATCATAAGGTTGCAATCATGGCTCGGCCATCTCGTACCAGCACCCATGGGCCATGGACCATGGACCATGGACTATGATTGATACGATAGGTAGGTAGGTACCGGTATGTGCTTGAGGTAGCTTGGAAAGAGCTAATATGAATAGATAACGAGAACGCTCGGTGTCGCTTCAATTCTGACTTTCTCATTGGCTGCGCATACCATGTAGGTAGGTCAATCCAGGTGAATGAAGCTTTTTATAAGGGCCGAAAGAGCCTCGGTTTAATAGGAGTTCCAAGGTTTCCAAGGTTCGTGACAATTCCTCAAGCCACAATTGCACCGCCACATTAAACGTGGGGTAATTGAATTTTTTTCTCCCTCTCTCTCTCTCTCATGTACTGGTCTGGTATTACCAAATTGCTTTGTTCGTACCATTGACTCTTAACAAGCAATGTCTATATCAAAGTCGCTCAATTTCAAATGCTTTCGAATATCTTAACTTAAAAATCAGCTTCACCGGTAATCATCATTGTCGGGTGAAGAGCCAGTAAATTTTGCGGCTGTGGTTCAAGATGATCACAAAGCTCTGCCACCATAGCATGAACAAAAAATCACATTGATCGTTGGTGTAGCCACAATGTCTTCCCTTATCAGCTCAAATATTTACTTTCCCTGTGTTTCTCTTCTCCAACGCGGCACGGATGTTAGCCTTCAATTGATCAATACCACCAACACCGCAGACGTGATCATCCAAGGAGTAGCATCTACATTCTTGGGAGAATTATGAAATAGACTTGGGCGTTGATCAGTATATTTGATTCCGTTCACTTCTTATATGGCGGCGAGTATTGGACTTGCATTACAAGATAGTTGTGATTCTTTGCTTGTGGTCCGAAGGTTACAGAATGCTGTTTCCTCTGCTTCTAACGCTATTGGATGTGGAATCGTGTCAGGTATTGTCATTTCTGCTGAAAGAAAAAGAATCCTCAATCCTGCTATGGTTGGTGAGCATTGTGCTTTTGTGGCATCAAGTTCCGTCTATTATTGTTCAACTTATGTTCTGTGTACTTCTTTTGTGGAAAGAAAGACGAATAAGATTCTCAGGTTCATCAAATGCCATCAATACATTTCTATAACGTGATTCATATACGAGTGAATCATATCATCAAGTGGATCACTTCCACCTCAAATATTCACCTCTTAATTCAATATGTGTTTTATCAATCAATCAATATGTAATCGAATAATAACGAAGCTTGAATATTTTTAATTATCAAGGTTATATATAAAAACAAAAAACTCAGTATTCAATGATCTATCAAGCTATATAATATACTATATATAATATTATATTATAGAATAAATGGATTTACCTCTTATACTAAATCTTTATTTAATAATTATTATTTTTCGAAATTAAAAGAAAATATTATTATTCAATATATAATTAATATAAATGTTGGTTTGAGAAGGATACAGAAGACGTAGTACCCACGTATTCGTAGGTTCTAAATGTCTTAATTGTATTCTGTATAAAGAGCTAGCTATGTAGGAAATTAGTAGGCCTTATATAGGCACTACTGAAAGAGCTAGTCTCTTTTGTATTCGCCTATTCCCTTTTGATATAGTAGTCCTTATATTGAAGTCATTCTCTTGAAGTGAATCTCTTGAAGTGAATCTCCTGAAGTGAATACTCTTATTCACACAATAAATTTGAAAGATTTTATATCTAAATATAAGAAAATGATAAATATAATTAATTATATTTTTAATTTCAAAAAAGAAAAGAGAGTTGAAAAGCAATAAATTTATTAATTTTTAAAATATAATAAAGTGTTAAGAATGTATTTTAATTGTATTCATAATTTTTAAAAAGCTTTTTATAAGGATTTTAAGTTTATTATAGATTAATTTCAGCTTTTTTCAAATATATAAAACAAATTTAATATTCTCAATTATAATTTATAGAATTTCAATAAAACAAGTTTTATAATAAGAATTATAAATATTAGTATAATTATTATTAGCTCTAAAAGATCTAATAGAAGTAAGATTATATAATTAGATAATTGAGAATAAATAATAGTAATTATATATAAAAGTAGTATAGGAGAAATTATATCTTTATTTCTAATAATATTATCGTTTTAATAAAAAATAATATAATATATATATATCTTTTGAAAGCATTCAACCTAATATAAGCGTATTATATAATCAAATCACATGATTATCAATTATAAACTTCCGAAAACAGTTATCAATACAAAAACGGCCATAAATCTGAAAACAGATTATAAAATAAAAAATAAGAAAAAAAGTTTTATTTCGAAAGAATGGTTGAATTAGGAAGAGATCTGTAAAAGATTAATGAAAGCGGGAAAACTAGATTAATAGGAAAAAGTATAAAATAAGGTTTTTTCTTTATTAAATATAAAATAAGAAATTAAATATTGATATATAAATTCTTTAATATTATGTGTTATATTACTTATATAATTCATTTAATTATTAAATCGAGCTAGTTTTTATACTATACTATTAGTTTATAATCTATAATAAATTATGAGTTTGGTAACTTATAAATACAATTAAAAAAAAGTTTATATATATTAGAATATATGTCAAATTTGTATCGAAAAAGTAAGGAAGAAATAAAAAAAAGTTGAAAAACAATCAACTTCATATTTAAAAGTGAAGAATATAAAAAAACTATTCAATCCAGATGTTTTATATGTTATACAAGTGTATTTATATATTAATACAAATCTATATTAATCTTAAATCCTTATTTAAGTTCTAAATTTATATATATTATTAATATTATTAATATTATCTATTATTGGATATATATTATATTAACACTATATATTATTGGGTGTATAATAATCCTTTTATTATATATCACTGGGTGTGATAGAATTAAATATTATATCTCATTGGAGGTATAAAAGCTAGTTGTCGTTTAAATATAAAAAGAATTCTTAATAAATTATATATATTTGTTTATTAATTATATATATACATTATCAATCTATATATATGTAAGTGAATATCAAATATATAGTTAATTATAAAATATATATGGAATTAGTTGAAGATTTCTTAGATTGGATAATAAAAAATTACAAAAGAATATTAAATAATAGGGAATATGATATAATTCAATAAAGGTTGAATACTACCCTATAGTTTAAAGAATTGAAAGTTAAGCTTATTTAAATTCAATACATATATTAAATTCTAATTATAATTTAACTATATATTATAATTTTGATATAAAAGTTGTTAGTAGGAACCCTAATTTTACTATCAAAGAAGCCTAGAATTCGACCTATATTCAAAGCATTATTATAGGAAAAAAAACTAAATACAAATTCAAATCTAATTTAAATCAAAAATCAAAATATCAATTTAATATTTAGCTTAGTAAAAAAAAACCAATCAACTAAGATTATATCGAATTCCTATATACAAAGATATATTGTATATTATGATATAATTTATATAATATATGGATCTTATAAACGATCATATACCTAGAAAAATCATTAAAAAATTCAAAAAAATATTTAATAATAAGAAATATAAAGTGATTTAATATGAAAACAAAAAAGAAATCTATAGTAATAATAATCTTATTATTAAAATAGAATTTCAAATAATAGTTAAATATTATTTAAAAGCACAAGGAAATAAAATTCAAGTTAAGATAGATTAATTAAATATTGAAGATTTGATATATAATATTTCTATATTATATAAATATAATATTAAAACTATTATATCAAATTCTACGCAACAAAATGCTTAATCCCCTTATTATATAAAAAATGTCAATTTATATTAATATATAAATGTAAATATTAATCTCTTCAATCTTAAATCCAAAAATATTAATTTAATAAATAATATAATAAATAAGGAATTAGATCGTTTAAATAAACATCAAATTCCTTATAATTATATATTCACATCAAAAGATACAGAATAAATCTATTCATATCTTTTATATTAATATATATTTATATATTAGTTTTTTTAGCCTACTTTAGTTTATATCCCTAAGACTAAATCTAATTAAAGAATAAAACTAGGTCCTTAAAAGCTATACATATACTGTACATATACGTTATCCATAGTGAATCGTATAGCATTATATTTTATACAAAAATGCTCTAGCTTGAATAAATTTATATATAAGGATTTATATAGATTTATATCAAGAGGTGGCAGCTAAAATCTAATCACTTCCCGAAATAAAGCTTTATAAAAGCTAAATTAAGATTCTGATTATATAGTACTTACCACACTATAATAAAATATTTATATATATTAATAAAAATATATATAAAATTAAATATAAATTAAGAAATCAAGTTTATAGGTTCTAAACTGAATGGTCATTTTAATTATATAGAATGGTATAATAAATCTAAGCTTTTTTTAGAGGCTAATAGTTTTATGTTCTATATAGATGATTCAGAAAAAGGCCCCGATCGATCTCTATATTTTAAAGAAAATAATATGTTTATTTCAAGAGAAATTCATTTTAAATATAGTAAAAAAGTGAAGAAATATAAAGATAAATTCAAAAGAGTTTTAGTAATATTAAAATCAATAATATCAATAAATTTAATGGAAAGATTTAAAGAAAAAACCAATTCAATAGAGTTCTAGGATTCAATAAATAAGATTTATAATAAAACTTCACTTGATATAATAAACCGATATTTTAATAAATTAATAGAATCAAATTATAACGATTTTAATAATATAAATAAATATACAAATCATATATTATCATCATATATATATTAAAAAAATTAAAATTCAAATTGCAAAAAGCTTATATAATATAGATTATATTTAATAATCTAAATGATTTATTTAATTCATTTAAATTATAAAAAACTAAAAAATTATCAAAAGATTTAAATAATAACAATAATATTAATTTAGATAAATTTATATCTGAATTAATATTTGAAGAATTAAAAATAAAAGGCTTTATAAAATCTAATAGAATTATAAAATTATTAAATACTATTTCAAATTATATATTTTGCAATAAAAAGGGGTATTTAGAAGAAAAATATTTTAAAAAACACCCAGAACTATATAATAAAGATTATAAAAAACCTAAAAACTCTAATAATAAAAATAACTTTAAAAAACAATTTTATAAAATTACTAAAAAATTAAATAATCTTAAAAAATCTAATAGAATCTATAAAAACAATAAAAATAATAAAAATTCCAATCAATAACAAAAGAAAAATAATAAAAATCATAATAAAAATTATAAAAATTATAAAGAAAGCTTTGATATTGAGATAAATTAAGTCTCTTAAATAGATTACGATTTAGCTTTAAATAAAAAAATAATATTATAATTATATTTATGCTAGTCAATTATATTAATAGATCTAAAAATAATATTATAATAAATTCAGGTGCTATAGAGTATTATTGCTTAAATAAAAATTAATTTATAAATTATAAATAATATAAAGTCTCAAAATATATAAATATAACTAATAAAGAATTTATATTAGTTTTAGGGTATAGGGATATTCCTATTATTATAAATAATAAAAAATTATTAATTTAAATAGTAAAGTATATTTCATTATTAAAATCAACTTTAATTAGCATTAAACAAGCTGTTAAAAAGGGTTGGGCTAATGAAATATTATTTTTTGGTAATATTTATAAATTTTCAAATAAAAATTTAAATAAAAAAGCAAATGCTAAATGGATTGATAATGTTTTCTATTTAGAATATAATATAAATTATAATTTATTAAATCAAAATAAAAATATTATTTATAATAGTAATAAAGGTTTTAAAATAGATTAAATTAATAAATCTAAAAAAAAATATAAATCCAAAAAAGAATTTAATAATATGAATCTAAAAAATTTAAATCTGTAGTATAAGTGTTTAAATTATATAAATAAAAATTATATTATAAAAATATTAAATTTAAAAGATTCTAATATAAATTTAAATTATTATGAAATTTATATATATGATAAGATAACCCAAAATATTAGTAAATTCCTTTTAAATTTGAAATTAAACAAATTTGATAAAATAAGTATTGATATTTATAAACTATTTAAAATATTAGAATTAATAAAAAAATATTTTATTATTATTTTTATTGATTGGGCTACACAAAGTATATGGGTGTATTTTATAAAATTCAAATCAAATACCTTTAATATATTAAAAAAAGTATTTTATTTGATATATAATTAATTTAATACTAAAATTAAAATAATAGAACTAGATAATATAATAATTTTTTAACTCAAATTAATGGAATTTATTTACTAAATCTAAAAATATCATATTAGAATATATAAGCTCTCATCATCATTTCTAGAATAAAATAGCTAAAAAAGTAAATAGATATTTAGTAGAAAGAATACTAATATTTATAAAAAATAAAAATCTATTAAAGTTTCTATAGCCTTATATATTAAAAGATATAGTTTATATTAAAAATAGATATTATAATAGAACTATAAAAAGCTTACCCTTTAAATTAATATACAATAAAGAATCTAATATAAATCATATTAGAATTCTAGGATCTTTTAAATATATATTAAAACATAGAGAAAAAAGAGATAATAAATTTAATTATAAATCAGAAAAAGAAATTTTAATAGGATTTGAATCTTTGAAGAATTTATTATTAAAAAAGATATGCTATATTATAATAATAATATTAAAAATAATCTTACTAAAAAAGATTTATTAAAAGAATTTAATAAAAATTCTAATACTAATAATTAAGAAAAAGAGGTAGATATATATAATAATATATATAAAGATTTAAACAAAAATAATGATTTCAAAAGTTCTATTATTAAAAATAAAAGTAGATTAATGGTTGAAATATTATTTAATTTTAATTTACCTACCCCTATTAGATGATCTAAGTGTATGCAAGGGGTAGAACCACAATTAGATATATATAATCTCGCTTATTTGTAATATATAAAATTAGAAAATCAAGATTATAAATTTAAATTAAATAATATTGATAATGATCAATATAAAGAAAATATATTATTATATTTTAATATAAAAACTGATGAAAAAATAATAATAAAAAGGTTTTATAATAAAAATCTAATAACTCCTGAAATATATTTATAAGTTATAAATTCTAATCAAAAAGAAAACTAAAAAAAAGCTATAAATTATAAAATAAAAACCCTAAAAAAAAAAAATACCTGGGATATTATTAAAAAGAATAATAATATAAAAGAATTAAATGTTTTAAAAACAAAATGGATTTATAAAATTAAATATTTATCTAATAATAATATTGAATTTAAAACTAAATACATAGTTAAAGAATTTAAATAATTATATGGATTAGATTATTTAAATATTTTTGCTAATATAATAAAGCAAATAACCTAGAAATTAGTATTTGTACTAATAATAAATAAAGAGTAATATATATACAAAATAAATATGATTTTAGTTTTTATGTAGGGAAATATTAATAAAAATATATATATTAAAGTTTCTGAAATATATTATAATAATAATATAATATTAAAGCTAAATAAAGCTTTATATGAATTAAAACAATTTGTTAAAATCTGGTATACTATATTAAAAGGTATATTAAATAAATTAAATTTTATTAATAAAATCAGATAAATATATATTTATAAATAAATATTCGGAATTAATATTGAATATATTCATCAATGATATTACTATTGTAGACTTTAACAAAGTTCTAATCAAAGATTTTATTAAAAATCTTAAAAAATATTTAGATTTAAAAGATCTAGATTTAATAAAAGACTATTTAAATATTCAAATTAATTTAAATAAAGATTATATTGAATTATATTAAGAAGAATATATAAATAAGTATCTAAAAGATCTAAAACTAGAAGATTACACTCCTGTAACTACACTTATGGTTACTAAAATAATATAAAAATAAATCCAAATGAAGCCGATTTAAATAAAATAAAATAGATTCAAAAAACAATAGGAAAATTATTATATTTAGTATTAGAAACTAGATAAAATATTACTTATTCTGTATTAAAATTAGTAAGATATACATTTAATTCTAGTAAAGATTATATAATAATTATAAAAAGAATATTTCGATATTTAAAAAGAATTAAAATATTTAAAACTATATATAAAGAAGATAATAATAAATATATTAAAAGGTTTTGTAATATAAATTATATGGGAAATAAAAATTCTGCTAAATCTATTAATAGTTATATATTTATATATACAAATAATTTAATTAGCTGGAAAACTAAATTACAATCTGTTATAGTACAAAATATAATAGAATCCGAGATAATTACTATAAATTTAGCTATTAAAGAAGCTATATATTTAAAACATATACTATAGGAATTAAATCAATATAATCAAAATAAATTCCCATTATATACAGATAATATGTTAGCTAAAGTTATATCAAATAATTCTATATATCACGATAGAAGCAAGTATATTAATATAAAATATTATTATATAAGAGATGTTATAAATAAAGAATATTTAGATTTAATATAGATTTCTATAAAAAATTAATTAACTAATGGATTAATTAAGCTATTAGATAGAATCAAATTATTAAGATTTATTGATATAATTCAAAATTTTAATAATTATTATTAAAATAAATAATATTAGTACTCTTTTTCCTTTTAAAATAAAAAGATTTTTAATAAGATTAATATAATATATATAAAAGAGATAATATATATTAAAGGGGACTATTGTTTTAATAAAAAATAATATAATATATATATATCTTTTGAAAGCATTCAACCTAATATGAGTGTATTATATAATCAAATCACATGATTATCGATTATAAGCTTCCGAAAACAGCTATAAATACGAAAATGGCCATAAATCCGAAAACAGATTATGAAATAAAGAATAAGAAAAAGAGCTTTATTTCGAAAGAATGACCGGATTAGAAAGAGATCTGCAAAAGATTAACGAAAGCGGGAAAGCTAGATTAGTAGGAAAAAGCATAAAATAAGACCTTTTCTCCATTGAATGTAAAATAAGAAATTGAATATCGATATACAGATTCTTTAATATCACGTGTTACACTGCTTATATAATCCATTTTAGTTGTTAAACCGAGCTAGCTTCCATACTATACTACTAGCCTATGACCTACGATAAATATAGAAATAAATATATCTTTTAAATTAATATATGGAGATTAATCTTTTTGTAAATTAAGTTATTAAATTTATAAGTAATAAGTAAACAAATAATGAAATAGGTTTAGAATAATTGAAATATTTTAATAAATATACAAAAAATCAAATTAAAGGTTGATATAGAATACTAATAATAAATAAATATGAAAGTCATAAATTAATATCATTCTAGACCTATTGCAAGGAGAATAATATTAAATATATATATTTACTAATATATTTAAATTATTTAATTTAGCTTTTTGATATAAACTGTTTTAATATCTACAATGAGAGTATAGTATTTAAATTAAGAGTTTCATAAAAACTTATATCAATTATATTTTAAAAATTAAATTCTTTATAGTTTTTAAAACTATATATAAAAGATCAATTACAAATCAAAATATAAAAACCGGATTTAAAAGAGTTGAATCAATTCTATTTAATTTTAAAACAATACTTTTTAAATTGAATATTCAAATTTATATGTTTATTTTTCCTATTTTAATTTAAATCTTTAAATTTTCAAATATCTTATAACCCTATGGAAGCTTTTTTTCAATCAATATTAATTAAATTTCGAATAATATATTATCAATTAAGTTCTCCTATAACGTGTTTTATTAGTGAGTGGGTTATATTAATAAGTGAATCACTTTCATCTTAATTCATTCTCTTCTCTTTTAATATACATTTTATTAATAATTTATAATAAATTCGAATACTCAAGAAACCTATATACTCCTTATTATTAAAGCTATTCAAAAAAATAAAAAAATAAATATTCGAAAAATTATAAAAATGTATAATATTTTGAATATAATATTATAATATAGAATTAATAGTTTTATTTTTTGTTTCGAATATTAATTTAAATCTTATAATCTTTTAGAATTAAAAAAGAATATTATTTCTAAATATATAATTAATATAAATATAAAAGAATTTCTATTTAAATTAAGAAATATAAAAAATATAGTAAATTATATTTTCGAATCAAAAGATATAAAATATATTAAAAAGCTTTAAATATATTGATTTATAAAGTATTAAATCAAATTAAAAATATATTTTAATTATATTTATAACTTTCAAAAAGCGTTCTACAAAGATTCTAAGTTTATTAAAAAATGATTTCGATTAATTATAAATATATAAGCGAAATATAGTATTTTGAATAACGATTTCTATAATTTCGATAAAACAGACTTTATAATAGATATAATATATTCTAGAATAATAATAATTAATATTAAACAAAATAATATAATTAGATAATAAAGAATAAGCTATAATAATTATATATAATAATAAAAAAAGTAAAACTATACCCCTATTTTTAATAATTCAAGAATAAATTCATTTTTCTAATTAATATATCGAAATCGATTTTCCTATGGATTAAACTATTAAATCTATATTTAATAGATAAACAAATAATAAAACAAATTTAGAATAATTGAAATACTTTAATAAATATATTAAGAATCGAAGAAAAAATAGATATCGAATATTAATACTAAATAAATATAAAAATTATGAATTAAGAGCTTTTTAAATATATTATAAGAAAAACAATATTATATATTTAAGTTTATTATTATATTCAAATTATTTAATTTAACTATTTGATATAAACTGTTTTAATAATCTGAAATATTTATATAATAATCAAATTAATAGATTTATTAAAATATATATTAATTATATTTTGAAGATTGAATTCTTTATAGCTTTTAAAATTATATATAAAAAATGAATTATCCCTCAAAATATAAAATCAGGATTTTGAGAAATAGATTTAATTCTATTTAATTTTGTAACTATATTTTCAAAATTAGATATTCGAATTTGTATATCTATTCCCCCTTTTTTCGATTTAAATTAATAGATCTCTTAAATTCCTTGTAATCCAATTAAAGCTTTTTTTCAATCAATATTAGTTAAATCTCAAATAACTTATTATTATTTAAGCTCTTCTATATTTATATTTAAAACTATACTAATTTTAATTAAGAATATAGAAAGATTAGCTTATAAAAATATATTTTTAAATATAAAGATTTATATACTTCAGATAGCAAATGAAGCATTAAGTAAATATTGATATATAAAAAAAACTTAATTATATTAAGAAAAAGTATTCATTAAATAAAAGACTCTTGATATATTATTTTAATAAAAGATTAATATTTAGATTCAATATAATAAATATCAAAAAGAAAAAAATCTTAATAAGAAAGTATTTTTTAATTAATATTATAATAAATATGGAAAGATAGGTTATAATATGAGAATCTATCAAAATAATATAATAAATTCTAGATTATTAGAATCTTTATAGTTTTAATTAATTGATTTTATTATTATTGAATAATATGATTTTGAATAAATAAATTGAGGTAAAAGTAATCCACTTACTAATATAACCCACTCACTGATAAAACACGTTATCTATATTTGATATTATATTAGCTTTAGCTAAGATGTCACGGAATTCACCGTCTTGTGTAACAACACGTGATTGAGTATAGCGCTCCTCTAAAGCGCCTATTCCTATGATTATCAATTAGTCTTTTATTCAATTGATATATGAACCCTATAATACTGATTTAGGCGACTCCATCATTCAATCAGGATATATAAAATAGATATAATTCTTATGATTATATCTCAAGTGAATCTAGTTTATTATTACTATACATACCTATTATATGATCAAAGTGATCAATCGACATAGCTATCCCTCCGTGATATAAGAGTATAGAGAGACTAATATATAAGAATATACTTTTGAATATAGAAAATTATATACTTTAAAAAGCTAATAAAACATTAAGCTGATGTTAATATATAAAAAAGATATAAATATATTAAGGAGAAATACTTACTGAACAAAAAGCTATAGATATATTATTTCAATAAAGATTGATATTCAGATTTGATATAATAAGTATTAAAATAAAAGGAATTTTAATAAAAAGACATTTCTAATTAATATTATAATAATTATGAAAAAATAGATTATAATATAAGAACTTATCAAATTAATAAAATAAATCCTAGATTATTAGATTCTTAATAGCTTTAATCAATTGAATTAATGGTTATTAAATAATATGAATTTGAATGTGTCAATTGAGGTGAAAATGATTCACTCGATGATATGATCCACTCGTATATAAATCATATTAGGCATATCATTTATTCGAAATCATTCATTCAGTATGACTTTATTAGTTTTGAGTGAGAGTAACTATGAAAATCTATAATAAGTCTACTAAATCACTTATTAATATCTTACTAATTAAGAAATAACTTGATAACTAACATATGTATAATATGATTTTATATTATAAAATTATATTATTATATAATAGTATCTCTTATCAAACTGATTTTTAATAGAATAAAAGCATATAGAAGTATATAAAAATCTATTAACAAAATGAATTAATTTAATTAATATATTTTCTTTTTATAATACAATATAGTTCTATAAGATATGATTTAAATCGATTTTATTTATAAGTATAGAAAATATTAGAATCTTATTATAAACTATATAAACCTAGAATATTCTTTAAAGAAAACCTAGAAAAACTAAGCAATTTAATTTAAAAATAAGCTTAGTTCTTATAAATTAACTTCAATTCAATTATAATATATATATATTCGATTTATTCTTTAAACTTAAACTAACTAGATCTTCCATTATTATTATAATAATAATTACTCTTATTATTATAAAACATAACCTCTAATAGTCTAAATCTAAAGTATATTTGATTTTTGCGTTGACGTTGTTTGAGCTTTCTGGTGATTTTTCTGATAAAGAAATGTGTGAGATCTCTTCTGCGATCACTAGGACATCTGGCTTCGAAACAGGAGTTGGCATCGAATCTGCAGCTATTTTGGTGGAAGATACGTCTTCGATCTCTGAGTTTTCCATAGGTGACTGGAAGTCCAACATTTCTGGCTGAAGCTAATAAAAGACGATATCTGTGAGGTAAAAATATGGTCTTCAAATCGAGTGCTGCTTCAGATCTAAATACACAATTCAAAGCCCATCCATCATCCGGATTTCTTGGAGTTTACTTGCGTTATATTGCGTTTCAAACTTAATCACGACGTAATTCACGAACCTATTGTGCCAAGCGCAAACTTCGTGATCCATGCAATTGGGGCTCCGCGGCAAGGGTGTGTATGAGTATGTGCTTAGCATTTCCAGAAGAAGAAAGTAAGATTACCTTGTTGATAAGAAATTGTAAGATCAGAGTGTGATTATCCAGTTGGCCCCCACAAATCATGCACAGCTATCACCTCTCGTAACATCTACCCAATGGGAATTGCATGTGTCGAGAGGTACAACATATCACGTTATCAATTCTGGGAGGCTCATACTGCATAGCCACTTGCGTGAGATGTACTTAGCCATTGCATACAATATTCAACTGCCAGATCACTTCTCTGAATTATCAAAATGTCGTTCAACATTGAAGGTTCGTACCTTGTGAGACGTTTTAGTGAACTCACTCGCGACGAGAAGATTGCCGAGCCACTTTCTCAAGGACTTGCAGAAAAAGTAGATCACGACATGGAACGGGAGAGGAAGGAGAAGTATTTCTACGAGGAGGCGACGCAAAAAACAAAGAAGATCAATCAAATAATAGGAAATTACGGCCATGATCTATACTCGTGAGTCTTCCATAAAATTTCCGAGGCTTTTTAATGTACTACATTGAGGTGCAAAATAGAATTTGAAGATCTAACATAGCCTAGATTACCTGGCTTCTTAGAAAGGAAGCTTTCGTATCTGGAGGGAAAAAGTGACAAACTCTCAGTGGCGTGGAGAAACTTCGAAGACAAGCTTAAGCTGGATAAAGCCGGGGTTCCAACCACGAATGGAAATAATGGCACGGATATTCTACTTTTGACAATAAAGCTGCAACGAGTTATTTTGCAAAAGAAGCAAGAGTCGAAGGGTGCTAAAGTCAAAAATTTCCTAAAAAGAAATGTACAAAGTCTGGAGAATCACAAGTATCTGTTTGCATTGCTACCGAGCGGGGACAAGTATACCAGCGCACTCACTGGTGCCTTCTCTACCATAGTCAAGGTACGAGACTATTGAATGTTTAATGAGCAAATCACAAAGCTAACAAAGAGCTTTACAAAGGCAAGCGTAACTCATAGTAAAATTGCCGACGAGACATCTGACGCATTAGACGATATATCTGACCAAGTTCGATCTTTTGGAATTGCCGCTGCCACCACAAGATACCAAAGATCTGCATGCATCAAATGTCATATAACTAAATTTTATATTCAGCTTTTGACTTCCTCGAAGTTATAATTCGTGAATGGTATCATTCGTCTTGGAAACGCTTTTCGAAAACGCTTGGTCTTTCATTCTTAGAGGAAACCGTTCAAAAGACAGTTCAAAGGTTACAAACATATACGACTCGAGTCGCGGCAGAAGAAAGGCATATATCTGAAGAGCAGAATCACATGCAACTGTTGCAGATCGGAAACATGGTGCATAAGCTTTTACTGGACAATAAAGAATTGAAGGAGAGATTGAATGAGATCAGCCCTCCAACCACTCCAGAATCGAAAAGACAGAGGGGCTCTGTTGGGGCTTGGAATCATTCAGGGGTCTATGATAATAATCCCAACTCTTCATTAAATTCTGGTCCTCGCTGGTCGAAACAAAGTATGCTTGAAGATAGCAAATTTCTTCGTCAATATATACAAGCTTCTGTTGATGTCGACAGATTGATTGTAATGGGCCAATCCCTAGTGGTCAATGCTGATATTTCGATACGAATCAGACAGTGGATTATAGCACCTTCGTCTGGAATTCTGTGGATTGAAGGTCCACATGGCGTAGAACAGCCTGGCCAAAACACTCTGGTGTCGTCTTTTATTTTGAGGAATCTTCGGCTTGCTCGTATTCCAGTGATGGCCGAGTTCTGTCATTATGACACAAGAGATTGGAGGACGTGGAATCCAGCAACAGAACTTCTCAAAGTTGTCTATGGTCTGATCGGACAAACCATAGATATGATGGAGGATGATATTGAGACAAATGGAACATATCCCGATTTCTCCGCCGATCGTTTCCAGAAATTAAAAGAGAATACTGACGCACTACCAGCTGCAATCCAGCTATTAGCAGATCTAATTTCAGTTGGACCAGTTTTGCAATTTTGCATTATCGATGGTTTAGAGATATTTGATGGATGTGAAGGAAGTACCTTGTTCAGAAAGAGATTCAAAGACCTGATTGCCCTTATTTGTAAATCCGTTGTTGCAAAGTCATTATCAGGTCAAGAACGGATTTTCAAAGCTCTTTTCACAACCAACGGTTTTGTGAGAGAGCTCGCAGATTGTCATGATGCGGAATCTTTTGTGCGATTGACATACGACGATGAGGAGGAAGACGAGCTTCTCACATATCCCTGACCATCGCATTAAAAATCATCGCAGGGTTTGTTCCAGGGTTCAACTCTACGCAATCGTATTGCTGTTGGGCAAATTCAAAAGAATAAATTCGAATACGGTCACTCGTCTTGTTGCCATGATTACCATGATTTACGAGCTAGCAAGGCACTTGTTCGTTACCAATCTGTTGAAAGTAGGCACATCTCTAACCATTGGTTTGCTATCATCTCCGACAGCTGGATGGTGGTTTACAATGTACATCTGGCCTCGACTATGCATTTTCAAAATTTAAAGGGTCTTGAGAAATGGTGAAGTTGTGCAATTTGGGTTTTTGCGCTCTGCTTTATTAAGTGTTCGAACTTCATTTCTCTTTCGACCTCCAATCATGTGTGGGACAAAAGAAATCTCCAGAGCTTTTCCGTCGTTGGATACGTAGACATGCCGTTGGACAGCTTAGATATCATTGTCGTAATTATCATCCAAAAAAGCTCCTTACCTTACCTACTTACGACCTCATAGATCAGTGGCTCACTCGCAGGCTTGACGCAGGTCATAATAACCGAACACCTCGGTTGCAATGTTCAGATCCTCGAACAATATACCACTTCAATTCGGGAAGAACAAGCCGCTTAGCATAAGGGTGACGGACGATGATCTGAAGACTGGCAAGATCCGAACTCACTATCCAAATTTTGTCATTGGTTCCGATGGTGTAAATTCAACGACCCGAAAATTATTGTATCTGGAAGTAAACCCCCCGCATGCTGGTCACTTGACCTGGAATGGGACTGCATCAGAAAAAGTTGTCCCGGGGAAAAGTTGCCTTTCATTCATAACGGGTGCATTCGTTATGCTAATGGATAATATGTCGTGGCGTATGTTCTCCTGAGTTTATTCTTTGCCTTGCGTCATTTGTAGAAGCTGGATCAAATTCCAGGCTAAAATAGGATTGGGATCCCCGGTGAACGACAAGTGAAGTTGATTCTATTCGATGCATACGAAGCCAATTCTTCAGAACATCAAGAAGTAATCACGGATATCGACGGATTGAGGCATCAAAAAAGCGATCCATTTGTCAAACTTCGCTCCGAAACCCAGGGCACAAAAGCAGGCAAACAGCAATGTACACTCTCCGGAACCCACCAAAGGAATAATGAACAATGTTCAGAAACAGTTGGTGACAGGTATCTATGACTGTATTTCACGAAAAGGCAACACATTTTGATGGCAGGCTTTGCTTAGTTGAAAATGTTTTCATATTATTTCGAGCATCGGCAGCACAAAGTACAAGTCAATGTGCTTTATATTGCTTACTCCTAGAGCAATTACTTTTGGACAATATTACTTTGCAAGACTATGAAAATGAAATTCGATTATGTGAGAATACTACTCTTCCTTGGAGTAGGGAGGTTGTGTCATGTGTATGAGCAATCTCGCAGATCGTCTGTACACAAAGTCCATCACCGATTGGCGTGGCGAAGCAGGACATGGGGTGGTCAGTTGTGAAGCCGATTTCTAGTGATTATTCGATAGTAATCGATCGTATCCATCTTTAACTTGGCCCAGATTCACCTGTTTGAGTTTAGTATTTCCACGCAATCAATGTATAATATTATACCAGCATCAGCTGTAGACCTATTGAAACTTCTCATTAATTTACTTGCTCAATGTCGAGGCATGACCCAGGTATCTTAGAATTGACATTAACAATACGCCGCTACTCCGTAAAAATGTGTATACTCTGACTGTACTTTGAGAATATCCGGGTGGTACTAGTGAGATGCGGAACATGATCGGCCAAAGTCATTGAAACATACCGTTGTTCCCATCAATCATGGCCCACCGAGCAAGTCGGAATCGTCGAGCCTGCAAAATCTTTCAGGCTTTCGATAAAGTTCGATGAAATTTGAACTGCTCATACTCATACCGTTTCTTGAGACACTAAAAGTGTTTGGATTGACAGATAAAAGTTAAGCTTGGACCCATTTTTCTCGTGAGTTCCTAACTCCCCGATAAGCCAAGAAACATAACTCCCCGAAACAAGAGAAGGCGAGTTTGACATCATACAATGCAGGAATTATGATGAGCTAACAATGCCTTCAGTGTCCTTCATCGGAGCTTTTCCAGTGCGAGCGCCGATCTAGACAGTAAATCATCTTGACTACGGCTTTGTGGCGTCGACCTTAGTGAACCCGACCATCCAGACTTGCGTGCGTCAACGTAAAGCTTCGGAAGTAGTGAAATATGGTCAATGACATGATGCATACCATTGACAAGGTAGATGAAGTTGAATCTTCTCGAAATCTATATAAAAGCTCAATAGGCCTCCCATCTTCATTCCAATCATTATCAAACAACTATCTCAAAGATCTGATCATCACATAACATCAATCAAGTCAACTCACTCCAAAAAACCTCATTTATCTTCGTTAAGAAAACATCAGAGTCACCATCAATATGCTCGGTAAAGTCTCCCTCGAAGAAGCCTACGAGATCTCCAACTTGACGGATCAATCTCGTGACCAGGCTGCCATGTATATCGCCCCGAAGGACCTCGATCGTTACATGCGCCAAATCAAATCCATCACTGGTGAACGTGTCAAGGTCTCTGACGCCAATGGAATCGGTTACACCATCGTTTCTTTGACCGTCCCCGGTATTCAAGGAATCACAGACCCAACCAGTGTAGGCATTAATATTTCCCGTATTCCGTATACGGGTTAATTTAGTGATGCATATCGAATTTTTTCGAAATATATATATACATAGTATGGAATTCAATATCACTGGAAATATTCAATATTATTCTAATATTGAATATTATTAATAAAATATGGAAATACGGATTTCTAATTGGCACAGAATGAGCTGAAATATACGAATTTAAGATTATCCTCAAATTTCAATTATATTAAATTTTGAATTCAAGTGAATTATTATTAATTAATAATAAATCATTAATATTATCAAATATTTTAATATTTTTAATACTTTTGAATATAAATATCAATATTAGAATATTATTTTTACAAATTTGATTATTTTAAAAATTCTAAAAATAATCAATAAAATAATGATTTTGTTAAATTGATTATTATTTAATAATATAGAATCCCTTGATTTTATATAAATAATTATTTATTTTATTATTTTATTTTATTTTTAATTCTTTAAAATATTTTTTATTTATATTCTTAATATTTTAAATTATATAGATTTTATTTTTTTATAAAAAAAACTCTTAATCTAATTATTTTTTATTTTTTATTGAAATTTTTATTCAAATCGAATTTATTAAATCTTTATAAAATAATTTTTTCAATTTTGGTTCTTCAATTTCATTATTTATATTATTATCTAATGTTAAAGATTTTAAAGTATTTATAAATTCTATAATATTAATAGTTTATTATTAATAAGTATAGATTTGAAAATATATATTAGATAAGAATTCTTAAACAATTTATTTTATTAAAAAAAAAAAATATATATAATTATTATAAAATCAAATATTTTGAAATAAGTAGTATTTATATTATATTAATATATTTTTGAAATATATATTAAATTATTAATATTTCAATTTAAAAAAAGTATTTTTAATATATATAAATTATTATTGAATAAACTTTTATTAATATATATAAAACTATTTCTTTTAAATATAAAAGAATAATTAATAAATAGGAAGATTTTAGTAATTTATTTGAATCTTATATTATTAATTCTTAAATCCTCAAAATTCTTATTGTTAGTATCACCATGGGGATGGTGAAGACAATATAGTACTATGGTTTATACTATTATAATATTACTTGAGATTCTAAAAGCTAGGGCTACAATATATCTATACTTAAATACCGAAATACTAATACAAACACTAATACAGTTACATAATCCCTATCCTAATATTAACAATTTTTTAAAATCATTGGATTATATTTTTTTAATTAATATCTTTTTGTTTATATAATTATCTATTTTCCTAATATTTTTTAATTTATTTTGTAATTTTAATCTTTATAATATTATTATTAATTAAATCCCTAAGAACTTAATATATTTTTGATTTAATTATTATATTAACCAAGTTAGATTCTTTATTAATTTATTTGATTTTTATAATCTTTTGTTTCTTATATATTTTCTAGATTGTTATTATATTAATTATTAATCTCTTTTTATTAATAATTCTGAGTTTTATAAGATAATTATAGAGTAATTTGAAATTGATGTATATAATCAATAGAATCTTATAATTCAGGAAAATCTTGTTGATAATGTTTTTGATTATTGTACTAATATCAAAATCTAAAATTATATTATAGAGTTTTAATATTAATATGTTTTTTGTGATTCTTTTGTATTCGATAGATAATTAATGAATAATATTAGTTTTATTATATTTGTTTATTAGAATAATAATATATTCAATTTGGGAGAACAAATCTTTATTATTAATAAAGGATATATTATTGAATATAATCAATTTAAAGGAGTTTATATTAAGCAGAATAAATTATAATTCTTTTTTCGAATTATTGATTTATTATTGAATATATTTATTGAGAGAATTAGCATTTTCTTTTTTCAGATTAATAGTTTGTATAATATAAAATAAGTTGAAAGCTGCTTTTGATTAATATATGGTTGTAATATATACTTTTTGAGTATATTATATAATATATTGATTTTTTGTTATTACTGACTTTCTTAGTTTTTCATATATATTATATATATTGAATGGTTTCGATTTAATTAAATATAAGTTTTCATATTATTTCTTTTAATTAAAATAGATTATATTATTATCTTATTAAATAATTAAATTATTATTAAATTTAAATAATATATTTAATATAAACATCTTACATTTTTTCATTATAAATTTAGTATTATAGAGTTCCTTTTGCTTATAATCTATAAACTCATTGTTAATAATTATGAATATATTGTTTATTTATAATTCAATAATGCTGAATATTATATTATTTTTAATTATATATAAAAAATATAGATTATAAATTGATTATTCCATTTTGAGAATATTAATATAATACTTGTGGTAAATACTAAATTAATAATTATTTGCTTTCGGAATACTATATAATAATTATATTATTTATTGTTAGAGTAGATACTAGCAATGAATCAACTAGGTGAAATGTAGCACAAAGACTTTTCATTAATTCTTCTAAACTTATGAAAACTATACAATTTATATGTGTATGCGGGCTCCCTTCGGCACACGGTAGGCCCGAGGGCTTACTATCACGTGCCTAATGGAGCCCTTTAGTCCATGACTGTGACATTTATAGAATAAAACCTTTTAGAATATTCATTTCTATTAATAATTATATATAGAACTTTCGAATTAAATTCGATATTGATTATATATATACTTATATAATATTGCGAATACTTATAATTATTTTATTCTTAAAAAGTACAATTATTATTAATAATATAATATATTAGCTAATATATTATATTATAAATAATTATATTAAAATAATACTCTTTCCTTGATCTTTTTATATTTATATTATTAATCAAGATTTCAGGAATATTTTATTAATTTCTTTATTCTTAATCTCATTAATAAAATATAAATTAAATATTCTAATATCTATAGATATATCTTCAAATCTTACAAATTGAAAGATATTATTTTTTATTAATTTATTGATTTCTTTTTGTTTTAATTTAATAAAGAATATTAATACTTATATATTAATAAATATTATATAATATTTAATATATAGAATATTATTATATTCGTTTTTTTTAAAAGATATATTATTAAATTGAATAATATTATAAATACTGAGAGATATATATTTGTTTTTTCATTTGAAAAATAAATTTGGAATATAAAAATTATAATTTAAAGAAATAAGTATTATTAATATTATAAGTCTTTAAATATATCCAAAAGTTTTTTTCAGAGTTTTTGCTATAGATAATAATTATGAAAAGAATAAATTTAATTTTATTAGATTTTAATAAAGTTATTTTATTTATCTTTTTTGGTGTATTTTGTATTATTTGATTTATTTTTTGTATAAATATAATAATTTCTTATTATATTGATTCTATTATTTATATAAACTATGTAAGTAATGTTAGTTGTATTAATTTAACAGATTATTTGTTTTAAAGTTAATCCTAAAACTAGTTTTAATTCTTTTTTATATATAATTTAATTTAAATAATACAAAATTCTATTAAATCATTTGTTAATTATATAATACAAATCTTGTTTTTTATATCCAATAAATAATATAAATTTATTCAATTTTTATATTTTCTTCATATTTAGATTTTCGAATTAATAAATAAGTTATATAGAATTATTATAAATAATCTATTATATTGATTCAGAATATCAAAGATTTATCTTATTACTCATAATTTATAAATCTCAATTATTATTTTCTTAATTACTATTTATTATTATAGGATTATAAATATAAATAAATCAGATTTAAATATTTGTGAATATATTTTAAAGATTAGAAGTATTAGAATTAATCTATTTAGTTTCATAATATTATTCATTGTTTTTATAGCCATTTATAGTATTATATCCTTTATTATTAAGTTTTCTAGTTTATTTATAATAATGATATATATTTTCTTAATAATTATATAATAATATTTAATTATATTAATTAATTAATAAACTTCAATTAGAATATTTTTTGTTTTTATTAATATAATCACTATATATTATATAAATTCCTTATTAACAAAATTCTTTTCAATATTATATATAATATAATCTAGAAAACTGATGTAGATATTTATTTAATATTTTTGAAATATATTGAAAATATATTTTGTAATAATATTATTTAATTATTATATTATTTGAAATTATATATTTTTATTAATAATATATAGAATAGGGTTGGTATTGATATATATTATATTTATTATAATTAAATAGTTGAAATTAATATCGTCTTATAAATTGAATTTAAATCAATTTAGTGATTTTCTATATTTTTGATAGTGCTAATAGAATTTAGTAAGTTTATTAATTTGGTTTACAAAATATTATTATAGTTGGTTTGTTATAATATTTATAAAAATCTATAAATAGAAAGGTAATCGAAATAATAATATAAACATTATAGTTTTATAGTGATAAGATAATATTTGTTATTATCAATAATTTATTATATAAATTATTGTATATTTATATATTAGAGAAGTATTATATACTTATTTTAGTAAATATATGAGTAGCTTATTTTTATATATTATACAATAATTATATTGATAATATTATTATAATATATATCAAACTTATTCATATTATTTAATAATAATAAAAATAGTATTTCTATATTTATAATATAAAATTTGATAGTTTCTAATAATAATTTTAATTTGATTGATTCAATTAATTTGGCTTTTCTGATTCTGAATATTATATTTGTGATTTCTGTTTGGCTTATATTTAATGATAAGTTTTCAATAATTGTCTTATATATTATATATTGCTTATAATTTATTATAAATTATTATATTATGATTATATCAATAATAATTCCTTGAAATTCTCTTATATTATATTTGCTAATATATACTATATTATAAACTTTATATACTAAAATATATATAAAAGATTTATTAATTAATTGGAATATAATCTCTTTATCATTAATAGATTCACTTTGAATAAGGAAATTTGAATATAATTCTTATATGAATAAATCCTAAAATTCGAATTATACAAAATAAATTATAACTTTATTATTTATATCAAAATCAGAATCTTTAATAAATCCTTTATATTTAATAAGAAATTGCTTAAAACCTTTATTAAAATTATTAATAATATTCTAAAACTACTCCTTATATTTGTATTATAATTTGTCTTATTTTTTCTTATTATACCAGATTAACCAATAATCTCTTTTCTTATAAATAAAGCACTTCCTCTTTATTCATAACTTAAATAAATATTAATTATTATATTTAAAGTTTTTGTTATATCCATTTTAATTATATTAATACTTATAATTAGTATAGAATATTATTATTTTATTGAAATAGATTTGTTTTTATATTATTATAATTAATTGAAATTCTTTAAGAAAATCTAAGATATCTTTTGTAGAACAAAAGCAAGCTAAAAAATATATTTCTATTGAAATATATATATTAATAATCTTCTAATAAAATAATTTATTTATTCTCATTACAGAGCTAAGTTTTTTATATAAATAACAAAGTTGTATAATCATTAATTACAAATAATATATTATCAATTTTTTATTATTCTTAGATTCTATTATCATTCTTTTAAATATAATATTCTCTTATTATTATATAAGATTGTATTTATACTTTAAACCTTCAAATATACTTTTTATTAATTGATATATCCTATTTATTATATTCAATATATTATCTAGATTTATATAATAAAAATCGAATATAATTTTTATAATTATTATTAAAAATACTTTTGATAACAAATCTCTTAAAAAATTAATATATTAATAATTATTAAAGAATATTAAATATTTATAAGTAAAATTATTATTCTACCTATTATATTTATTGATTTTATTATAAAGTTTCTTAAGATACTTTAAAAATTGATTAATATTAATAATTTATAATAATAAAATAAATAAAGCTTTTAGAATATTATAATTATATTTGGAATTATTTCTATTTTCTTTTTCAAAGTTATATCTTTCTTTTCTTATACTATTTCTATTATAACCCTATTATTAGAAATCGTTTTTTTGTTATTATTATTTCTATTATAATCTTTTCTATTTGATTTATTATTATTTAATAATCCTTTATATAATTAATTGCTTTTTCTTAATAATTATAATATTTATAATAATGAAAAGAGTAATATTAATAAATAAAAATATTTCTATTTAAGATTAACTTTTTAAATAAATTGAATAAATAAAGATTTTTCGGGATTATAGAATTTATATATAATTAACCCATTTTAATAAATAATACTAGAATATAGATATTATAAAAATATACTTGAAATTAGTAATTTTTCTTTTTTGATATTAATACTTTTACTTTTATTAAAAAATTGAAATATTTTATTTAAAGAAATTATATATAATAACGTAACTTGACTAGAAGTGGGTCATGTCATGATATGGGTCAGGTATCTTTACACCAAATTTTGTATGTAAAGGTACTTAAAGCGACTTTTTCTATCTCTATGAATATTAAAGATAATTTAAATTTTTTTGATAATTAGACTTAATATCTAATAAAAATATAGTATTAAAGTTACAAAACACTTTTTAATAATATTATTCTTAAATTGATACAATTTAAAAAATTCCTATAGTAATTTTTGTTAAACAAAAACGAAAATTTGAAAGAAACTTTAATATCTTTATTAAACATTTTTATATCTCTATAATATTTTATCATATTAAATATTCAAATTGAATATATCATACTTCAAAATATCGAAACTATATCTCTAGTATTTATAGAGTTAGAAAGATTCGCTCTAAGTACCTTTACATACAAAATTTGGTGTAAAGGTATCTGACCCATATTATGACGTGACCCACTTCTAGTCAAGTTACGTTATTTATAATTATTTATATAGATTAAAGTTTAAAGCTTTAGTTATTATAATATTTAATATAAAACAAATAAACTTTCCATTTAAAACATTTTAGAGTTTCCCTTTAATATCATTAATCTTCTATTTACAATTCTATTCTATATATTCTTTAATCGAAATACAAAGTCTTTTTCTCTAAGAATATTTATAATCTTTTAATTTAACTATATTCTCTATAATAAATGAATTGTATTAATTAATATATATTATAAATTGATTATATTATATAATCGGGATATTTTGTTATAAATAGTTTATAAATATAAAGTTTATATCTTAATTTGTATAGCAAATATATACCTATAGTTTGAAAATATTCTAATATAAATTCTTAAAAAGATTAGAAATAATCTAATTATAATTCTTTGTTATAAAAAATACTATATTAATATTTATATAGCTTAAACTTATAGAATTCTCTAATATCTTTTATTATTATTTTTTGAATATCAAAAGGATTGTTTTCCTATTTATTAATTATTTCATTAAAAATATCAATTCTAATTTCTAATAGAACTTTTAATTCAATAATAGATTTATTATTATTATATTTCTTTTGAAATAATGAAGAATCTATATAGGATTCTATTATATTAATAAATAATAAATAAATAATAAATAAATAATAGAATGAACAAAGTATTAAAATATAACTTTGCTAAAATTTAGCAAAGTTATATTTATTCAAAGAAAGTAATACTAAGTTTGAATTAGATATTACTAATTTTTATTCTTCAAAACATATTATTTTGAAGAATAAGATATAGATTAAAGTTAGTGTAAAAGCTGTTATTATATTATTAATAACTCTTATTTATATAAAGACTAATATTAATTTATATTGAATTAATATAAGAGTTTATGTTTCTTTAAAGAAATATCAATTTTAGTTCAAAACGTATATTGCTTTTGAATAAGATACTAGGCTTTTGATTTATAATATCATTAATTAGTATTGATATTATTATAGGGATAGTGAAAATAATATAGTACTATGATTTATACTATTATAATATTGCTTAAGGTTCTAAAAACTAGAACTACGATATCTATACTTAAGTGCCGAGGCACTAGCGCAAGCGCTAGTGCGGTCACATGATCCCTGTCCCGACACTTATAATTCGATTTTTTATTTATTATTCTTTATCCTTTAATTTTTTCAAATATAATAAATTTTGAATTCTTCTTATTTATTTTAATAAATAATCGAATATTTGGATTTCTAATTTTTATTATATTATTTTAAAATAAATTATTCAGAATTTTAATAAAAACAAATTCAAAATGAAATAAGAAATATATTCTTTTTATAATAAAATTCATATTATTTATAATATCTAAATCTTTTTTAATAAATATAATATTTTTAGTATTAAAATGTAATTTATTAATGAGATAACGTGGTTTATCACCGGGTCGCTAATATCATTGGGTCGCCACTTTTTATATTATTCAATCATTTTAAATTTATATTATTTAATAACAATTGAATTAATTGATTGAAATTACTAAAAATCTAATAATCTAGAATCTATTCTATTATTTTAATAAATTCTTATATTATGTTTTATCTTTTTATATTTATTATAATATCAAATAAAAAATGCTTCTTTATTAAAATCCTCTCTTTTTTGATATTTGTTGTATTGAATTTAAATATCAATCTTTTATTAAAATAATATATCAAAAGTTTTTTGTTTAGTGAGTATATCTTTTTAATATAATTGAGTTTTTTTTATATATTAATATTTATTTAATCCCTCATTTGTTATTTGAAATGTATAATTCTCTATATTCAAAAATATATTTTTATAAGTTAATCTCTTTATATCTTTAATTAGAGTTAGTATAATTTCAAATATAGGTGTAAAGAAGTTTAATTAATAATAAGTTATTCGAAATTTAATTATATTGATTAAGAAAGAGCTTCAATTGAATTATAAGAGATTTGAAAAATTTATTAATTTAAATTAAAAAAGAAAGGAATAAATATACGAATTTGAATATTTAATTTGAAGAGAATAATTTCAGAATTAAATAATATTAAACTTACTTCTTGAAATCCTAATTTTATATTTTAAAAGGTAATTGATTCTTAATAT
This sequence comes from Botrytis byssoidea, assembly GCF_014898295.1. Classification (NCBI taxonomy): domain Eukaryota; kingdom Fungi; phylum Ascomycota; class Leotiomycetes; order Helotiales; family Sclerotiniaceae; genus Botrytis; species Botrytis byssoidea. Next base: position 28,806 of record NW_024065845.1, read on the forward strand.
ATAGCTTTAAAAACTATAAAGAATTCAATTTTCAAAATATAATTGATATATATTTTAATAAACTTATTAATTTGAATATTATATAAATATTTCAAATTATTAAAATAGCTAATATCAAATAATTGAATTAAATAATTTAAATATAATAATAAATATATATATATAATATTATTCTTCTTATAATATAATTGAAAAGTTATAGATTTCTAACTTTTATATCCATTTAATATTAATATTTGATATTTATTTTCTCTTTAATTCAGAATATACTTATTAAAATATTTCAATTATTCTAAATCTATCTTATTATTTATCTATTCATTAGAAATAGGTTTAATAGTTCAATTCATAGGAAAAAATCGATTTTAATATATCAATTAAAAAGATAACACACACGATACATCTACGAGCTTAGATCGCACTAAGCCGCATTTTCCGACTATATAAGCTCTAATATCAGATACAGCTACAATTGTTGCTAATAATGTAAACACCATAACAACTATCCCTATGAGAACATTAATTACAACTAATCCTCAATTTACTCAAAACCAATCACCATCTTTATCCTTATTATTTAATTATAGTAATATAAATATTTATAATATAAAAGCTATGAAAATTATTATATTAAGCCTATTAATAATAAAAAAATCTTTTATTATAAATTAATTTAATATTCTTGATAAATAAATATAATTCAAATATAAGATTTATAAAGTATTTGAAATAATATTTTATTAATTCGAAGTTGATAGTATATAGGAAAAAGTAGTTTTCAGTAAAAAAATATATAATATAATAATAAACAATATTAAAACTAAATTATTATAAATTATAATATAATTTATAACTAAAAATAAAAATAATAATAATCCAAATTATATTTATATAAATATTATAAAGATTTCAAAAAATTTGAGTGTATTTATAAATACAATTATATATATATAAGAATAGGCTAATAAATAAAGATTAATCAAATTCCAAAAAATTAAAATAAATATTTATTTATTAATAATAGGAATTGCTATATTAATAGTAAATTACCCAAATGTCTATATATTAAGAAAAGTGATTAATAAGGTTATCCCTAATTTGAAAAATATTAATATTATAGTTATTATTTTTATAGCTATTAGATAAATGATATATATTATTAATAATGTTATATATAATAAACTTTTTAAAACCAAAAATACAAAAAAAATCAAGAAGATTTTGAATTATAATAATCTGGAATAATTTATAATCTAATATTATTATATATTAAAAAGAATTCTAATCTTTTTTTATAATTTAAATAGAAATAGAATATTAATTATTAAGGAAATAGTAATCAAGAAAATATTAATATAAATAGGTATTTCCCCAATCAATTATCAAATTATTATTCAAATAATTAATTTTTATAAATAGATTTGAATTATTAGTTTATTAAAAAAAATCTTTTTTTTTAAATTCTTTAATAACTTTAAATAAATTTAGTATATTAAGTTAAAATAGTATATTATTTATTATAATTCAAAATATTAGGATTTTTGTAATTTAATAATATATAAAAGTATTTCAAAATATAATAATTATAGTATTCTATAAACAAACTATAATGGCCCATTTGGGTTTAAATATAAGATTAAGATTGAATATACAAATTATATAAAATCATTTTCAACTAGGTACAATAATTATTCTGTAATACTATATTAAGTTAATAGGAAAATTGTATATTTTATAAAATCCAAAATTTATAAGATTAAGAAATATAATTAAAAAATTCATTTAATTATTAAAATATTAATAAATAAAACAACTATCTCAATTATAATAACTTTCTGGAGTATAGTAGTAGAGATACCTTTCTTTATTTGTAAGGAATGTATTATTATATATAAAAACCTGAACAGCTTTTAATATACCCCTTAGAATATCTCCCCAGCTAGTAGTTTATTTGAAAACCTCTATCACCTTAAAAGGAAACATTTAAATAAGGATAGTTTGAATAAGAAGATACTCTTCAATATCACATTATTGCAGTATATCGGTATGAATATTAATATCGATTTGAATAAATAATTACTTCTCTTAGTATTATAATGCTAACTATTAGATAACTATAGTTCGATTTATATAAATTAATTAGGCAAATATTTAGAAGAAGATAGAAGTATATATTATAATATTATAAATAATATATAAATAAGATTTAGAAATTCTATATATATAAAAACTCTTTATATATTCTAAATTTTAAATTCAAAACCATTTGGAGTATAATCTTTTTGTATTAATAAATAATTGGGATAATCTAAATAATTCTAAAAAAGAAAGGGAGAGATCAAGAATAATAATATATATATACAAAAGCAAATAATTATATATTTAATAAAAACATATTCAATTATATCAAAATCTTTTTTGAATAAAAGTGAATAATATATAGATTATTAATATATATTAATAATTAGATATTAGGGAGATAATAAATTTAATAATCTTTATAATATTCCCTAATTATATAATAATAAATAGCAATTTTAATACTAAATATAATCTATTTAAACTTAGTATAACTTTAATTAGTTAAGGAATTCTTCTTATAAAATGATTCTTTTTAAATAGAATAAACTTTATTAGAATCCTAAGAATCTTTATTTATAAAATAAATTATATAATTAATCTAATTTTCTTTAATATTCTTTTTATTAATATTATTATTAATATTAATTTGAAAAACAATTTCAATTATGAAATATAGGTAATTACAATTTCAAATTTCATTTTATTTATTATTAAGTTCTTTAATTATATAATTAATAAGAAAGATCTTTCAATTTTTTAGGGGATTATAAAAAACAGAATTCCCTATTTTCTAAATCTAGTGAATATACCTATCAAATAGATTAATGAATTAGTAGAAATACTAGATTCTTTATTTGAATTAGTGATTTATTTAGTAAAAAAGGAAAAAAATGTTTTCAATCATTTTATTTCTTAGTGGATAAGTAAATACAAAATGATATATCAAAATTATAGAATAGCTAAAGCTAAAGATATTAATCAAACAAAATATTAACAGTGGGGATTAATGATTATAATTAAAAAAGCTAAATGTTAGTATTAATATGGAATTATTAATAAAGTAAATTGTAATAAAGATTTATATAAAGTAATTAATTGGTATAAACTTATTATTAATTTTAGAATATCATCCCTGGTTATTAATGGTGTAATAATTGAAAATATTACCGAAAAGATTTAGATTCTATAAAAAGAGATTTTCGAATATTTTGATAGTAATAATGATTTTATAATAGATTTATTCTAATTAGGCTATATATTCAATAAATTCTTATAGTGTATGGAAATAATTTTTAAAGAAATAAAAAAAAGTGTTATAGAAATTTTAAGTATTTTATTAAAATCTAATTAGATTATTATCCACTTTTTAAAAGTTTGTTAGAATTCTATTAAATTAATAATCATTAGAATCTTTAATTAATATTTGTAATTAAGCTATTTCCCAAATAAATAGAGATGTGTAAAGATGGTAATGATTTCTAAGATTGGAAAAAAAGATAAATTATTAATATAATTTTAGTAATTAATAATTTTATTCTTATATATCTCAAAGAGTTTAGAATATATAATTATTTGATATATCTTATGGATTATAATAATAGTAGATATAATTAACCCCTAATATAAAGAAATGTTTCTTAAATGAATAATAATAAATCTAATTACTTTATTTGTATATAATATTGAAAAAGCTTTTGTTTATAAGTAAAAAGTTATAATGGTTATATTGAATATATAAGGTATATTTGATATACTTTTATTGAATAAACTGTTGGAATATATATGTCAATAAGAATGGTTCTATTCCCTTCTATAATTAATTCAAGCTTTTCTAAATAATTATTTAATAAAAATTTGGCTAAAAAATATAATTACAGAGTATAGTTATATTAAGTATAATATTCTATAAAACTCTCTATTTTCATTTATATTATATATTTTATATTTTATTAAGTTTTTAAATCAAGATATTAAATTATATTTTGGATATACTAATAATATCTATATTTACTACACAATTAAAAATATTTATAAAAATATTAATTTCTTCAAATACAATTTTTATTAGATTTTTTAATGGAATAAATAAAATTGTATAATATTTACATTGAAAAAGCTAAAGATAATATATTTTTTTTAAAGAAAAGAGATATACCCCATATTTGGAAATAAATAATAAAATAATGATCCATTTTATTAATAAAATGAGTAATGAAATTATTTAATCAGCTCTACATTAACTAGGAGTTTGATTTGATTGGAAGCTTTTCTTTAAAAAATATATAGCAGAATAAAAAGTGAAAGTTTACAAGATCATAAGGTATATCAAAGGGTTTGTATAGATATATCACAATCTGTTAATTACAGTGCTATACAAAATGATGATTACCTGTATTTTATTCTCTATTTTATATAGATTTGAGATATAATATATAGATCAAATAAAACTAAATTAGATTAGAGGAGCTATTTATAGTATAATAATAAGTATAAGGTTGGGTAGTTATATTATTAAGATTAATTAAATAATTATTTTAGTAATAAAAGAAATTCTATTCATTTAGCGTATAACTTTAACCATTATAATCCTAAAAAACTTCAGATTATTGCTTAATAAACTAATATTTGAATAAATATAAATAAAATTTGTATTTTGATTTTGTAAAATAAATAAAAACTATTTATTGGCGATTTATCTAGTATAGATTTTTTAATATAAGATAAACAATATTAATCTTTATAGACTAATTAGATTGATTCCAAAAGTATTAAGATTAATACTCTCCCTATTATATTTCTTTGTAGAAAGCTGTATTAACCCTATAGAAGATATAAAAAAAGAAGTAGTTGTATTTGAATTCATATAATAATGAAACTATTTACCTAATAATTACATTATAATCTTTTTAAATAACATTAAATAATATTATCAAAAACAAAAGATAATCAGCTATAACTATATAATCTACCAGGGACAATTTCTAGTGGTATTCAGCCACAAAGTGATTAATTCACTCTCATATATCTTTGATATTAAGGTAATAAATATTTTAAAAGATTTGGAATACATTATTCGACTAAAATTGACTAGGCAGATTACTATATGCATTAATAGTACTTTAATTATCTAAAATATTAGGGATAATATCTCTAACTTATCCCAATAAGCATTTTTACACTATCATAAGATTATAAGGAATAGATAAATAGCAATTCAATAATTATCTAGATATACTAGAATCCTTAAAAATGAGAAAGCTAATTAGCTCATTAATCTAAATACCTATAACAATTGCATTGAAAACAATAATTTATTGCTTCCCACTATCAATAGAATAAATTTAATAACCAAAACCCTTAAATAAAAAACAAAATAGAAATAATAAAAGCAAAATAAGATTACCCTTACTAACTAATACCATTACTAATATTTTAACTATTAAATCAAAGAATCAAAAGAATTTACTTTTCCCCATTCTATTCTTTAATAATTAATAATATTTAGAATTAAATATAGGGATTTTGTATCCTATTACCAATATTTTCAGTATAATAATATTACCCCAAAATACTTTTATGAATATAGCAAAAAGTTTGAATATCTAATATTTTATCAATATTCTTATACTTAATTCAAAAACTAATCAAATAAATTCAATTTAATTCTATAAAATATAAAGAATACAATCGATTATTTTTTTTTTTTTTTGAAGATTCTAATAGATTTCACAAACTTCCTAGCGATTACTAATTATTTCGAATAATCACACTCAATTTTTCTGGAGATTCTTTGATTTCCTATTTTTATATTATTAATTAAAACTATATTTCCCCTCTAGAATTGTTTTCCCCTTTCTATTGTTATATATAAACTGTATTACACAAAAATTAATAATATAAAGCCCTATAGCTAGTCGCAAACCTAGGTTATTCAGTATGAAATGGGTTAAACAACACCGATATTATAAATAGGAAATAAGTGGCAGGAGTGTGTATAATGCTTCTGACTGCTTTTCCCCCAACCTACATCACAATTATAGAAGAATAAAACATATGACTATACCGGTATTTCTGTTAGTATAGTCCATCCCTAGTACCCCCTGGGAGGTTGTGGCGAGCCCCTGCGGCTTGCCCCCCGGATGTAAATTAAAATAAATAAATAAATAAATAAATAAAATTAAAAAGATAAATCTATTTTTAAATTATTAAAAAATAGGAATATAATTTTATCTTTTCTATTATCATATATAATCACTATAGTTCATTCTCTATTATTTAATTATATTATCTTACTTTTGCTATTTTATTTAATATTAATAATAATTATACTAATATATATAATTTCTATTATAAAATCTATTTTATTAGAATTATAGAAATCATTATTGAGAATACTGTATTTCGCTTATATATTTGAAACTAATTGAAATCACTTTTTAATAAATTTAAGATTTTTATAGAAAACTCTTTAAAAATCATAAATACAATTAAAATGTATTTTTAATTCTAAGTAATATTTTATAAATTAATATATTTAAACCTTTTTAATATACTTTATATCTCTTAATTCAAGAATATAATTTACTATATTTTTTATATTTTTGAATTTAAATAAAAATCCTTTTATATTTATATTAAATATATATTCAATAATTACTTTCTCTTCTATTTTTATAAAATTATAATAATTCATTCGAATTTTTATTTCATTATTTCAATTGTTGATTCTATTATATAATATAGATTAAGATATTATATAGATTTTTATAATTTTAATAATTAATAAATTTTTAGGTTTATGAATAACTTTAATAATTAAAATAATTTAAGCTTTTTTTAATAATATTTTCATAATAATTTGTTAGAATATTATATATTGAAATTGAGATGGTTAAATAGTATAAAAAGTGGCGACCTAGTGATATTAGCGACCCGGTGATAAACCACGTTAGGTAAATCACAAATTAAGTTTTTGATTTGGATTATAATCTTAAAGTTTTTATATATAATATTAATTTGATTTTAAAATTTAATTATAAATATTAGAAAAAAAAAGATATAATAAACAAATATTGTAATTTTATTATTAAAATTAATAATTCTTTTTATTTATTTTAATAATAAAATAGATTAATAAAAAAATAATTTACAAAAAATAATTTAATTTAATAAAATTTTATTAATAATCTTTTTTTAATATTTTTTATACCTTAAATATATTAAATATATAAAAAATAATGAATTTGATATTCAAATAAGTTTTTTATAAAGCTTGAATTAATAAATAATAATTTTAATCAATTATAAAATATTTATTATTTTTTTAGATATTTTAAAAAATATAATAAAGTTTATAGAGAATAATAATATTATTTTTGAAAAAATACTTTTTATAATAAAGTTTTTATTATAATATTTGAAAAGGGAAAGGTATAATTTATATTCTTTATTTATATATTTTATATTCTTTATTTATATATTTTTTATTTTTTATTTCTTTATTTATTTATTTATTTATTTTATTTATATTCAATTATATTTAGATTATTTATATAAATAATCTATTTTTGAGTTTTTATATTAATAATAAATAGACAAAATTCAAAAAATACTATTTTTCTGTTAATAAATTATTATATTATATTATTGTTATTATATTAAATCTTTTTCAAAGATAATTATATTTTAAAATATCTTAAAAGGAATTTTATTTATTATAAATTGAAAAATAAAAAAATAAAATTAAGAGATTTTGGAAAAAGTATTATAAATTAAATTTCAAAAATTTATTTCAATTGTTATTGAAAGAAATCTTTTTAAATATATTAATTATATATTTATAAATTAAAAAAGTATTTTGTTATTTAATGAATAAATATATAAAATATCTTGTTATTCTGTTTTTTTAATATATTTAAGATTCTTATAAATAGTGATTTGATTCTATATAATAATAATTATATTCTAATTTAAGCAAAATGGTATTTGATTTATTTAATATTTTTAGTATATTTGTTTTTCTCAAATATTTATTTTCTTTTATAAAGATTATTATTATTATAAAACAAAATAAACTTCAAATTATAATTATCAAAAAAATAAAATACTTAAAATTATAATTAGATTTGAATTTATAAATAAAAGATAATATAGAATTTGAGAATTTGAATAAATAAAAAACAGAGATTATTTTTTTAAATATTATTTTATTACTTTTTAAGCTTTATTAGGATTAATTTTGATTTTAATATTATTTTTTATATATTTTTAGATTTTTATATTTCAGTTTTTTTATATATCTTTATAGATATTCATTTTGAATAATATCTATGACAATAAGTATTCATTTTTCTAATATATACTATCTACTATATCAAAAGCTTTATACGCGTTACCATAATACTATAGTATATTAATGCCTACACTGGACCCAACTAAGGCCGAGAAACATGCTACTGAATGCAACAACTACATCGCCAATGAGATCAAAGACCACCGAGATCGACTTGGAGCTTTCGCATGCCTTTCAATGCACAACCCCGAACAAGCCGCCGCAGAGTTGGAACGGTGTGTCAAGGACTTTGGATTTCACGGTGCTCTTGTCAACGATTTTCAACATGCTGGTCCTGATGGAGAGACCTACCTCTATTACGATCAACCTGCTTACGACGTTTTCTGGAAGAAGTGCGTAGAGCTTGATGTTTCACTTTACATTCATCCTGCCGCACCAACTGGATCCATGTATGAGAAGCAATTTGCTCAACGCAAATATCTCATTGGCCCATCACTTAGTTTCGCTAATGCCGTTTCCCTTCATGTTCTGGGACTTATCAGTAACGGTGTCTTTGATCGTTTCCCAAAACTCAAACTCATCATTGGTCACTTGGGCGAGCACATTCCTTTCGATTTTTGGAGAATTAACCATTGGTTTGAGGACGTCGAAAAGCCCCCTCGCCGAGAAGAATGGTGACATTCCTTGGAAGAAGACTATCGTTGATTATTTCAAGACAAACATCTGGGTCACTACCTCCGGTCATTTCTCGACCCTTACTCTCAAGTATGTTTGTGAGTATTTAGGTCCCGAGAGATTGCTATTCAGTGTTGATTATCCATATGAGACAATTGATAATGGATGTGGATGGTGGGACGGAGACGCGGAGAACATCAAGAAGGCGCTTGGTGGCCGAGAAGCATATGAAGATGTTGGAAGGGAGAATGCGAAGAAGCTGTTGAGACTAGGAAAGTACCATGATTCGGAAGCTGTGGTCGAGTAAGGTCTAAGGCATCCACCAGTAGAAGGAAAGAGCCTAATACCTTTTTCAATATGTATTTGTAGACCAGATAGAAACAGTTCTTAGAAAATCAACCATACATTCATTTGCCAAATTAGTCTCACCTCGAAATGCTTCTTGCGGACGCTCGACATAAGTTCAATCTAAATGACTGTACTGACCAACCTTTCCACTGGAAAGGCACTTACTACTTACGTGAGAATTGACGATTCAGCAACTTGACCTCATGAACTACGCAGGCCTCGGGGGATCGAATGCGTACTAGGTAACTACCTTTCTTTAAGCCACGAGCCTTACTGATCCTCCCGAATTAGAAGAATATAACCAAACATATCTTGCAATTATGATCTTCACTCGTAAATAGCGACGGAACCTTTGATTGTTATGTTCATTGGACAGAGGAGCAAAGCAAATGTCGATAATTTGAGGCTCAGAATAATGAGTGGACGGGAGATAACACGTGAATGTATTGAAATATTGTGATGACATTGAATGCCTGATGAGGGAAAGTAGCACGCAAACATTTGAGTAACGAGGAAATGTAACGACAGGACGCATTGAGTACGGAAGAATCGCACCTGAACACCTTCGACGATAATGATTGTCAAGCAAACCATCTCTTGAACCAATCAATAGCCTGAGCCTCTGCCTTATTTGCACACTCCAACTCATCCTTATCGTCAGGATGTGTTCGAATAGCAAATCCATGCTTTGCGCCTTGAAGAATACTGACTTCAGAATTACCCTTGTGCTTCACCTGGAGTATTTCCTTCATCTGATCAATTTGAGGAGCTTTCATGGCTGAATCATTGTCCCCGATTGATACACTGAGTGGAATTTTGACTGCTTCAATATCGTTTGGGACCTCGATTTAAGAAGGATGGGCCGTGAATGCACAGTCGATCAATGGTTCAGGAGTGGTAGATTTGGCTTGCGATTGACGTCGTTGAACGCGCGATGACAAATCGTCTTGTGCAAGAAGTATAGTATGTTTTCCACCCCAACAGAAACCCGCAACACCGATCTTGAGATTGTTCGTTGGAAAGGGAGGCTTGGATGACCGAAGAGCTTGAAAGAAGGAAACGACTTTAGGATGGGTGATAGGAATTTTGGTCTTTGTTTTCCAAGGAATTGCGATAGTCATAGCTTGAAAAATATATATAGGTTTGAGGAAAATTGTTGTCAACCAAGACGCAGGCTCCATGATTCTATCAAATAGAGAAAAAGCGCGAGGATTCATTGCATTGCCTATGGAGAAGTTAGGTTGTCTTGGAAGGTAGATGAAGCTGGAGGAAACGAACCGTCCATAAAGTCGGGACAATAAACCAAAAATCAGCCTATTTTGGCATAACGGTCTGCCAATACACTGTTGTTGACAAAATCCCAACCAAAAGCATCAGTAATGATAACAACTATACCCTTTGGCACATTCCCATTTTCTGGTTCTGCAACATAAGTTGGGAGACCGTGAATCATAGTTTCTTTGCCAGTTGCGGTTGTTGTGGTTAACCCACCTCGAAAGCAATCTGGGCACGACATCTTTGAAGAGGGTTTGAATTAATTGATGGGAATTTTAAGAGATTCGAAGAGATATTCAATTCATATTAAAGATGCCTATTTTATGGACTTACTGAAGATATATAAATACCTGATAGTTGAGCATGTACTGATGGAAGAATAACAAGTTCCTTATCATGAACTGCACCTTGGAGGTTCACCACCATCCATCCTTACGACATAGCCAACCGGTGTCAGCTTACCTTGAATTCGAGACGCCACGGTGTGACTCATGTGGTTCACTTGCATCAAAATTGTCATCCAGAAAAGAGGTAGAGCGAGAGCATCGGCGAGACCAATGTAGTTGTGAAGATCCAAACCGTAAATGAAGGGGTAGAAATTGATCAATCGTGGAGAAAAGTCTCTAGGTCTTGCCGCTCGAAGACCTGTCAGTACAAGCGGTAGTGTTGTACATGGAGATGGTCGCTGGGCGAATCTTTGCTCTTAATTGAAGCAATTTTGAACATCTGGAAATGGTTCAATTAAGTACAGTACCATGGAATATTTATGTCATTTATGAGAAAGGCTGGAATGTGTCGTTCATTGTGGGAATATTCAAACATGATATCAAAGTAATAATGAAGCTAGAGAGAGTATTCCTAAAGACTAATCCCGTGTAGCTCTAACCGTATTAGTTTTAGTGCGACGAGTTTCATTCTAGCATGACGGACCGACCCTTCCATCTCTTTCATCCCTCTACTCGTATTCCACTACGAGGGCGTGTCTTTGATGAGTGCCGAGCCTGTGCATCACCTTCATTTAATAACAACTCTCTATATAAATTCATATAGCAACACATTATTTATTAAATGTTGGAACACGTGACTGAGAACATGTCACGTTCTCCCCCACTTACGCACTTCGTATCTTAGCAATGCCCTCTTCGTATAAAGAGGACAGACATGAATTATAATACTATTGAACCCAATACACCCCCTTACTAGGTCAACCCAACATTGAAGTATACTCCCTATTAAAATCTTATAATATAAATAATAATATTATTATTTCCAGATTACTAATTAATCATAAAAGTTGTTATCCCTATTGTTTTTTATAATAAAATTATATATTTTTATAATATAAGTAATAATATTATTAATAACTTTTTGAGGGATATAATATTATTCTTTTTTCTAAATTATATGTATTTTTTCTATAGTTAATAAATAAGTATTTAAAGCTTTTTTTTCCCTAATCTTCTATTTTATAATATTTATATCAAAAGATTGAGATAGTTAATCTATACATTTAATATCCTTTTTCTTTAGGAATTCTTTAATATAAAAAGTATTATATACTAATACATTATTTAATATTAAGTAGATATTAAATTGATTATTCTTTTTAAGCTTTTATAGTCATGATTCAAATAGAGATTCTAAAAAACCTTTAAAAAAACAATATCAATCTATTTTCTCTTTATTTTGATTTCTTTTTTTATATATAACATTTTGTTTATAAATCTATTTGTTAGAAGTAGAATTAAACTTTTTAGAATCTTTTAAATTATAAGCTTTTTCTTTATATTATTTAGAATTCTTAAAAGCTAAATTATAAAATCGATTATACTCTTTATTTAAATGTTTTAGATTATTAATAATTTTTCTTTTCTCTTTTAAGGATTTAATTGAATATATAGTATATAATTCAAAATATTTTTTTAAAGAATTGTTTATATTTATATTATAGATTTGTATTAGAAATCTATTTTACATCTTTATATTTATATTTTTCTAAGATATATTATATTTAATATATATTTTCTTTAAAGCTTTATATTATAATCATATTAATAAAAATAACTTTTTCAGAAATCTTTTTCAATATTCCTTATAAATCTATAGTTTCTATAATCCTTTTTTTTTAATATAAAATGTTAGAGTAGGTACTAGCAATGAATCAACTAGGTGTAATGTAGTACAAAGACTTTTTATTAATTCTTTTAAACTTTATGAAACTATATAATTTATATGTGTGTGCGGGCTTCCTTCGGTACGTAGTAGGCCCGAGGGCCTATCATCACGTGTCTAATAGAGCTCTATAGTTTACGACTGTGACATAAAACATTCAATTATAACTTTTTTATAAATATAGTATAAAAAAAACAATTATTACATATAATTTTTCAAAAGATCAAAATATAAATCTTTTTTTAATATAATATATTTCAATTTAAAATATATTAATTTATAGATAATATTTTATTATTTCGAGTTATTTTAATTATAGAAATTAGCTTTTATTATTTAGTTAATGTGGTTTATTAGTGAGTAATTTATATCAATAAATGAATCACTTATTTTATATACAAAATTCATCTATACATAACCATACACTTTCTTTATTTATAAATATAATTTTCTGAAAATTTGATATAAAATATTTCAATATATAAGAATATTAAAAATCTTATTAGTTTTAAGAAATTTGAATTTATAAAACTGTTATTATAAAAATAGATTTTTTATAACGAAAATTGTAACAATTTCCTTTTCTTTTTAGAATATAATAAAATTATTTTATAAAAATTAAATTAATAAAAAATCTAGATTTTAATTATTTTTTAAAATCTTTTATTTAAAAAAATAATAATTAATTATTAAAATGTTAATATTTTAAAAAGCTTAATTTAGATAATTTTCAAAATAACCCGTTTATTAATATAACCCACTCATTAATAAACTACGTTATATAATTTCAAAAAAGATTATTATTTTCAAATATATATATTTTCAATATTCGATTTATTAATTAATAAAGATTATATAACTTTGTTATATATATTATTCAATTTGTTTCAATTTTGTATATATTGTTATATTAATTTTATAATTCTTTTTGAAAATTTATAATTTAATATATTATTTCTTTTTAAGTAATAATGATTCTATCTATATATATAATTATTTGTTTAACTTTATTGAACACCTTTTTTCGATTAGTTTTAGATATTCATAATTATACCCCTTTATTTTGTTAATCTTTATAAAGTATAATTTAATAATTTATATAGAATAATTGAGTTTTAATTAAATTTAAAAAATCTAAAAACTGAAAATGTATTCTCGATACCGCGCGAATTTGGGTTGTGCACGGGCCCGGCATTCATCAAAGACACGCCCTCGTACATAAGAAGGGAGTCGACTAGAATCGTGAAATCATGTGACTGAGACTACGATCATCATAACAAGAAACCCCTGGTGATCCTCACCTATTACCCGGATCATGTTTCTGTGGAGTAAAGGAAGAATATCAAAAATTCAATATTTCATAATTTTTCATAACATGCATCTTATACATCAAGAATTCCATTGATATATTATATAGGGCTGTTATCAGCACAATCTCACCTCCCCTTTTATCAACTATTACAACTATTACGTGTGATCCGAGTCTTGGCACATCATTATCCCATCAACTTTTCTTCTTACCTCTCACCTCCCCACTCTTACTCTCTCCCCGAATCCCATTTCTCCATCTCCATCCATGGATATTCCTCTGCCCGAAGATGTACCCGGAGTGTCTCAAAATCAGGACCAACTGCAAGCACAACAACCTGTCCGTAAACGTCGGAGAACTCAATTAGCCTGCAATTCTTGTCGTCAAAGAAAGACAGCTTGCAACGGTGATCGCCCTTCATGCTCATCGTGTATAAGAAGAGGTGTTCAAGACAGTTGTTCTTATGAGGAGGCAACTGTAGGCACTAAAGCTTCTATTAACACTGGGTGGGTTTTTCCTAAATTTCCCCAGCTGCACGGCCGGGTCCTTTTGCACGGGATTTCACCCAACAACCAAAGCGTTTTATTTTATTTTTGATTCCGTGAAGCGTATCTGAATATCTGAACATTTGAGCTCTTTGATGCATCCAAAATGCTCGATATTTTCAACCATAGTCTACACTCAGACAATTGTCCCAGCATTATGAAGTCGTGTCCAATCAGCTGATTTGCCGATATTCAGGAAGTCTTTAATGATCGGTAGTCCAAAACCAAATGTTCACTTTCGATCAGTCAGTCAATTAACCTCATCTCCGAGTCCAGCTGCAGGGATTGTAGCTTCTCCTGGAAATGTTGGTGGTTTGGCTATGGTTTCCGATACGGAGACACAAGATTCTCTTTACGGAGGATCATCGACAATTGCATTAGTATCTCAAGTTCGACAAGCAGCGTCAGATCGAGCAGTGCCGATCAATGAAACGCATAAAACACCGATTGACAATCTACCTCAACCACATGGTGAAGTAGAAATACTCTATAAGCAAGATTTTGCAAGATTTATTTTACCTCAACGTCAACAAGCTGATGAATTCATAAAGTGTTACTGGGAATTCGTTCATCCAGTATTTCCTCTTCTGGACCTCCAAACTTTCAATGCCACTTACGAAAAACTGTGGGTACCATCACCAGGAAAAGGATTAGACGGAGATGAGTTGAACGAAACAATCTTTCACGCTACACTTAATCTCGTTTTTGCTTTGGGATGTCAATATAGTAAGGACGTTCCTCCACAACGAAAATCAAGCTATGCAGATGAACTATATCGACGATCGAGAAGGTTACTGAACTTTGAGATATTGGATGCACTACAGTTATCTTTGGTTCAATTGTTTCTACTCACGGGGGTTTATTTGCAGTCCACTGAACATGCAAATAGATGTTGGAATGTGGTTGGATTAGCTATTCGCACCGCACAAGGATTGGGTCTTAACACGGAAAATAACTCACATAGGACCAGTCAATTAAGTTATGAGATTAAGCGAAGGGTATGGCATTGTTGTACATTGCTTGACCGGTCTGTAGTTCTATTTAACTCTTATTCCTTCCGTGGCTAATTCCCAAAAAGATTGCTGGCCATGACTTTTGGTCGACCGAGTATGATTAGAACTGGATCCTACGATGTTCCAGAGCCATCGATAATTGATGACCGATATTTAACAGCAGATTTCCATCAAGTTCCCGGAGCTCAACCATCTGGAATTCATTCTCGGATGAATTTATTTGTCTACTCGCTCAGATTATTCGACATTATGGATGAAATACTTTCAAAGTTCTATGTATTTCAAGGTGGCAAGAATGAAAGCGATTCTACCAAGTCTTTCGATCCTTGGTCGGTAGGTGATCTGGCCAGTATATTGACCATCAATGCGAAACTCGATGATTTTCGGGAGAGTGTTCCTCGAATATTCAAGGATGTTAATTCGTTTGCGCTTGGCACCGACGCTTTCGCACCTGGCCAACTTCATGTTGTTTTACAGTCAAAAGTATTACAAAGCAGGTAATCAAGCAAAGCGCGTCAATTTGATCTCAATGTCTGACATTATCTCTCAGGTTCTTACTGGTTCGCATCTTACTCCTACGACCCATACTCTTAGCATCCGTCTTTAAGGAAAAGTCGGCCCTACTCGGCAAATCTGAGCCTGGACTAACGAAAGATCTTGCAATTGGAGTTTGCACATTATGTGTGAAATCTGCTCACTTACTTGTTGAGACGATACACGAAAATCTCGACACGGGGTATCGTAGCTCGGGATGGCACACTGTTTACTGTAAGCTTCTTGCGAAAACCTGTCATCATCTGACAGCAGTCCATGCTCTTGGAAACAGAGGATCCTCCCTCAAATCTTGTATACTGACAATAACAGTTGCATTCGCTGCCGCGACTATCCTTCTTGCGGCACAATTATCTCCGCTGATCCAAGCCAGTTTATCCACCGAACATTGCTTTGAAACGTCATGGACTTCAGGTATTGAGATTCTAGAACATCACCAAGTTCAGATCCAATCAGCCAAACGAGCTATAAACATTCTAGAAACGTTGAAAGAGAAAGTCCAAGCAAGAAAATCGGCTGAAATCACGGATCCATCGAATGGAAATCCACTCGAGTCAAATATAACTGGCAATCCAACACTTGCCGAGCAAGACTTCGCAAATCCTCAAGGGTCAATTGCCCAGGATTATCCAACTACTGTGCCTGGAGCTCCCAATGGAGGGCTTGGGAATGATAATATTATCATGTTTGATACAGGTATGCAGATGGATTCGATGAATGATGCTTGGTTTACCCAGCAACTTTCGGATTTGAATTGGTTGGATTATTATCAAGTATCACCACAGTGAAGGGAAAATTGCATTCATGTTCTGCAACATCAAAATATGCCTCTATAGAGAGCCTCAAGATTTTTGCTCTGGTTAGCAGCCAGCGAGTTTTGGCAGTCTTGCTCAAAGCGGCCATGAGCACTGCTGTACCACTCTTAAATCCATCGCGGAATTCTTCTAGAATTAATGATGCCAACAGAAATCTACATGTAACATAATTAGCGTAATTTGCTCATCTTGTTGTTATTTGGATCTCTTATCAACGTTGAAGGGGCTGCCCATAAGAAATTCTTGATGTACATACCACTCGCAGTCTTTTGTTTGTTCTTACAACGATTCCTTCTTATCTTTATATACCATATTTACGCAATCAACCAATCGTTCCATCTCTACGTCTTCAAACCCATTTGTTGCAAATACGTCACGGGCATTTGGATCTGGAGATGGATTCACTTTATCACTTCTGAGTGCGATAAACAAGGATATAGAGTTGGTTTCCAGAAGCGCAATTTCATATGTTTGTGCAAAGAGTATCCTATGGTATGAATTTTCTTCACTAACATGTTCCTTGAGAATACTCCTATTCTAACTGCTAGAGCTCAATAAAGTTCTCGCCACTGAATAACCCTACGTCGATAAAAATCTTTACCATTCAACTTATCCTTAGTGGAAAGTTAAAAATCAATAAACTCGAGGAATTAGTGAAGTAGAGGGGCACAAGCAAGTCTGGCAGGAATATTTCGGGCTATTCAGAATACTTGAGTGAAACTAGCTTCTTATAGAGATATGGAGAGTGTGGTCTACACGTCCTCGTCGGTCTTACCTAGTATTCATTGTTACGGGATGTCTAAACCACCTTCAAACGGTTGAAATCTCAAGCAATACAAACATCAACGTCACTCTGAGCCTTAGAACGGCAAGCTCCGAAGGCAAGAATAACTCGCAAAAATTCATTGACAAGCGCCTACGTGTTATGGGGAAACTGGATCTCAAGTGCTTTACCACTCAATTCCTCCAATACGAGTGAGCTTTGTTGCACTACTCAAGACTGACTATCCCCAAAGAGAATAAGAACCCTGTCATGAGCATGAGATTTGAAGTGGAGAGTAGTTTAACAGAAATATTTGCAAATTTGAAGAATTTGGTCGAGGGGTTCTCAACGTGCCTACAAACGACGCAAGAAGTCGTTGGCAATCCACGGTAATAATGCAGGAAAGGCATTCAAAACATTATTGCGCTAATCAGGTTGACTTGGATTGCTTTTCATTGGGCCGAAGCTATTTATCTTCTATCGATTGATCAATTGTCATACTGTTCCTTTCCATTCGTAGCTCTGTGGCAAATTTTCCGACCCGCGGAATTATTAAATCGGCAAACTTTTGTCTTCCCAGCCCCAAATTTAGCCGCTTGTCAGTGATGATTACTTCATATATCTAGACTATCAAATATTAGCTATTCTCCTACTGAATTTAAGCAAGCGAGATAGATACGTACTTTTCCGCTCAAGCCCGCCCTGAATCTGACCATCCTTATCCAGTTGCGCACGAGGCCCATGAATTTCTAAAATTCCTCCCGTATCTGCAAAGGTCATATCCATCCAAAATTTTGATTCAATTCCTCTTCCGATACTCCTTGTGATTTATCTATATTCAGTGTAATAAATGAGCCAATTGTCCTTGAGCCGTCATTTCAGCCTAATCATATCTGCGAAAAGACTCACCAAACTCCCTATGAAACATAACAGCATCGCGATGAGCAGTCTCAATTGCTTCCTTGATTCTTCTAGCTTCTTTCGCTTTTCTCTCTGCGATTCTTTTGAATAGCTCGAGCTCCTTGGCTTTCTTGGCCTCTTTGGCGATCCTATCAGCTGTCCATTCTTCGGTGCCGGGAATTCCGAGATTCTCTTCTGCTTTTACACCTGCTTCATAACCTTTGCGGTACTCTTCCGTGTGCTGGAATTCAAACAGTGCCTCTACTCTAACCTCACGATATGCTTGTTTGCCTGCTTCTTTGCCTTGGTCGAACTGTCCGAGAACTTTGAGTGTGAGTTTGCGTGGGGGTGAAGACATTTTGTTGAGGAGAGAGCTGGCAAGGTTACTTGTAATTCGACGCAACTATTGCTTTGGGAAGGGTTGCTCCTCTGCTGAATAAGACTGAGAGGAAAGTTGAGAAGGCTGCGTGTGATGGTGGTGGTATTTGATCGTACATGGAGCAAAAACTTGCGAATCCTTTGAAGTGAAAGGTAAATTCAGGTTGCGATAGCGGATGAGTGAATAGCTTGTGGTATAGAAAAGCACGTAATTTTGAGTTTCAACTGCGGTCTTTGAAATTCACTACAACATGATCCACATGCCTCAGAATGCGGAGAAAATCAGAAAAGGGAGTCGCGTGCCGAAATCGGTGCTTGAATGAGTAGCCGCCTAGCTACCTGTATTGCGTTGATCGGGCTAGTCTAGTGAACTGAGATTGTTTCAAAGATTGATGCATACACATAGATACCTAGTTAAAGAGAAGTCCAAAGCACTGCTCAGCAATAACTCAAGTGCTTGAATTGCCACCAAATCCGACTCTCGTCCAAAATATGAGTACATGAAAAATCAAAGTTGAAAAAAAATCCTTTTATTTGGCAGTATTCCATCAGCCCTTGACGATAATTGACACCTTTTAGTGAGATATATCACAGTTTATAGTACACTACACCTCTTTGACTCAAAGCTGATTCAATAGCTTCCCAACAAAGTTCTTTAAGTCCTCGATCCTGACATCCTCCTTGACATTCATTCGTCTACACTGGACCTCACATAGACCTTCCTTCCACTTCCTACCCAGCAAAACAATGACCGGATAACCAATCAGATCAGCATCCTTCATTTTCCAGCCAATCGATACCTCTCGATCATCAACTACTGGATCCATTTCAGCAGCAGAAAGGGTATCAAATATCTGCAATGCATCTTCATTCAATCCCTTTCCAGGGACCACAACAATTTCGAAAGGAGCCATAACTCTCGGCCAATTCAAACCTTTTTCGTCAGCTAGAGTTTCTGCCACGGCTCCAATCATTCTCGTTACACCAATACCATGACATCCCATTTCCATAGGAACCCGTATCTGATTATTTCCTCCTTGCTGAGTTTCCTTCTCTTCAACTTCGAGATTTGTCTCCACAAGGCCAGAAGGTACAGTAACAGTTGCTTCCATCGGCTTACTATATCGTGTACCCAAGTGGAAAGTATGTCCAAGTTCGATGGCCTTTTCGACTTTCAGTGTCGGTTCTTGACATTTGGGACAAACATCGCCCTCCGTAATACGCTTCAAATTCAGCGGTTCCCCAGTAGATGGATCCAGGGCGAGCGACGAATTTTTATACTCATTTAAAGACGAATCAAAGTACCCCTCTCGTTTCCGTGAAATTGCCTCCGAAAATTCAAGAGGGACTCGTCCATCAATAAGATTAATAACATGGGTGATATGATTTTCATCTTCTTCATTGAGACGTGTATTCGTGAGTATAAAATCCTCACTGATGAGTTGCGACAATTCCACATGTCCTATTTTTCTCGAAGGGTCATAGTCATGTACAAGTCTTTTGATTGAACTTGTGTTCACGTCGTACTCCTCTCCGTTTTCAGAATAAAACCAAGTAACAATGAGGGTAGATCCATCACGAGAGAATCCACCAACCTTCTTCATGGTTTTAAACTTATTCTTCAAACTCTCGGTCTCATTCGATTTTGGCAACCCACTTTCTGCTAACTCCTCATTTGCCACATAATTGCATTTACTGCAACTGATGATATTGTCTTCTCCGATCTTAGTTGGAAAGTGAAATTCATGACTGAGGTCACCACCTATGTCCCCTGAATCGGCTTCGGCTACAAGATATGGAACTTTCAATTCATCGAAAAGATTATGATATGCTTTACGAACACTTTCGTAAGTTGACAGAGCGGAAATGTTATTGTAATCAAACGTATAAAGATCTTTCATGACAAATTCTCGAGAACGGAGAAGTCCTTGTCTCGGTCGGAGCTCATCACGATACTTTCGAGCTATATATGAATGAGCAAAGAACAAAAAAGATGGCAGGTTTGAACAAACTAATCTGGTATAAACGAACAGGAAGTTCTTTGTATGATTGGACCGAGTTTGAAACCAATTCCGTGATTTCTTCCTCATGTGTAGGAGCAAGAAGATACCTCGCCTCCTTTCGGTCTTCCAATCGGAAGAGCTGATAGTGTTAAAATCATAGCAATGAAATGATTTGATGGGAAATACCTCAGAACTAGAATTCAATCGACCACTTTTAGTCCAGAGCTCTTCAGACGACAGAGACGACAAAGCAAGTTTCGATGCGCCTTTCAGAAGACATTAATATTAGCATGAATGGTGAAAGCAATTTGAGGGGACAGATTTGCTAACCCAATGTTGACATATGTTTATCAATAAGTGCTTCCAACTTATCCTGTACTCTTCTTCCTAGCGGTAACATGTGAAAGATACCCGTGTGAGCCTAGCCATGCTGTGTGTGAGCATGCCCTTATGAGTGAAGAGGAATGACTTGACAACGCACCTGACGTAAGAACCCCCCTCGAATAAGTTTAGCATGAGAATCTATCCCGAATCAGTTTTCCCAATTTCGATGAACATATCTAGTTTGAATTTTACCTTCATCTGCGCTTGCAGCTATACCACCAGTAGGTACCCAGAACTTGGATAATCTTGCCCTGTCATCATTCTACCATATCAATTAATCAATGATATGCCCACGTGATTAAAAGTTGTTTTCGTGATAAATCTGAACCTACAAATGTAGAAAAATGTGATTGCGTTTGAGTATATGAAAGCCTAGGAGGCCGTGGTGAACTCGTTGCACGGCGCCACAAGCCCCAAGTGTTTGTTACAGATCCTCCAAACCGCGAAATACTTTGGAGGGAATGCATCTTGGAGTACTTCCTGGTTCTGCGTCCTACGTTCAGAACAAACAAGTTCGAATGAACTATTGGGATGTGAAAAAAGCAGAAAGACTATGTTTTCATTCTTATCATGGATATCTTTCGGGTTGCCTTTTTGTTCACATTGGCCCTCATATCACCAAGCCAATGAAAAGTTCCGACTTACAACAAATAATGGAGGATGAAGCTTTTCTAGCATCGGAAAATCTTTGTCCCGACGGTCAGTGGCAGAATAAAAGGCGGTGAAATAAACTTTTTTTCTAATCAAGAACTTCTAATAAGAATGTCGCAACTTTAATAAGAAATAATTTGAACACCCCTCGATATTTTCACCATCATCATTTCAATTGAATTACTTTTATTGTACAAAATGGTGTCAAATAACAAAAAAAGAAAGCGCGACACCAACAAAGAGGATCAAGATCGTCCAGTTAACAAAGCGCCAAAATCAGGAGGAAATGAAAAAGAAGTTTTGTTACAAGAAATATTGGCATTGGGAGGAACAGAGGAAGATTTAGATCTTGTACTCGATGCACAATCCGATTCAGAGAACGAAGCAAAACCAGCAACCAAATCCACAGACAAGGACTTTAAGAATGAGTTTGCCAAATTTGTAGCAGGTCTTGGAATCGAAGGACAAGCTCCAGAAGCGGAAGCAGATGAGGAGGATGAAGAGGTAGATGCTGATGATTGGCGGGACGAGGCCTTACAATCGGAATCGGAATCCAGTGAACCAGAAGAGGCACCCAAAGTTCCCGAGAAAAGTGTGACTAAAGCCAAAGAATCTTCAAAGACTTCCAAAGTGGCAGAGAAACCCGCGGCCATTCAAGTCAAAGAATCTATGAAGGATCAGAACCGCCTGGTTTGTAGCTTCTTACCTTTATTTTGAGTCCACTGACCGATTATAGAATTTTGAAGCGCGACCAGACTGGCATGCAGCAGAACTCCCCGTCCTTCCGGTGGGAGACTTCAGCGAGACAGGACCATACCGATCGTCGATCAATAACCTAAACGAATATGCCAAAGCTCTTCTTGAAGCCGACAGTACTTTATATGCCTCGAAACATCTTTCTGCGACTTCTTCACATCGTTTCCTTGCTACGATCATGTCCTCTGGTACATTATCCGATAAGATTTCCGCTTTAACTTTGGTTGTTCAAGAATCCCCAGTTCATACCACAAGATCATTCGAAAGTTTATTGGATCTGGCAAAGAAAAGAAGTAGAGGACAAGCCGTTACAGCACTGGGAGCTATGAAGGATTTGCTCGGAGCTGGTGTCGTGCTTCCTGCAGACAGACGTCTTCGTACATTTGCTTCACAGCCTGGGCTTCTCGGTACATTGCAAGAAAGCGATACTGGTGTTTGGAAATCCGGACAACCTCTACCAGGAAATATGACCAAAGCACATCTCATTTCATGGGCATATGAAGATTGGCTCAAGGAGTCATATTTTGATATGCTCAAGATTCTGGAAGTTTGGTGTAGCGACGAGGTAGAATATGCTCGTTCAAGAGCTGTTATGTACGTCTACGAACTATTAAAGGATAAGCCAGAACAAGAATCCAATTTACTTCGACTCTTGGTCAACAAACTTGGAGACCCAGACAAAAAGATTGCTTCACGATCATCATATCTCCTGATGCAACTTCAAACCTCTCATCCCGCAATGAAGGAGATCATTATCAACTCAATCGAGAACGAACTTATATTGAGACCTGGACAGAGTTCCCACGCTAAATATTACGCCATCAATACTCTTAATCAAACGATTCTCAGTTCGAAGGAGGAAGTTGTTGCGAAGAAGCTTTTGAGCATATACTTTGGTCTTTTCGTATCTCTTCTTAAAAAGCCCGAAGTTATCAAACCTACAGGTCCTAAACTCAATAAGAAAGGAGAGATCCAAGGAGGTGGAGGCGCTATGGGAAAGAAGGCGAAGGAAAAGTTGACAGCAGAGGAGGAAGCAAAGCAAGCAAGTGAGGAGACAACAGAGAAGATGATCTCTGCTGTTCTGACCGGTGTTAATCGTGCATTCCCATTCACAAAGACTGATGATTTAACGTAAGTTCAAAGAATTATATTGGCCGAGGACAATACTGACTAGATTTAGCCTTGAGAAACATATGGATACTTTGTTCCGAATTACCCATTCATCCAATTTCAACACCAGTATTCAAGCTTTGATGTTGATTGAGCAACTATCAACAACAAAGCACCTTGCTGTCGACAGATTCTACAGAACTCTCTACGAATCCTTGCTCGATCCTCGTCTAATCACTTCTTCGAAACATGCACTGTATCTCAATTTGCTTTATAGGGCTTTGAAATCAGATGTCAATATCAAGCGTGTGAAGGCTTTTGCGAAGAGAATGTTACAAGTTGTTACTCTTCATCAACCTCCATTCATTTGTGGTATCATCTATTTGTTGAGAGAGTTAGAAGTCACATTCCCTGGACTTAAGACTCTGCTCAATACTCCTGAAGCAAATGATGAAGAGGAAGAAGAGGTATATCGAGATGTGCCAGAGGATGGAGAAACTGCAGATATTCAAGCTACAACAGCTCCATCGAAATCTAGAACAGACACATATGATGGAAAGAAGAGAGATCCTGAACATAGCAATGCTGACAAGAGTTGTTTATGGGAAATTGTGAGTTGCGTTCTAGTGAATGAGGGAGCTTTGCTAATAATATTAGATTCCTTTCTTGAGACATTTCCATCCATCTGTATCTCTATTTGTTGACCGCCTTATTAATGACGAAAAAATGCCACCTAAACCTGATCTCGCTTCCCACTCCTTAACCCATTTCTTAGATCGTTTTGTCTACAGAAACGCAAAAGCAGCAGCTGGAGCACCAAAGGGAAGTTCTCTTATGCAACCTCTTGCTGGTGGGGCAAGTCAAGGTATCCTTGTATCCAATCGTGGTACTAAGGTCCAACAATCTGTCAACTCGGAAGCATTCTGGAGAAAGAAGGCTGAGGACGTTGCAGTTGATGAAGTCTTCTTCCATAAATACTTCAACCAAATTGGTAAGGGTAAGGATGCATCTAAGAAGAAGGAGAAGAAAAAGGGTGAAGATGGAGAAGATGATGAGGATGAAGATGAGGATGAAATTTGGCAAGCTTTGGTTGAAAGTAAGCCAGATATCGAGGGTCCAGAGTCTGATGATGATGATTTGGATATGGATGACTTTGACATGTCCGAGGATGATTCTGAAGGCGGTGTTGATATTGAGGGATCGGATGAAGAAGTCGATGTTGAAGGAGAAGATGAGGATATGCAAGATGCTGAGGAAGATGATGGAGAGGGCATCTTCTCAGAAGAAGAAGATGACCTCAAGGACAGTGATGATGAAGCAGGATCAGATATGGATGCATTATTCGAAGCTGAATTACAGAGAGCAAAGAGTCCCGAAGCGGAAGAAGAGAAGAAAGAGACTAGCAGAAGTAAGAAGAGGAGACTTAAGAATCTTCCAACATTCGCCAGTGCGGAGGATTATGCGGCTATGTTGGACAAAGATGACGGAGATGAGGATATTGGTATGGAAACTGGAAAGGGAAGATAAAGTAGTAATATTGGAGATGGGGACAAGGAAAATACTTGCACAAAATTGTGCTGTTTTGTAAAAACGTTTGCAGGTAGTCAGTATGGATATCTCGAGGTAAATTCAAGAAGTTATACCCATTTCAAATCACAAATTCAGGATGCATGGTAGTTGATTGAAATATCCTGATTCCAGATACCATTGCTCATTTTCCTGTTCAAGTGCCCATGACTTCCTATGGCCAAACCACAATCATCAACAACCCCATACCTTATCAACTCCATCCGTTCCCTCGTTCTACCCTTCCTGCACTGAAGATCTATTCATCAAACCACTTCAACTCATCCTCCTCTCCAAATATTGCTCTGAAGAACTTTCCCTCCTCACCTCCAACATCCGTTTCTTCCATGTGTATACAATGAAGAGTAGCGGTATCCGAGTCTCCTGGAATGAAAGCTCGGAACATGATATATTTATCTTCGGTCTCGGGAATGAGAACTTTGCCGAGGAGGTGAAGTCCATAGGCACTAGTGGCTACGCGGACGGAGGTGAGGGCAGAGGAAGTGAACGAGGTAAGGGTGTGGTCTGAGAGGTGGGAGATGGGAGCGAAGTATTGGGGCTCGTGTTCTATGGGGGAGCGGGTTAGTGATGGGGTTGGAGAAGTTTACAGGAAGAGAAGAGGAGAAAAGAAGGGAGACAAACTATTGGTTTCATGGCGGAGATGTTGAAGTTTCTTCTTGAGTTCTGTCTCGATTTTCTCAAAGGCAATGATGCTATCTTCTTTTGGCGCATGGATATCTCCAAGTTGGACAGTCTCTGCGGTTGCCATGATGAATGTACGAATAGTGTTGTTTGACTTGCTTTTTTTGTTTGTGCTCGAGAAAGTGGTTGTGCAAGATGCAGAAGATAAATAATAGTTGGAGTGAAAGTAAGGACTATTTAATATTACGAGATTTGGGTGAATATGTTCAGACGGAGAGATCAATTCATGATGGATGTTCTCGTCTTATAAGTGAATGGGCTGAGGTCAAACAGGGGTAGTTGTAACTGCATAAAATGAGGGGCTTTCATGTGGATCATTATGCATCACTTAAAAACAGGTGTTGACTTTTGACTTCCTTGGCTATACTTTTCTATGGCTGTCAATGTCCCAAGACACGTGATGATGGTTATTGGGTGACTATAGTCGAATACAGAGCAAGTATTATATAGAACTAAAGGTTTGAAGTGATTAATGACCAGAACTTCCAGAAGGTGACGTCGTTGTTTGGTGGTTTAATAAATAAAGATGTGTTAGATTTCTACCACGGTATCCGTTCACATCTGTGGGATCAAAGTTGCTAACTACAGCCCCTGGTTTAGGGCTTTGTATAATAACATCGATCCATACTGAAGCAGGTACAAAATGTATCAATACGTACCTAATTTGCTAGTCTAGTCTAGTCTAGTTTGTTAGCTCACGATGCCTAGTTGATCTCATAGGATAAGATAAGATAAGATCTCGGCAGAATATTTCACCGACTTTTCATGGGCCGGCCGGGAAGTCATTATCCTCGGCTTGGTTGTCCATCAATTGCGATAGTTATCAGAAAATACACCACGCACGAATTATTTTATTAGTTGGCGTTTAGTGTAAAGAGCTTCTACATAGATTTGCCCATCTCTTTTATATATCAGCATGCAAAGATCGTAGCTTGAAAAAAGCACAATTTGAAATGTCTTTCTCTCGCCAAATTTTACAGCCTCGAGCTGGTATATGCAGAGCCGTAACTCGCAGTTCAGGACTTGTACAATATCGTGGAACAGCTTTAAGAAACTCATCTCCTCTGAATTCTTCTCGAACATTTACCGCAGCTCGTCGATTATGCAATGCTGAAAGTAAGTTCTTCCCAATCCCTCTCTCCAAGCTCTAGCTAACCTCACAAAGCTACTATTCCCCCGCCTCCACCTCCACAACCCTCATTACTCTTACGAACTCTCACTTTCTTTGGAATCGCTATTGTGTTCACATCTGTAGGCTTCTCAATAGCTGCATATCCAGCCTTCAAAGCCGCCAATGCCATACTTGATCCCCCATCTGATGAGGAGTCCCTTAAATTATACACACCAACCGATGCGAAATCTATAGAAGTGGAAGCCTATATAAATAATCATCCAATTGTGAAGGAACTACGAAGCCGACCCGAATTCACAGAATCAAGACCACATATGAAAATCCCAGAATCACAGCGAGGACATAATCTTACAGGTGGAACATTGATGGGCCCGGGACGTGTTCAAGTACCACCATATGTATGGACTGAAGCAGGCGGAAAATCTCTTGTATCAATCTCATTCCTAGGAGAAGATCTTTGTGGACATCCGAAAATCATACATGGAGGATTTCTAGCCACGATGTTAGACGAGGGGCTAGCACGATGTTGTTTTGGTGCACTACCGAATAAGATTGGTATGACGGCTACTCTGACAGTCAATTATAAAGCTCCTACAGCGGCGGGAACTTTTGTAGTGTTGAGGGCGGAGACTACGAAAGTTGAGGGCAGAAAGGCTTGGGTTGAAGGAAGAATTGAGACTTTAGTTGGGGAGGGAGAGAAACCGAAAGTCTTATGTGAGGCAAATGCATTGTTTATTGAACCTAGACAGGCCAAGGTGAGTTAGAAAGTTTGGATAATGTTACGATTGATACTAATTAATTTTCAGATGATGGCTAGGATATACCCGGTCTCATAGACTGTTATAGAGGATGTCTCATTAGTTGAAGGTCGGAGGGGACCGATGTTGTTAAGTATAGAGAAAGGATGCACATTCAGTGTTCTAGACGTATATATGATTAGACAAGAAGCGTGAGGTTTAGATTTTACTCGTAGATTTACCTAGCACCTTGCTCATACAGAAAGATATTAGACTCATGGCCTTATCTTATATTAGTACCAATTTCCGATCTTCAAACTTCCATATCTTAGACAAAACTGTTCCTCTCTCCAGCGTCCAGCGTCCAGCCATACCAACATGTAACAAATGCAGGAGATAAATTACTTCCCCCTGAAAGATGCTCGCAAAATAATTACCACGTGATCCTGAATTCCCCACCATTCAGAAACATATTACGCGTTTGCCAACTTTATGGTAGTGCGGGGCAGATTTTTATAGTGCATCAGTAGCGGGTTAATAAGGGGAGACATTCGACTTGTTAACGACGGTAATCCATTGAATTTCGATTGCGTGATTGCGTGATTGCTCTTCTCTCTCTATTTCTTTAATGCTCACAACTTTTTCGAAAAAAAATACTCTCAATTTTCTCATACAAATCTTCAAAATGTCTACGTATGTTCTCCCTTTTTGCGGTTAATTTTTTTAATTATATCCTTGCCCCGAGTTCCAATGGGAAGCAGAAACAACCAAAGATAAATAATACTAACCCCCCTCAGAAATATCACTTGGCACCCCTCCCTCACTCGCGCTGAGCGCACCACCCTCCGCAAACAACGCGGCTTCACAATCTGGTTTACCGGGCTTTCTGCCTCTGGAAAATCCACCATTGCCACAGCTCTCGAGCAACATCTTCTCCATCTCGGACATGCCGCATATCGTCTCGACGGCGACAATGTCCGCTTTGGACTCAACAAGGATCTCGGATTCGACGAGAAGTCCCGCAACGAGAACATTCGTCGTATTGCCGAAGTCGCAAAGTTGTTCGCAGATAGTTGTACTATCGCTTTAACATCGTTTATCTCCCCCTACAAGGCAGACCGAGCTGTTGCCAGAGAATTGCATGAAAAGGCCGCCAATGGGGATGAGGCTATTCCTTTCATTGAGGTTTTCATTGATATTCCTGTTGAGGAGGCAGAGAAGAGAGATCCAAAGGGATTGTATAAGAAGGCTAGAGCGGGTGAGATTAAGGACTTCACTGGTATTAGTGCGCCATACGAGGAGCCCG
Source organism: Botrytis byssoidea (assembly GCF_014898295.1). NCBI lineage: Eukaryota > Fungi > Ascomycota > Leotiomycetes > Helotiales > Sclerotiniaceae > Botrytis > Botrytis byssoidea. The sequence continues at coordinate 58,272 of NW_024065845.1, forward strand.
AAAAGGCAGAGATTCATTTGAGGACGGATAAGCTGAGTGTGGAGGAGTGTGTGCAGAAGATTGTGGAGTATTTGGAGAAGGAGAAGTTGTTGAAATTGTAAATTTAGATACCTTGGGCAAGACATTGCAAGCGATTGAAAAGGATTATTTCATCAAAAATGCTAGACATTATAGAATTCAATGAATAAAACATTGATCGATCTGAAAACAATTGCTTTGTTGATATCTCTTACTACGATACAATAATACAAATGCATGCTTCAACAAATATGTCCCCATTTCCATGCGCCAACTTTCAATTGCCATACTCTTATAATCCCTCCAATACTATCTATATGATTTCGAATTCGTAATAGACATAGGCCGTGTACTCATTGCCTTCTCCTCCACCAACTCCCGCTGCAGCTATTTCGGAAGATAAAGTCGAATCATCTTTCAAAGCCTTTCCTTTCTTGTCTCGACCGAAAGCATTACCTCCGAGGTAACCATATGTCGAATCAAGTGCCGCTTTCGCTTTCTTGGCTCCTTTGGGGTTTGACTGAAATGAATTAGTAAAACTTGACAAAACTTGGGCTAAATGCGCATACCTTAACCAAACCACAGACGAAATCCAGAGGTAATCCATATCTCAGGACTGTCTCAACGAATACCCTCAAGGTTAAGACATGTATCCAGATCATGACGGCTTCACTCCAACCAGTTCTACCAAGTCTTAGAGCTTCACCCCATACCTTGCGCTCATCCTTCTCTACTTTCTCGGCCTCCTTTCTTTCCACCTCCTTTCCACCCTCTACGTATTTGTAATCACGGGGTGTCCATTTATTTTCTCTACATTTGTGTTGGAAATCTGCGCTATGCTTTTTAAAGGTTGTAACCGCAAATAATGTGAACTCGTCGTCATGGGTTACTTCCACGGAGGATCTTGGAACAACCATGGGCGATATGGTTTCATAAGTCTTAAGGAAATCCTTCTTAACATTTGTTGGAACAACGACAAGGTGAGTTTCGAGGTATTCGGAATCTTGTACCAGTAATTTGGGATCGACGACTGGAGTAAGGGATTTCGTAGAAAGATTTCCTCTTCGCATTGTTAGCCTTTTGCATTATTTACAGATTTTGAGCTCTTACGTTTGTTTTCGTTGTAATGTTGTAAGATTCGTCTTGACTTGGTTATATTGGTTCATTTTGCCCTTAACATCATTATCGATACTGACAAGTTCCTACATGTCATCAGCAATGCTTTAGCTCTCCTTGTAAATCAATACCAACTTTTTGTAACGAATCGATTAACTCTGCGAGTGGTTTGTCGGCACGATATTTGACTTTGTTCCATGCGAAAGTGCGTAGGTATTGATCCGCCGGTTCTATAATCAAACTATTAGCCCATGATCGTAATCACAAGCTCGCAGATCACCAGACTTACTGTCATTCACAGTCTTCTGTTGTGCAATCTTGCCCTCATCTCCTTCCAATAAATTGCGAAGAGATTCTCCAACTTTTGCTACAACACCTTGACAAGCGCTTTCCAACTTAGCAAGATCATCTGCTTGCCCAACCAATGCATCTAGTGTACCGATTTTGAATTCAGGAATCTTGAATGGTATCGTAGTGCCATTATCAGCGGAGATTGTAGACCGGAGAGCTGTTAGAGCTTCTTCTTTATCGCTGGATTGAGAGATAGATGTTGGTAAAGATACCAATATGTATTTGGTAGGAACAGACATGGTTTGAACTTCCGAGGGATTGCTACTCGATAGAAGTGGTGGGTGGTATCGGAGAGAGTGGGATCAAGAGAAACCCAGTTGCGCTCCAGTTGAATAACTCGATTGTATTACCTCGTCGTCGTAGAGTTTCTTGGATTGTTTTAATAAGTTGCTCTTTATGCTGGGGGTTTGGGAGCTTCGAGCTTGCTGTGAGATTGAGGAAGGACCGTGCACGATAAACTAGGGAGCTGCGGACAACCTCATTCTCATCTCACCACCAAGACCACATGCTTCACCCGTCAGAAGTCACTCGCTGAGAATGTTTGATTTAATAATTTTGGCTGATGTTATCTGATGGAGCAAATCATATTCTCATCTGCGCTACATCTAGCCATCTGTCTAAAGATTACCAATGAATTCTGAGATTCACTTCCTTCCCAAACCTCCTCCTGTTTTCACTTCTCAAGTAGTATATTTCGAGACAATGCAGTCAAGCAAACAAAGCGAATGGGCACGGAGCGAGTTATCTGGAGAATCTTCGAAGACATCTCTCTTACCATAACTTCTTCAAGATCTATGACATTTACCGGCTGTATTTTTCCAAAAATGCCATAAAAGTTAAGCAACTTGCTCTTCACCTGAAACTCGAGATCTCACGATGATGAAGGGAAGTGTTCTTCTAGAATAAGTGTACATGAGTCGTTCTCTGACGACTCACTTTTCCCCTTTGCTATGCTGGTAGCCTGCAGAGAGCTCGATAGTAGTTGGGATTTGAGCTCTGAAAATGTAGTCTTCTGCATTGATGTGCCTACTCCAGGACAGCTTCAAATGATCGAGACTTCTAGATCATGGCTACTAAGTTCTTGTGCCTTTTCTTTTGCATTGTTGGATAGAAGAAGATCCAAACTTTCTGCTAAACCATGAATGTTCATGAAGCATGATGGATGTATTGAGTCCTTGTCCTTCGACTTTTTCCCCATTTACTTTATCATACTTTCGATACTGATAGTTCGGCATGATAAAAGTGGAGCATAACAACAGTGAAAGATGTAGCGCATCAACCCTTTGTTACCCAGCATGCAGTGGGGCCCAGTTTCCCTTAGATTATTCGAGCTTTCATAGCTACTTGTCACCATTGTTAGTCGGATAGCATCGTGCAATAAAGGGTTAGCCCCTTGCGAAGTGCAGCGTGCGCGATAAAATGTGCTTTCCACTTATTCTTCAAGTGCTTCCCCATTTGCAAATGATGATGATACAAAGATTCCCTATCCATTCATCTTTCATATTGGACGTATTGAACAAAAAAAGTTCCCCTGAGACCGCTCTAGTTTTCCAATTATGCACCGTCAAGATCGCCGAAAGCATCCCAAAACCCGCGCGTGAGGGCGAGACTACTACACATTTCCTTTGCTCCGCATTCTCGGTATGGCTGTCAGTACTTTGTTGATCGAGTCTGGGCATTGCGGCAGATAGAAGGTTCTTCGGATCGATATGTATCGTGAGTGAAAGGTTCCACAGGCTCGCCAAATAGTGATAATAAATATTGTAACTATGATTGACTATGATTGAGAGGGCTGCGAAAATAAGTGTACAAAATGCCACTAAGAGGGTGATCCGTACCGCAGGGGAACGTCAAGATGATAGTTCATGATCGTGAGAATTAGCTTCACCTGTCTATAGAGCAAACACATCTTGAAGAACAGGTCAACCATTCGGTTGTTGTCGTTGCTCGATGAGAACAGGAATGGCTATGAATATACGTCTTATCTTGAAGTGACTTGCGTTGTCGTCGGGGCTTGTCAATAGATGCTGGCTAGTCAACGGAATTAGATGGAAACGAAATGCGCGGGATGAGGAGTATCACATTCTGAGTAGCTGAGCCGTTGGGAAATGACGAGTTCAAGTCAATCTTTACAACAGCCATGCTGAGCCCTAAAGTCTACCAGAGTACAACTGTATGCCTAGCTTGAAGTCAAGTGGAATATTGTATGCTGTACACTATGTATTATTTTACCGTAATGTCATGTGGAAGGGATAAATTTCAAACGTGGAACGGTGGTGTTCAACATGAAACTCGATAGAGCTGAGAATTCCTCAAAAATGTGTGAGATCCATCGTTTTCATTGACCTTGGAGCCGGACTAGATACACAAGACGTGTGCGTACCATCGATCTCATGTCCATATGCCATCCATCAACTGGCTGAACCAATGCTGTATTATGAGGACCGTACCGAACATCTTTGGTTTCTATGGAATAGCTACGGCAGACCTTCTTCCATCGCAATCATTTGTGCCACTCAACCAAGTCATTCATTCAATCATAAGCAGTCAGTACGGTATTGTATCAAACGCAAACATGTTAACGTCTTTGGAGACTTGGAACGGTTGCTCTATTCTACTATTTAGGTATTCTTCTTCTTCATCCTAATCCCCTTTAACTTTGTCTTGACACAGTACTTTACGAAAGCAAAGTAATCACAAAGCAACTACAACTGCTACTCTCACGCAGTTCACATTTCCCAATACAAATAATATCTTGTATCGATCATCGACTTCTAATCTACTAGTTAATCATCTTCTTCCGGCTAGTATCGTCTACTCGCTGGTATCTTCCCATCACATACATTTGCACAGAATACCCACTATATACCACAAATCAATTCAACCTTGCACATTGTGCTTACCACAACAATGGGTTTCAGAAAGGCCTTCCACTCGGTCGCTCGCATTTTCTCCACCAAGGACAAGAAGGTCGCAAAACAAAAAAACACCACGAAGTCTAGGAAGCTCACCAAGAGCCAATATCCTAGCAAAACTACCAACTCCACCAAGAAAAGAGTCAAGAATCTCGTTGAATTCTTGACCGGTAGCAAATCTAGAAGATATTCCACTGGTAAGCAAATCCCTGAAATTCAAGCATTCATGACGCAAGGTACTAATATAACTCATCAGAATCAGCACCCGAATCAGAAACACTCGTCGGTTCTTCAAATCCTTCCTCGACAAGTAATCACAGAGTCGAGACATTTGAGCAAGTCCCTGACCATGCTGGCGCAGAGAATACGAATCGCTATCAGATTGAAGATGGACTCACCGGTCCTTCATCTGCACAGAATGTGTTGCCAGTTTCCATGGCGACTGTCGTTGGTAATCAATTCGTCGAGGGCGTGGAAGATGCAGAGCTCGCTGCGCTTCCATCGGAACCGCCCACTCCTGCAATCAAGTCGGTTCCTGACGGCGCCTTGAACGATATCAATGATCAATCAGTTGAGGTAGTAGAAGCCGCTGATCCTGCTATCTTTGACAATGATGATGTTATTGATAGCCAAGGTAAGCTGACCAGAATTCCCCTCGCTTGTGAGAAGACAAATACTAATGTTCCATTGTTCAATACAGATCCTACAGTTGAGACTGTGAATAATGGAGCAGATGCCGCAGAATATGCTGCTCCAATCTTCAATGAAAACACGGAGGATAATGTTTTGGCTGTGGTTACAACTGAATTATCTATCGATGTTCCAGAAAATTTTCATTTGGTTTTCGAACCATTGGCTACACCAAATGAAAATGGTGTTTTACAGGTGCTATCCGAACCAGAAGTAACCGAACAAATCGGAAGCGATACCTCAACTCCTGGTTCGATCCAGATGCCCTCAGCCGAAGTTTCACCAAGTATTGAAGCTTCAATTCAATCATATGAGGGATCTATCAATAACATCGATGGTTCTGCCATCCAGGATGAATCGATCACCTCGAATGAGGAAGTTGGCGTATTCTCAGAGGAAAATCCTGTTGCGTTCCCAGACCATATTGATGGGTACCATTTGAATGGTCGGTTCGCTCCAGCTACCACAGTTCCACATAAGGCGCGCAGCTTTTGTGGTAGGATCTTCACTGCCCCTCAGCCAGAGGAACGAGCATGGAATGAGGATGAATATACTGAAGATGTGGTCCGTCAACGTCGCAATTCGGCACCTGGAAATCTAGTTTCGCCAGACTCACATTATCCAACGAGGAGGCGTGCCAGTCTAACACCTTCTGATGCGGAGAACGAGGCAATGTTCAATGATCCCAACAATTACATTGATCATGATGACTCTGACATGTACATTGAGCCTAAACTCAATATATATCCTTCTGTTTTTGTGGAGCCTGCTGTTCCGATGATTGATGCACCACTTAATGATCCGGAAAGAGGGGCTTCTCTTCCAATTTCGGAATCAGAGATTACTTATGCCCACGTTGTTAGTCCAATTGCTTCTGACTCTGCCTCGGGGTCGCTCTCTCCAAACGAACCAGACTCACTTGAACAAGGAGCCTTCATGTTAGAACTTGGAGGGCGTTTCTCATTGGAGCACGCAAACCGAAAAACTTTCCTATCAGAGCTTCGAAACACTTTCCCTGTGGAGCAGGATAGTTCTGATGTTGTCGATGAACAAACTGAGGAGGTGATTGTACCTCAAAAAGCCAATCAACCTTGTGAAACTCACGCGGAAGAAATTGTACGCATGTACAGAATTCCACGCTACAGTCAATTCAGATCAGTCTTTCCTCCTCCTGGTCTCAGCTTTCCTTGGGGTCCCCACAACCCGATTCCAACAAGAATAGACAATTTTAGAGGTAACGACCCTTGGCTCCCAACACCATGGACAGATCCAGATGCGTACCACCAACTGAACGGAATTCAGAGACGCTGGGTTCAGTTGGAGGTACTTTACCAGACAAGATTATTCTGGCTAGATATGAACTTCAAAGCAGTAATCCATCTTGAAGAAAATCTAGCGAGTAAGCTGTACGCTTTCAACAATTTCTGTGGGTGGTATGGATGCCAGGCTGAAAAATGTAAACATTCTAAAGTCGACGGCCGTCTCTTTTTCTTCGATCTACATTCCTACTACACTTCGTGGAAGAACCTTCGGGATGAGCAATTGCTACTTGACAATGAACCGAGTAGTGACTACGCTGTTCATGAGCCTGAGACTAATGCAAGTACTGTTGAGCAGACAGCGCTTCATGAGCAAGAAGCCCGTGTGCAACAAGCCCGAGAACAAGAGGCTTCTCAAGTGGAACCTGCCGATGATCATTACGCTGATCTCAATTCATCGTTGCAGTTCGCCCAATCGGTAAAACTAGCCAGAAGAGAAATGATGAGCCTTATGGATTCTGAGATTGCGGTGGTGAAGGTGAACTCCGTCGTCATTCAAGAGGTTTTGGCTCGTAACGAAGCTCAGCATGTGGAGTCAAAACCTCCACAACTTCCGAATGCTCAATTTGATCTCGCGTTGATCAATACACAAGCGCAACCAAAGCAATCTCGATGGGCTGAGGTGTTCAAAGCACAACAGGAAAACGGTTGCGAAAAGGCAGAGGTATCACAGGATGTAGTTCCAAATACCTCTGAAAATCCTGTTCCAGTTGGCAATTTTGGTTTGAAGATGATTGATTTCTCTGTCCTACCAAAACAGTCTCGCTTTACAGAATTCTTCCCCACGCAACCTAAATCTGAGCCAGAGGCGGCTCAAGACTCAGTCGTAGAGAAGACTCCTGAAGATCCTGCTCCACAGGCTCACTTTGGTCTACAGATGATTGAGACATCCCTTCAACCAAGGAAATCCCGATTTACATCGCTCTTTGGAGCGCAAACAACGACTGATCAAGGTATCGCTCCGGCCCAAACATCAGACAGTGAAGAATCCATGGAACCTCTCGGCTCACTCGGTGGCAACAACAAAGATCAAGTCTCTACACGCGATACCAGTGTTGAACCAACACAGAGCTTAAGTTTCAGCTTAGAAGCACACGCTGTGTCGGACATTGATCTTGCATACGAGGAAGAAGAAGGTGATCTGTATAGCGCGTCACCACTGAGAGGACCATCTCCAGCTTCAATTATGCCAAATCAGTCATCTCCAGTTCCAGCCCCTGAGGAGTTCATGAATAGCTCCCTAGCTTCAAAGCATCACGGTAGCTGGCAATTTTACGATGACCAGGGATCTTTGCTTGATGATCATGTCGAGAACGTCGGTGACTTCGTCATCGAAGATACAATGGAAGGGGTCGGTGAAGATTTAGCCTTTGTGTTTGGACAAGTTGAATTTCCTATTGATTCACCTCACGAAGAATCTCGCGAGATGCTTGATGGGGAACCCTGGATAATCATCAGACTTGAGGATTCTCCCGGAGATATTGATTTCGAGGAAGTCCCAGAAGGAGTCGAACTGCTACAAGACTTCTACGAGGACGGATGGCCGGTTGATGAGGGCGGGGAGCATGATATGACACAGACCATCAGAGAGGGATTGGAAGAAGAGAATCCTAAAGTCATTAAGATTGTCAGTGATTTTGAGTACTATGCCAATTCTCCTGATTCTGGATGGGAGGCTCCGGAGGATAGTGACGCCACTGAGTCCGATTCCAAGGATTCTGATGAAGATGGCGGCGACACCGAGTCCGACTTTGAATCTCCAGATACGGATGAAGATAGCGATACTGCTGAAACCAAAGCCTGGGAATCAAATAAAAAAGACAATGACCCTAACCCCGAAGCCCAGGAATTAGTCACGATTGATGAGGATACTGAACCTAAGTATCAATTCAGTCGCACTCCTATCCAAGCCAGACCCGCTCTCTCTGGACTAGCTCTGTCTTTTCAAGAATTCACTAGCAGAGAGGTTGGATATCATGTCAATGCGCATCCAGGTTTTACCAATGATCCAGACGCTTTCATGGACAGTGAGCCCCTTCCAATCATGCAAAAAGATGCAAACATGGTGCACTGTTCCAACATCATCCGACAGATTAACCTCGCGAGAGATGAGCTGATCGATAGATGGTTAAACAAGGAAGATTACTACGATCCCGATGGACCAACTTGCAGATACGTCCTGAAGGAAGGAGAAAAATATGGTGAGAGGGTCTGTGAGAACATGCCTCAAGCCTTGGCTCTGCGGATTCAAGATTCCGAGAACCAGCTCTGGGCTGGCGGTGCAACATTTACAAAGATAGCACTTGCCAACAAACCGAAAGGTCCCGAGGAAACGATGTCCTTTGACCTGGACTTTGCTCTCCCTGGCCAGCTCAACAATCGCTGGAAGCCAGCGTTCATCGCGAAGTGTGTCAAAGATATAGACATCACAAAGCCTTCGCTTTTCCTTGGTGAAAACGATCTTTCTGCTTTTGATGAAAATAAGTCAACATTCTAAGTTGCCTGTTCATCATCAAAATCTTCCGCACTGTTTCTTTCGCCACGAGACAGTGTCTCCTAATAGTTCTCCGATTTCTCTTCTATGTCTTTCTGGTATACTCGATCACTTCCTCGCTTTCTTCTTCTTTTCTGTAGCATTCATCTACAGCATATGGGTCATCGGGATATCTTGGGAACAGCATTTTGGCATATGGCATCAGTCTGGAAGGGATTGCATGATTGGCGAGGGTTATGCATTTAAAATTTTCTGGGATAGCATAGCATGGAATAGTACGGAGTTGAGGTAGACTTTGCACGTGGGGGATTGGGAGATATGGAGTATGGCATGGGCGAGGTTTAAAATTGAGATACCCAAGTTTTTGCACATAGTTCACAGTTTTAGGATAGCCATTTCTTTTGGAGTTTGATTTAATCTCGAGATAGTAGATACCCCAATCTTATGTAGCAACCAGCAATTCAGAAATAGCGACTTTGGGTGCAACTTTTCACGGTGATTTTTATACATTTTCTCGTGACATGGTTATGAAGTTCTTCTGGGATGCAGTAATACCACGATTATGCGATGGGTATATTCAAAAACGATGTCAATGACAAGATTGTTTATCTAATCCGCCTGCCTCCGTTCCTCTCTTTTCTCCAATTCCGTATGTACTCCATTTTCTTATCACATATACCGTGGATAATCTCGAGAAAGATTCAAAATCTTCCCCTCCCTAAGATTCTATGTCCAAAACTCACAAAAACACCTTCATAACACGCCCAGCCCACATAGTTTACTTTCCGAAAGCAAAAGGACACCCTGAAGTTCTCTCCCTCTCCAATTTCTCTTCCGTGTCCCTCATCTCATCCCTACCCTGTCCTCTTCTCCTATCAGGCCCCACCTCCTCAAAACTATACCCCTCTGTAAACCAATCGCTCCTCTTATTATCCGGTACAAATCCACCCATAAGTCTCGTAACCAAAGCCATCGGACCCCAACGATTCCAGAAACCCGGGAGTTGATAATACGGATGCACGAGATAATCGGTACTATGATACCTCCCATCCACCCCTTTATCATCCGACTTCGAGACTTGTCTAACTCTCATCCATTCTGGTCTTGGGAGTGATAGGTAGCGGAGAAATAATTGACGACTGCGTAGTATAGAGATAGTGAGTGATTTATTGAGGCGCGAAGGTTCCGGATAGATCATTGCGGACCGAAGAAGAGGGCCCATAAGAACCCCAACTGCATCTCTCGCAAAGGGTAGTAGTGCCTTTGGGACAAGGAACAACAGAAGTGGAACCAATTCATCAGCCGTTTTCTTGTTATACACATTGGGAACCATGAATTCTCTCTCATAATCTTCTGCCCACTTCTTGATATCCTCGAAAAATTCAATCCCATCACTCCATTCATTGAAACGACGAAGATCATGATAAGAAATGCCCATCGCATCACCGATCCCTTTCCAGAACGTAGCAATTGCACAAATCTCCATCTCATTCAGTGTTCTCCACTCCCAATCCCCAATCCAACTAATCGGCTCCGTAATGAAAACGCTCAATGTATAAAGCAAATCCTCATTCGAAATCTTCCCCGCTTTTTGATATCCTGAATGCAAATAATTCATTCTCGAAATTGCTTTTAAAACTCTAGGGTGAAGAGGATGATGAGAAGAAAATTCTGCAATCAAAACTGTTGTATCCGCATAGCGTTTACTCGCTGTTTCCTTGGAACTGAATTGCTTTGTGTCGACGAGAAGTTTGGATATTGTAGGTATGCCGTAGGTTTTAAAGAGAGCGAATTGAAGACTGGTTACGTAGAAACGGGGGAATTCTAATTCACCTATGTGACCGATGATTGCTTGCGCATCCGTATTTGTCATGTTTTTCAATGATTCTCGGGTTTTATATCCGAATTTTTTAATCATGTAGTATTTTCTCGATAGGCGAAGGAAGTGGACTATGAGGAGATATGTAGAGATTATGATGAGCATAGTGGTTTTCGAGGAAGTTCCCACAAACGAGAGGGAAGTAGACGACAGGGGCGTCAGCGGTATTGTGGTGTTGGTAGACATGGTGAGAGGTATTAAAGGAGTGAAGTAAAGAGGTGTAAATTTTGAGTTGATAATTGTGGTGTTGACTATCCGTTCAACTAATCGTTAATGCAGCAGCCACTTAGGTTGGAAAGGATCGTAGACAACAAATGCAAAATGAATTCATGAAGTTGTCATAAGGGAAGTTGAGAATACCTCTCGAAAAACTCCCCAGTTGTTGTTTGAAACGAGGAGCAGTTGGGGGATCTTGGTCATGTGTAGATCAGAAACAAGGTTCACTCTTATAAGTCGTCGCGTCACAGTGGCAGGTCTTATTGAACTTGATGAGACCAGGATGAGGGGCAACGAGACATCAATATCATTCGTTGGATCGGATAACGGTGCCCCCGACCTACGTTTTACCCAAGTAGTGGGCACGAGCCATAAGGTTATTATTCACTTAACGAACTAGGAATGCCAGTACCCAAGTAGTTGAGAGTTGATTCAAATTGTAAACCACATCCGAAATGATTCGTGACAGTCGTGAGATGCCACGAGGAGCGGGACGGGCTATTCCCACGCGTGGGGTATGCTAAATGGAGTATAAATAAGTGTTCTAACCAAACCTCGCGGAAACATTCCTAGACTAAATGTTAGACAGACTTGTAGTTAGTACTTAGCAGTTAGTTCAACAGACAGATTGTGGCTTATGTATATCACTTGTGGATACGAAGACAAACGAGGCATTTATAAAGATAATTGGGACAATCAAGGTGACTCCGGAGTCCGGAGGTATGTTTCGGTCCGGTAGTGTATTAGATGTGTAGGAACCTTGGTAAGACACATAAGAGACTTAAATCCAAAAGCCCTCAAGAAATTCAATCTCAGGAATAAAAAATAGGTATCCAAATAACTATCTAAAATGGGTCGCTAAGACCTTCTCCAAATCCAAAATTTTGACGACCAAAGTAGTGGGTATAAAGCGAGTGTTCTCGTAGCTTTTGAAAATATAACCTCCCAATGTTGTGTGTACTTTGTCAGATCAATTCGTTCGATTCTGCCGTTTGTTTCATCAATCATATCATCGTAAGTAAAATTCTGGACTTTCTTCGAAAGATATAGCGATCGAGCTTCCTAATTCTTTTGAGCCATACTCAAAGCTACATCCTTCGTTGCGAAACTAAAAGGACTTTTTGTCATCTCTGGACTTCTTGGACTCATTTTGATGGCAAATAATTCATCTTCTGTTTGATCTTCTTCTGATGTTTTTTGTGACACATCACCAATTGCAAGAGCGTTTAGAGAACTCATGCCATATTGTGAGGAATGATTAGGTGGATGTTGAGCGACAAGACGTGTTGGTTGATGGCGCGAAGTTCCTCCATGAAACAAGGAGAATGACGACACAGCAACATCACCCTGTTCAGGAGATAATGGGTTTTGCTGACTTTCGAATTTGGGTGCTAAGACTTGTCAACCTCATCATTTTCATTCATGGACATTTAACTTTAAGCGTACCTGAAACATTACTTAAGTCGTGGGCACTAGTTCCTAATTTCAACCCCTTAAGCTTCTCGGATAACCTACCACCACCGGGTGTTTTTGGACTAGTTGGAGTAGCATTTTGTTGTAAATCCAGCTGTGCAACTTTTGGCCCAACACCAAAGTTTTCCTCAATCCATTGTTTTTCCTGCATGGCCATTTCTAGACCTATTCCCTCTCCATTTGTTTTCATTTCCTCATCAATTTCCCTTTGTAAGACGGATATTCTTTTCTTCGCCCAGATTGTATGTAACACACCTTTTCGTCCAGCTTGTCGTGCAGTCAATCCTAGTTCGGGTGGGAATATCGCAGGTAATGGGTTTGTTTGAATTGTCTTCCCTCCCACTTGTGATAACTTTATGATTCTTGGTATGCTAGCTCCCGGAGCCAGTAGAAAGTAGAGTCGATGAAGTTTCCCATCTGCTCCATCTCGTGCGGATAGAACCGTACTTTTCCCTTCCCATGATACCTCCCAATCTCCCATATTTTTGATGGATCCTTCGGTAGATTCATCTTCCCATTCTACCATCAATATTTTAGTTCCTTCATTTCCTCGGCCAGATTCAAATTCGAAACGTGCGAGAGCTGTCGAAGATGATAATGCAGGAGAAGCCGGTTCCGCATTATCAGATGAAGTAGGTAACGGTACACTATCAGGTTCGAAGTGCAATCGTGGTGCAGAAGTTGAGACTGCCATTTTGTATAGTGGTTCTTGACGATCTGAGCGAGCTCTAGGGGAGCTTTGAGAAAGCTTCGTCTGAAGTTGTATGGGGTTTATCGCGGGTTAGTCCATTCGGATTAAACGTCGGATTAAATCGCAAACCAAAAAAACAACGTAACTATCTGCTTTCCAAAGTTTAGCCAAGAAAACGCACGCGGCTGCTATCTCTTTTTGGGATATCAAAGGTGGAGATTGTGTTGATCGCAGGTGTTCATGGGTAAGGTGTAGGGGGAACAGTGACAGTAGTATTTTAACGTGGCGCAGTAAAAGGTAAATTGGACAACTTCTTAAAGAGGGGTTGGATAAGGTGGGGACGACATGGTTTCAGAGCTGATGAAAGTTGATGGGAGGGTAAGAATATTAGGAACATAGGAATATAGAAGAATAGAAAGGCAGAGAGAATTAGTTTAGATGGTCGATTTGAAATACCTTTACTTTGTTGGTGGTTTGTCTCCTAGTACCTTTCCTTCCTAGAACTTCTCTTTTTGATGTTGCAGATGCTAGACCTTTTTTCCCCTTTCACCTCTCGGGCATGTAATCATATCTATATTGGATTGGAATATTAGTGATCATTTATACTTCATAAATTAGCCAATAATAATGACACGGAAGTATTTTCAAGAACTACTTGAGAGTTTTTCGTCTCGAATCTCCAAATTCAGCCAAGAGTACCTAGGTAGGTAGGTATCAAACTCTCTAAGCCTCTACATGTTGATTCATTTCGTCGTATCAGGATGACAGCAAGAACCTATAAGGAGGGGCCAAGAGACCAAAAGCTGGTGAAATTTACAGGGAAAATTTGCAAATTGATCGAAGTCGCGTGGTAAGTTATGACTTTTGTTGTCTTTCGTTGGTTGCTGGCCGAGACTGGACATCGAGTATGTGAGAGATACTAATAATAGTCAGGACTTTTGGTGGGTAGTATACATATAATCATGTATTACCCTACAGATGCATAATATTAATCAATTTCGAATCGATTTTTTGGGTCTCAAACTGGGTCAGCCATTCGGTCGGAACGTCTAAATGGAGAATTACCATGTGTAGCCATGTTGTAACCATTTTACCACCGGAGGAAACATTCTGTCTGTCTTACCAACCACATCAAACTTAAGCGATATAATCAAATAGCACCACGCTGTCAACTGTCTACGTAAGCTAATCAACAGCAGTCTTGTACCGGTTGGTATGAATTTTTCAGTTCAGATTTCTAATCCTAGTCCCTCGACTGGCTACGGCTACCACCACAGGTACCCACAGCTATACATCAAATGCATTTTACGCGTACATGGTTCTACACATGTTGCAGCATGGTTGTTAGAGAACCTAGTCCACAAGTTTAATTTCTGGTAGCGTCTTATCAAGAGTACAAAACGGCTGAACGAAACTTCCTTCGAAAGCCCAAAAGCTATTTTTGTGAGTATTGTCCATCTCGAGGAAACTCTCCCCTCAGTGCACACCTACTGTTGTATCACTACATGAACAAGCCATGATTTCCAATACTTTGTCGTATAGCTTATGTACAATATACATCAGCGGAAGTTTCTCGAAACTCAAAGGAGATCAAGAATTTATCCCAATCATAGATGTTGGTAAAGCGGGGTAGAAGATTATCTAAGGTCGATGTTACCATGGCTCCATGGATTCATTGTTCGCACCGTTCCGTAACGAATACCACGCCTCTCTAGGTGCAAACAAGCATTCTTGGGAGGACTTCGAATCATTTCTTGTACAAACCACACTCGAAATAGATTTATCTCAGTTCCGATGGATTAAAGCCATGTGCTTCCATCAAATATCAAATGTAACATTCTCCTCCGACAACACCCTTGGAAATTACATTCCTTTCACCTCTCTCTACAAGCGATCAATACAATGCCTTTAATTTTCTTCTTCTTTTCATCCGACTAGCTGGAACAATTCCGAGTCGTCAAGATCATTTGCATATCTCAGGTCGACACAAGTGGTTATCTGAGTGAGGTTCAGGGACAATTATCACGAGCTTATTACATTCAATCCTCAAATCCCTAAAAATAACATCGTCTCGAATCGTATCTTGCTATATGATTTGAACAAGTTTCTGTACCAAAGTGGTATATCCGTGCTTTGGATCTCATCTTGTCTCATCATATTTCCTAGGCATCAATATGCCCTGGTCTATGGACTACACCAACTGTATCGGAATTGCTTCATTTGACCATTCTGATATCTACAGTTTCTGAAGTGCAGTAATCAATTTCAACTCCGATTGAGGTTTCGGGGTTCGTTTTATGTGGACTAAATCCAAACTACAGAAGGAATTATCACAGTGATTCCAATACGGTACCGAGGTTGTCTTTCTCTTTATCAATTGCCGGTCGTCTACAAGGCACCAGTCTTATTCGCTATAATATATTTCAATGAAGAATATCTTGATCCCCAGAACACAATTTTTGTTTTCGATTGCAGGAAATGATTCTCAGCTGTCAGGGCTTATTGATGACTGCAGGCCACGGGCTTATCTTCAGAACAGCATCTTCACCGCTACATCTTCAAACTTCAGTTTTTCTTCAATCCTTATATCCATGTTTGACAAGACCATCAATGAGATCTTTCAAAAATAGGCATCACTTTAAGTGGTCACCGGTAATACACGGGGCTGATGTTTATTTCTTGAAGATAAGGAGCTCTCAATCGAAGTCGATAGGCGATTGATGAATGCCATGTAGACGAAATCAAAATTGGAAACCGAGTGTGTTTGATTCTACCTGTGGAAGTTTTCATCAACTATTGATGAGGTAGAAATGACTTAGTATTTATCAAGATCTATCAATTGAGCTAAGATATGATTGGATATTGTTAGTGACCTTCTGGCCACTCGATAGTCTGCGGAGAATTTTTCACTTCCATGTTTCTTCCACATTTAGGCTATAGATATCCCACTGTCATGATTGGGAGCACACCTTATGAATGGTTATGCATTGACTCTAGCATAAGGTCGATATGATTGAACGTCTTATTTTTCCTTCTTTGATAGGATATTCAACTACTCATCCCAAGTGAATTCAGGCCTGATCGAGGGTTTTTACATCCCTCCGTTCTCCAAAACAACTTGTGAAAGAGCGCAAACTCTGCCATGTCTTGATGGATAAAAGATCCTTTCCTGGGGTCCAGGCGGTATATCATAAGAGAGTTTGATTTGCATGAAAACGATGACATGATAGCGGACATACATGGCTTCCACTCCCCAGATCTCCAATATTTTGTGAGGTATGTCAAGATGTTTAAGCAACGTTTGTATATTGATGGCCGAAATGGAACAACTCTGAAGAACTTCACTATGGTGTAGCGTACTTCGCCTTGTTCAGTGAAATGCTAACTCCACAAATTATTCTACAATAGAAGCTTTGTGTATACACTACCTATTCAATGCTACAAAGATATTCAGCGATAAATTACGATTTCCAATTTTCCAGCATATATACAAAAATTGGGGGACATAAAATGCGTGCTTTAGATTGAAGTGACATGTGAAGACTTATCCAGAATCTCATCATCTGGTTCCATGGTTGGATTGGGATGTGAGAAACAAGAGGCAAATAGTCGTCAACAATCTCCAATATTGGTATGCGTGAAAGCGGCAAAACGACGAGGACTAACTGTGACGTCCGTTATTCTGCACCATAATACACATGATACACGTGATTATATTCCGCATAAACTACCGAGCCATGATTTAATTCAGCTCCGACTTGATAATCTCCACTTCAAATTCTCAGCCCCTTATTTACCCCGCAATCAACACACATATACAACAACTAACTAATAAACTGATCTTCATTGGATCTGCTTCAGCTTAGCTCCCCGAAACAGACGGCCTTTTGACTAGCTTCCATTCCAAAAATATACCGAACTCTTTCCCGACAAAAGCAAGAGGATGCCAATGTTACAATTATTTGATTTAGTATGTTACCCTCGAGCTACCCCGCCTCGAGCCCGCCATGTATTAATTCACAAGTGTCAATACATGACCCCATTATCAAGAAGAGGAGAAGCCAAGCGGGTGAACGGGTTAATTCCGTGATCCGGGGACGGGAACTTGTGTTCAGATATCCTTGCATATTGGTAGATCCTCCATGTACTTTATTATCCTTCTATTATCTAGGTGATGTTGATCATGATGTGTTGTAAGTATTTGATATTCGGGTTTCATCTAAATATCAACGATAACAGTGTCTCTTTCTTACACAGATTATAAGGATTGGACTTCCTTGATACTAACATAAATTTATCGATCATTACGCCAATACAAACATACACATAATCTGTAAGTGATCAGTAAGCCCCTTGCATTTACGTTGCTTTTGGGATTGATGTTTCTAATTTAGGTATCAGTTGCGTAGCATATTTTGTAATATTGATTATTAACAAAATCTTCGGGTTCTTTGTTCTTCAGACTCGATATCAATCGTAAGTAGATGATCCTCAATTTACAATCATTTGACTTATAGACCTTCTCACACTCTACCTAGAAAACATATATCTCGATCTAACAAGCAATACCCTAAAATGACATCAACACCACACAATAATTACGATTTCATAATCGTAGGAGCTGGCCCAGCCGGACTATCCCTCGCAGCACGCCTCTCGTCAGCTCCTTCTCATCCATCGGTTCTCCTCATTGAAGCAGGAGGTCCCAACAATGACCAAGAATATCTTGTTCCCGCTGACCGCTTCACTCTCTTTGGCACTCAACCCTCTTTAAATTGGGGATATAAGACAGAACCCTGTTCTCATCTAGGAGGTCAACAAATTGATTATTCACGGGGGAAAGGAATTGGCGGTAGTACCGCTATTAATTTTTCCTGTTGGGTAATCGGAGGAGCAGAAGATTTCGATGCCTGGGCTGAACAGGTCGATGATGATACATGGTCGTGGACGCAAGTTAAAGAACGCCTCAAAAAAATCGAACACTACCATGATGAAGTTCCAGACCAACATCGCGAATTTGTGAATCCAAAACCAGAAGATCATGGAACCGAGGGGTCACTTCATCTTTCTTACGCTCCTGTTTGGGAAAAGGGGTTGACGGATGTCTTTATAGCAGCTAAACAAGCCGGATTGCCGTTGAATACTGATATAAATTCTGGGAATCCAATTGGGATGGGCATGGGCTCTTCTTGTATGCATAATGGGTTGAGAACAACCGCTGCATCTTATTTACCATTGATGGGTCCGAGATTCGAAACTATCCTCAACGCCCCCGTTGCGAAAGTCCTATTTGACGGAAAGAAAGCGAGGGGTATTAGAACAATCGATGGCCGAGAATACTATTCCCGTAAAGATGTCATCTTATCAGCGGGTGCATTGAATAGTCCTCAACTTCTTCTCCTTTCTGGAATCGGTCCCGCTTCCGAACTCAAGGAACACAATATACCAATCATCAAAGATCTTCCACAAGTAGGAAAGAATCTTCAAGATCATTGCTTTTCTACCACAACTCTGTTACTGAAAGAAGGATCAAATGATCGCATGGAATTTGAAATGAATGAAGAGATGAAGAAAACTGCAAAGGAAGGTTGGATTAAAGATAAGAGTGGAAAGTTGGCGGAATTATACTGTGGTGTTCCGATGGGCTGGTTTAAAAACGAAAAGGTTTTGGAATCAAAAGAATTTAATGATTTGTCAGAGGATAAGAAGGCCTTTCTGAGACAGAAGAATGTTCCTATATTTGAAATTGCTACGGTATGTGTTCATTCATGTCTTTGTTGCCGCTCCACTGGTCACTGTTGGGGGGCTTTTTCATTTCGTTTCACCTGAATCTTGAACTGACATCCCTCCTCTAGCACATACCTCCCCTTTTTACAGGCACCCACGTCCTCTCCCCAACAGATTCCTACCTAACCTGCTCCTCCTTCGTCATGAACCCCCAAGCAACAGGCAGCATCACACTATCTTCTGCCGACCCCTCTGTACCACCGAAAATCGACGCGAATCTAATTAATCATCCATATGATCGACGAGTTCTTATTGAAGCAGTAAGAAAAGCGATGGAGTTTTTAGACACGCCTGTTTTTAAAGAGAAGACTGTAAAAATGATTGGAGTTCCCGAGGGTGGTGTTGGGGCGAGTGATGAAAGTATTTGGGTTAGTTCTCATTTTCACGTCGTTACATGTTTTCCCGCTTTCTTGAATTCTCTAAAAATAGCAAAAGCTAACAAGAAATCGCAGGAACACTGCCGCAACAACCTTTTCAGTAGTTGGCACATGTGCAGTACAGTACGCATGGGTAAAGATAAAGATGAGAGTGCAGCATGTGTAGATACGAATTTCAGGGTACTGGGTGTGGAAGGACTGAGAGTGGTGGATTTGAGTGTGATTCCGCTCTTGCCAAAGTGAGTATTGTTCTTTTATTTTTATTGGTGATTTGTTCAAGGTTATGTTACATCCCCTCATTACCTGACCCGTTTCTGGGAGTAGCGTTCAAAATGGTTACGTATAGCAAGTGGGCTAATTTGGGGTTTTGCCACCTACTTTTTTATATTCTTCCTCTCATTGTGTGGAGAGTGTATGGAGTAGAAAAAACCTGCGGAAAATAAAGCAAAAGGGGGGTAGTGAACAGGCGAGTGGCTTGCGGCTAATACGAATGTGAAAATAGTAATCATACACAATCAACAGCATACCTAGTGGGTGAAACGGCAGCCGAGAAAATGATTCAAGAATATGCGTTAGATTCACCTGGTACTGCTTTTACTCGGCGGGATACTGGGGGAAGTGGTGACTTGAGGTCCAGTCTTTAAACTCGAGGTGGAAATTGGGAGTTTGGACTCATGATTTAGTCGAATGTTATTAACATAGCGAGATAAACATTAGGTAGCTATTTCTTGTCTCGGCCTTTTCCATACATCGATTCACTTTTACTTCACTCCACTTCTTCATCCATAAACTTTGCTTCAGAAAAGATAGTGAATTGATACGATCGATCCATCCAAGGGCACAAGCAAAGAGGTATCTAAGTAACACATTCTTTTGTTCTGTAACAGATGGCCTGAAGACGGAAGAAGCAGAAGCTACATGAACTATCATCAACGCACCACTAGAATTGCCGATGGAGAAAGGATGACATATGACATACTCCTAAGGAACCTACCAATATTCAAACTCATCACTCCCCACTCTTCATTCACTTCCCCATTCCCCATTCTCCAACAACCAACCTTCACTCTTTAATCACCAATTCCAAGCCCCCTCTCTCAAATAGATACCCAAAAATTCACCCTTGTCTATAAAAACGAATCGCCCGTTTAGCGTAGTGGTTAACGCGCATCACTGTAAGTACCAATTGTTTTCAAGAATATGAAGATGTGGATAATGGGCTAACGCATGAATGATAGCGTATCGATGAATACAAAAATGATGAGATCCAAGGTTCGAATCCTTGATCGGGCTTCTACTTTTTTTTGGTTTGCGGTTTGAAGGAGAGGAAATCTTGTGGCGTGTGTTAACAAGAACGGAACGATGAAAGGGTGAGTGAGGCTGCTTGTGATTGACCTGTAGTATTTATTATATTTTGGTTAAATTGTGGACATCAAATTAGCGTCCGGAGAACTGAGTCCGGAAAATCTCATGGGTCAAATCTTTGAAAGGATAAAATCTCAGACTTAGTTTAAGCGTTTGAGTGTTTGAGTTGTTACATTAATCCATTGAGAATAGAAGGCATTACAAGCAGAGGAAAGGAACCACAGAAGCCGATATATAAGTCTGAGCATGAGAGATGAGATATCAAATATCACTGCAGTACCGTTAAAGAAATGATGGATATGGATTGAGAAATTCTAGAGTTGTATGCATATTTCTCCATAAATTGTAGAGTCCTATAACACAGAGAGGAATAATTTTCCAATTTCTCATCCTTTCAATAAAATATTTTCGCTTATCATCATTTCCCCCTTAAATTATTTTTATCTCTCGTATCCTTAGCATGCCTCTCCTTTTGGCCTTTCACTTCTGTTACTTTCTCCACTTGTCGTATCCATCAGTTACTTTATTCTAGAAATCCTCCAAGTCATGTATTAATCCTATACCGCTAATTTTCTGTGTGCAGCCCATTAGTTTTCCTCCGGTGCCCCCCTCTCATATTTTCATGCCATTGAAAATGAGCACTCAACCCAACAAGTGTGTAAAAATGAGCGATCCTCATTCCTCACAGTTTTTAAAACTCCCCTCTCAATTCTAAGCTAAAATATAAACTCTCTCCTAGTATAAATGGGATAAGTGTCTGAATAGAAATTGAGATGAAATCAGACATTCCGTAACTGCACCTGCCTGACAATTCGAAATTTCACCCACTGCTGAGATTCCTCCTTTTATTTTAGATCTGCCATCTAAATCTTCTGATCCTACCTCTCTCCACTCCATCTCTAATATCTGTAAGACTTTGCCATCCACCATTTGGACTCACATCTCGCATGTGATTGAGAAGAGCATGAGGAATCCCACTCATCACTTACCACTTACTGGACCCCCTCCTCCTTTCTCAATTGCCCTCCCCACTCATCACACCAATTCCGATCAAGCATAATCCATCCCTATCCATTCATCCCTCTCCCACTTTATCTTCAACTCTTTCCCATCACAGCCCCAAACATTACCACCACTTTTCAAATCCTACTTCCAATACCCTCCTGCCCCTTCACACTCAATTTCTATCTCCATCCATATCTCCTCATCCAATTCATCATCAAAGCCCTCAACAATCCGCTCTCTAGCTCTCTCAATCCCAGAGCACAGAGGAGTTGACGAATAGAGAAGTGATCCAACAAACCAATGAGATTCAACACACAACTACCTACTCCATACATTCGAGCCTACCCCGAAGAGAAGATTTAAATAGTACAAATGACAAACTAGTAGAGCGTAAACATACCCCGAGTGCACGATATATGTAAAAGAAAAAGGAAACAAGCAAGAACGTGATATAGGAAAACTCCCACGATACCAACCACCGGATAGATACTCTCGACTTCAATTTTGCACAGCGAAGTACGAGGAAAAATCCTAAAGTGCACGCGAGGGAACGAACCAAAGAATCCAGAGTTGAATAGTAAATAGAGAAAATTATATCTGATAAGACAAGATAGAAAGCCCATCATCTCATCCTATCGCCACCAAGCAGGCTGCAGGAAGGACAACAACAACGCAAATACATGTTAGATATTTATTACATACCACATCATGGAGTATCAATGGATTTGCTTAAACTTCCATGTAAACCTCATCTTCTTTCTATCTTCTAATCTCTACATGTGTAGCTGATGGAAAATATAAAGTTGTGTTCCTCCTCTTCTCTCCTTTTCCCTCTTTCCCCCCCCCTTTTCTTCCCACTTCCCCCTTTCCTCATATCTCCCTTTCCTATCCTATCCCATTTCAGCACACAATACAATACAATGTAATACAATATAATAAAGTACAGTACAATACAATACAATACAAACACAAACTATCAATAGATTCAAAACAATCCATATCTATCCAACCATGTATTCCATTCGAATCTATTCTGTTCAATTCATTTCAATTCATTTGCAAACTTATAATATCAATAGATATGTCAACACCTCAATATATTACCATCTGACTACCAAACATTATCCCCAGCAACTACACTACACTTCCACTTCCACTCTCCAGACTCTAACAAATATCTCACCTCACCTCACTTCACCTCACTTCACCTCACTTCACCTCGCAAAGCCAGATCAGAAAAGAAAGCAAGAGAAAGGAAGAAATAAAGAAGAAAATAAAAATAAAGATAAAGATAATCCACCCTCTCGTGACATGTATGCAAATCAATGAACCAAACCAAACCAAACCAAACCAAACCAATAAACAGCGCACTCACAAACCATTTATTCTAATTCTGTGGTTTCGGTTAGACATACATAGATACATATATACATATACACAAACAAACCATCAAGCCCTCAAACCCATCTCCTCTACTCCCCATATCCCCATATCCCCCTCCCGCTTCAAAAACAAAACCAAATACTCAAAAACAAGAACAAAATCGAAATCAAAACTCTTTCATAAAAAAACCAACACCACAATCACAACCACAAACCCACCATGCATAAACTGTAACGCATCATCTACACCATCTCTCTCAAACAGCCTTCCATCTTCATCTCCACCTCGTATCAACAGCACACCGTGATCAATCAATCAATCCGAATCATCCCATCTCATCTCATCCCATCCGGTGCAGCCGGAACCTAACAAATGACCGACCGAACGACCGACCGACCGCTTCAATCTCGTATTCATCTATCCATCCATCTAACCTAACCCTACACACAGCACAACACAACACATCACAACACATACAACACATCAAAGCAAAGCACAGCACACCATCCCACCGAGTCAAGTCAACTCGCCAAAGCCTAATTCCCCAATCATCAAACCCATCTATTAATCGCGTGCTTACAGCTACAGCTACAGCTATAGTTAATGTTACAATACCTCGGGATCTCCCAAGAAGTAATCTAATCTATCTGCTGTTGTGCTTCCCCAACCAAAGCAGGCCCAACTGCATGAGAAAACCCCCTCCCCTCCTCCCAGAAAGACGTAACACCATAAACCACTTTGGCAAATCTTGAAGAAGACACCGACCACCCACTAAGAATTCAGGCAAAATCTCTAGTGAGAACGGAAATACCCGTCCGATTCACACGTTTACATTGCATAATCTACCCTCGTACTGCGCCTTTGATACTTTTCATACCACAAATCATACCACAAAATACCTTCAAGAGAGATAGAGTTTCGCCGCATCCATCTTTATCCCAAGCATGTAACACAAGATGCCATCTCACCAATCTCTCCCCTCTCCCGGTAGTTGCATTTCTTGTCTTTAATTGGTCAACCACCGCATCTATTCGGACCTTTACCAACATTCGAATTTGCTTGGCTATCTTCAAGCTCTCCAATCAGTCGTACAAAACTAGAGGTAATAAATCTTGGTTCTTGAAGAAGCCGGGGAAGTGTGGATGATTGCCGATATTGCGTTATTGGATTGATTAATGTCTTTTATCCAAGACCGGGTAGGTCCACTTCCCCATTCCCCTCTAATTCTCCACGCCCATCTTTAAATCCCCACGGCCCCACGATTTCTATCCTGTGCACACTGTATCGATATATTATACTTTTCTCAATCGCCTTCATTCGACCGGTGGCACAAACTATGTTTCATAACTCGTCACTTGTAAAATTTCGTGGAAGCCAACCGAGAATTTGTACACAAACGTTACCAAACCATGACGTTCTTGTATGCCGGTATTCATTTATCGTCTCGTGTTCCCTATTCTAACATCCGTAGTCTCTTGCCAGGAAATATACTGCCCTTTCATCTCCAGCCTCTTATACCACACCCGACGTCTCCATGCCTTTATTACCGGTGCTGTACTACATTTTTGGATCACTCTACTAGTGACATTATGTAGCTTGCAATATAGTACCTCAATGATCACCGACTGCTATGGTCCTGTTGTATATCCAGATGGTCGTTTCGTCGCAAGTTGTAAGTAAATATCCGTCGCTCGAGACTCCGAGTAAATGATATGTTAAGAACCTCCATATCATCTCCAACCCCCAACTCTTCCTTCATCCCACCTATCTTTCCTTTCCCTCCTGGAGTAATAAACTTTTTTCGATTCCCTATACTTTCTAACCCAATCACTAGCTTCCCTTTCCGTAGCAACTCCGTCACCCTCCAGAAAACTTTCTTCCATTGCCCTACACATCATTTCTTGTTCCTGAACACCTTGTCCTAGTCTTTGATATAATGAGCTCGGTGAGAAGGGAGCTAAAGTTCTATCCATCTCGGACTGTTTTTGTTTCCATTGACGTTCCAATGCATGTGTGGATAATAATTGAGCTTGTGTTGAGGAGCGCAGGTGATCAAGTCGAGACTCAAGTTCCAATAGATGAGTCGCTAATGCGATATTGTCATCCAATGCAGATTTTAATGGTTCTTGTGATGTGGAAATGGATGGGTGTGCGGTAGCTGTTGAATGTGTGAGAGCGGCTAGAAGGGCAGGGTTGGATAGTGCGTATGCGAGGTCTTGTTTCCTGAATTATGTTAACAATGCTCACTAAATAATGCGATGTTGCTATCCTCCTTTTGCCAAACTCTCATTAAGCCTGTTGTACGCCAAAGAGAGGGTATATGATATTGATAGAGACATATATGACAACCATGATAGGTAGGACAGGTAGGATAAGAAGCACCTGCAGAAGAAATGTTCATTTGCATATGGCAAGGTAATACATACGATTTATCCATCAATATTTTCGGAAGCCATTGATCTCCCGGATCTTGTATTTGCTGTAGTTGTTCTCGTGGAACATTTTCTTGTCTTCCTTCGTATTGCACTGATGGTTCTCCAGGTCTAGAAAATGATTGATTTCCAGTTCCCGCAGGTGTGCCTTGACGACTCACATCTCGGGAATTTGGTTTAGGCGGTGGTGGTGGTGGTGCATTTGGATCTATACCAGAGTAGGATTGAGAATTTCGATGAGGGGTGTAGCTTGAAGTAGGATATGGAGACGGCGAGGAAGACATTATTGAGGATTGGTCTTCAAATTGCCAGATATTTGAAAGATTGAATTGTATATTATGTATTCGATTTGATTATTTGTTTCGATGCATGGGTAAACTAGACGTCGAAAGTTTAAGACTTAGTGTAAGGAACGTGGTTGTTGATGTGGATGCGGATGTTATATTACAAGATGAATAACATTAAGCTTCAACCCCACGATTTGTTTGATAGGTCTCCATAATTTCACGTGTATGTATATTCAGGGAAGCTTTTAAATTATTGATGAGTGTGTATAGCCATTTGTTGACATTTTACCTCTCAATTTAAGTGGCCAGCATTGAGATGTACTCTAAGCTCGCACCGAGTAAATAATAGATTCATCCTGCTCTCGTATCTTGCTTGAGGAGTATTCATGGGGGCAAGCCCCCAAACCCCCATAGCTCGCTGCGCTCGAAAGGTTGTTCTATATAATGTACAATGTACCAGGTATTCACTTAACCAAATAGTCTGCCTCCACGGCAGTGGCCCCCGGAGGGCCAGCGGAGCGTCATTGCGGTCGAATTCTGTGTTGATTCCATAGAATTATCTTATACAAAAACACAAACAGTCTGCCCGCCCCCTCCCCCGCCAGCGGAGCATTATCTGCATAGTAAGTATATAATCTCGCAAGCTACCGGAGAACTAGCGGAATATCATTCAACAGCGAACTTCTAGCCGGTCAAAAAGCATAGCTGCCGACAGGAAAGAAAGAAAGAAAGAATATCCATTCAATTCCCCAAGTATCTTGTACGACTATCAAAACACATACATGTACGATAACGTGTATCTAGTAGTAAAGTACTGTATGTATGTAGTACGTACCATTTCAATCAACCCCAAATTCGCACGTGCTGTACCATGCGTCCGTATGGAATTCATCAATTGCTATGCTGACACTCTCTTTCCCCTAAACATTGGCAAGATGCCTAGGTATGCCTAGGTACTTATCTCTACAAGGAAATGGGGCCGATCTTGGGACGAAAGCATTTACTTATCATATCTACCTTACCTAGGTATTATGTTTATTATAAATTTATAGCTGAGTGAGCGAGTGAGTGAGTGAGTTGCATCTCTAAAGATCTTTTCCCTGATATGATATCTTGTTCCCTTCCAAAAAAGATACCAAGTCGCGTCTCTTTTCGTCTCGTCTCGTCTCGTCTCGTTTCGTTTCGTTTCGTTTCAGAACTTCCACCAGTAGTAATCAGAAAGCCCATCTCATCCCATCCATCCATAAAAAACTCCCACATAGTTAACACAGATCTTCCATTATCTTTCCCTATATATTTTCAAAAGATCTTACCTTACCTAAAGGAATATTTTCTAAGGAAAAGGTAATGAAGAAAAAGAAAAAGAAAAAAAAAGGGAAATCAGCCGCTCAGTTGCGTGCGTTTTTTGCTTTCCCGATGAAGGTTTGAGAATAGGGCCGAATGAGTTTTCTTTTGGGATCCAATTGTGTGATTTGTTGTTACATTTTTTTGTTTTTTTGTTTGGAATTCTTTCTCTTAGGAGTTAGATGCGGATAACGAAAAGATGAAATGGAAATGAAATGCCGAGAGAGATGGAGGGTTGATTGGGATTTACTCCAATAGTATGTTGGATGAAGATGATGGTGTGAGTTAGAGAGGTTGGATTGGGGGAATATATCATATATCCTCTTTTGGGTTATTCTTGAGAAGGATTGGTTGACATACATAGTATCTGTACAGATAGATATAGATATACTTGACTCATTTGAATACATTTGATCATAATTCATCTAATGAACGTTACAATTATAGTATATGTTCGTGCAGCTACCCGTAAAGGGCTATAGCTGATGATTGAGTATATATCTCGCTATCTAGCATCTATCTATCGTTCCCTCCTCTCCACGGCATATCGCATGAATGAACTATACTATGCATCATTGAGTTTCATCCAAGTTCGATGATCAAAACAAGCATCTGTACAGCAGAACTTGGATTTCTTCAATCTCTCTGAAAAGATCTTCCGCTCGGAAAACCTTCTACCTTGATTTTTCTGTAACGAGCTACGAGATCCCTCGTTAGCTCATGATGCTCACTCATCATATCGTAGCTTCTCGGTCATATTCATATATATAGTGACATGTACTAGAATTTAGCACGATGTAAGAGATTACACATCATCCAAGGACCAAGATGCGAAGAAAACATCCTCGGCTTCACATCATTATGGGGCAATGGGGAAAAATCCACCCTTTTTTTGCCCCAGATCCCGTTTTGCGTCGAAAATTTTAAGAATGTCATGTGTGTGTGTGGGAAAGAGTGGGTTTGGGTTCTCCATAATGATGTCCCTTTGTCTTTTTCTCCACCATTCGAAGGACGTTGTGATATGGAGCATTGGTGCGGCTATGGAGCGGCGTTACTTGAGGTACGAGTAATCTAAAATCCTGACGGGAATTTTGGAGGACCGCAGGAGAACGGGGTGGGAGGGTCTAGATTTGTCATGGATAGCGTTAGGTGCAGTGTAGTGTAGTGCAGTACAGTAGTCAGTAGTCAGTAGTCAGTACTCAGTAGTCAGTAGTCAGTAGTCAGTAGTCAGTAGTCAGTAGTCAAGTTTGCCGATAGCTTGGGGTTTGGGGAAAGCATTGAAAGACGAGGTGGGAATGGGGATGTGGGAATAGTATTAGGTAGATGGATGGATTATGGATTATGGATTATGAATGGATGGGTGAAAATGGGTTGTTAATCAAAACACTGCAGAAGTTAGTTTGGGTGAAAAACAAGGGATATCAAGTCCGTTAATCATAGGTAACATCTGAATGAGCCTTTTCCAAGTACCGACATATGTGATGATTAAGATCGATGTACGAGAATCCAGTGTCGAGACAGTTAAACAGTGAAACAGTGCAACATTGATTGATCAAAGGGACGGAATTGAAAAGCACCTCGAGAGTAAGGTACCTACATAGGTAATGCGATTCAACTTTCCAAGTGACCACGAAATTTGAATTGATTTCGTATCATATTCTGTACACACCTAGTACCTACACGCGTACCATCCCATCCACCCCCATCGTATCCAATACAATACGCCTTGGCTCCTGAACTCATCCTCATAAGATCTCATCATCTTTCTCGGTCAAATATCCTTTTTTCCATCTTTTTTTTTCTCCCTCCTGAATGGATGGACAATATCTGGGGCAATATTAAGTAAGAATGCTGATGATCTTATTGGATTCGGGGATAATCACGGAAGAATTCGAAAAGTGCTATTTTCGGTACAGCCGTGGGTGGCACTGATGGACGGATAGGATAAGAGAAACCTTGCCCAGTAAAAAGGGTCTTGGGTTTTGGGTTGTTTCGTGTGAAGGAGAGGAGAGGATGGGATGGGATAGAGTAGAGAACTTAGAGAAGAGATGTTATCTATCTACCTAGGTACTGGTACCATACTAACAAGTAAGATCTTTTGCATGAATAATTGCCGAGTTGATACCCATTACCTACTAGGTATCGAATCTGTACATACTACATACTACAATGGTTGAATGGGTAAGTCGTGTAAAACGCTAATTGACCCCATATGTAGCTGGGATATCAAAATAAATAGATTTAATTAATTGATTTAGTTTATTTTGATACTACTTTTAAAAATCTATTTCGAATTAATTCTAGAAAGTATTTTTAGGAATTATTATAAGAAAGTTCATTTTTTATATTTTCTTTAAAATAAATATATTAAAAAAAAATATATTTAAATCTATTAAAATAAAAAAAATCAATCTATTATTATTTATTTTATTATTGATATTTTTAAATACTAAATCTATATTATCATCTATTATATTACTATTACCTTTTATATCTAAATACTAAAAAATAATTTGAGATTAATAAATCGAAATATATATTTTATATTATATTAATATAAAATCTAAAAAGATTTGATTTTTTTATTAAAAAAAGGAGTAAATCTGATATATAAATAGATTTATTATATTATTAAAATATAAGTAATTTCTTAAAAATGTTTTGATCAATCTTCTATTTTAATTATTAATTAAGTTGATTAATTTATTCAATTTATAAGTAAATCAAAAACAAATAGATGGATATTATATTAAAAAATTGCTATTATATTAGCTTAAAAAGAAATAAAAGAATTTACTATTTAATTTATTTTATATAAAGTAGAATATAAATATTATATTATTTTTTGAAAACTTTTTATATCAAAAAGAAATTAATAAATTCAATTCTAATTTGTATTAGATTATATTTATTGGATTGAAAAATAATAGGATATTATCTTATAATTAAATGAAATATAAATAACTATAGAATTATATAGAAAAATGTATATTATATATTAAAAAAATAAAACTCTTAATTCTATATATATATATTAGAAAGAAAGTATAAAAAAGCTAAATGGATATTTTAGAATTGTTTTTCAAATAAATTAGATAAAGAATTAAATATATTTTGAAAAAAGGATTAAGGAATTATTAATATTAAATCTTATTAAATATATATAATACCTATTATCTATAATTAAATAAAATTGAATCTAGATTATATATTTATATAAAATAATATATTAAAATACTCTACAAATATTATTATTCAAAATCTTTTTGAAAAAAGAATTAAAAAGATAAATTGATCTCTCTTTTCTTTTAATTTCAATTCTATTAAAAATATATAGAATTGAATAAAAAAATAGATTTGGAATTATTATTTTATAAATAAATTGAATTATAAGATATTGAAAAAGATTATAAAAGAAATATAAAAAATAGTTTCAAAAAATTATTTAAAGGAATTATTAAAATCTATAAAAAAATATTATGAAATAATAATTCTAATAAATGGAATATATATAAGATTTTAATATAATTAAATATATTTAGATATTTCTTTATAATATTTTGATATATTAAAGTTTATTATATTAATTTTAAAAGAATATAATGTTTTTATTGATTAGAGTCTTTATATATAGGGAAAAGCATGGCCGCTTTTTGGTGTGTTTTACAATACTTACCCATTCAATCATTGTACATACTACATACCTATCTCTAAGAAGTACTATTCGTTGATATTGTCGTCGTGCATCTATCTATATATAATTTGTAGTTTATCTACGAGGTAGCTAGTCAGTATATCGTGATCCAGATCTATTTGATGCCATCTCATACCGTAAGCATTCTCCTATAATCATCAACCACGATCCAATCACGAGTGCACAACTTCCAAGCGCAACAGACAGGACTAGTTTTTGTACTGTATCTTCAATTCTAGTATTCTAGGATTCTACTCGACCTGGGTACATATCCCATTATCAAAACCCTTTCTGTTCATCATCATCATCATCATCATCATCATCATCTCCCCACTCTCATTCCCTCTTCACAGTCACACCCGAATCCCCATCGCATCAGTCATGTTTTCCTTAATTTTCGTCAATTCATCAGTCATATTACCTACCATATTACCTACCATATTACCTAGCACCTTCTACATTTCTCGTCTTACTTTATCCGGGTTCTAAAGTGCCTGGGTCCTGGTGTTCCACATTTCCAATCAGTGGAGTGTGGAGTCTCCATAAAGACGCCGACCGAATGTTCGTTTGATGCTAAACTCAAAGTGGGTATAGATTTGGATCGGAATTGGGAAATAAGATTTTGGAGAGATGTCCGTTGGGCGAATTGGGGGGAAGGGATTGAATAATTGGGCCGATAGGGAAGAAGAAGAAGAGTAGGTAGTGTGAGAGTGAGAGTGAGAGTGAGAGTGTGAGTGTGAGTGTAGGTAGTATGATTGTATGAGAGTATGAGTGTGAGTAGTATGAGTGTATAAGTGTAGAGTGAAAGAGAAGAAAGAATGAGAGGAGAGCTGGGAGAAGAGAGGAAAGAGAAGAAAATAAACAAGTACTACTTACTGTATACAAACTGATGAAGAGAAAGGAAAGAAACAAAAAAAGAATAGAGAAGGGAGACAGACATGTTTACTTTAATCAATAACTCAATCAACAACTCAATCTTCACCCAGCCTTCACTCAATCTTCACTTCAATTAACAGCCAACTTCTTGATATTCGTAGTGGAATTTATATCCATATACTTCGTACATTATACATACGTTATACATACACATATAAAAAAGATATCCTAGACTTCCTCCTCCTCCTCCTCCTCCACCTCCTCTTACCCTACCCTACCTCCCATTCACAGCTCGGCTTCATTATTTTGCTGAGGTAGCATTTCTCACTCACTCTACCATATCACATCGGTATTACTATTTAGCTGCTTTTACCCAATTTACTCCATGAGTTCAGTCCATACATGAAGTACGACCCAAGCACTACTTACTTGTAGTCTTGTACCTAAAGAAATAGGAAAACAAGATAATAAAGAAAACCATAAAACGTCAAGGGGAAAACGTGTCTTTCCCTCTCTCTCTATCCCTTCAGATCCCACAGTCCCATAATCCCCATCTATTCCCTTCATTAGTTCCCCCGATATACCGAATTCCTTTTAGACTTTAGTCCCTTCCCTTTATTTCTGGGAAGAGACGAGAAACTTATCTCACCCATCTATCTATCTCATCAATCCATCTCAGCCGCCACACTTTCCACAGTTGGTCTTTGGGAGAGAGAGAGAGAGAGAGAGAAAGAGAAAGGTCCAGATTTCCTTCGTTCGTTGGTCGTTTGTTGTTCATCCTTCCCCCTTTTCTCACTTCCACCTTCTCGTCTTATTTTCTATTTGTCTCTCGGTATTGACAAAGGGAAAGAAAGCCGGACATCATCTCTCTATCTACTTTTGACTAGCTACATGGCTACTTGAATTCAACAACACTCGACAACGGAAAAAATCAGAAACCACACACCAAAAAGAAGAGAGGACCAGGATTAATAGAGCATCTATCCTACCAACTCAACAGCTTACAATATTAAACCAGTATCGGAAGTCATAAGTCATCTACTTGAACTTGTGGTTGGAATAACACAGACATTATACTTCCTTCTCTTTATATACACCATTTCAAAGTTACACTCGAAAAGGTCACTTCAGCAATAATAATCAGATCGACTCGAAACAAATCGAAATAATCACACCTTCGTTTTTCTTCGGTCCCCAGATAGACAAAGAAGAAGAGATATTTCTTAATTCGGATTACTTTCATTCTTGTTAGAATATATCGGTCTGAACTTTGGACATTTCAATTATACCATAATCTATATAGGCAGATAGGATACCTGGATATACAAGACTTGTTATCTCGGTACTCTCTTCACTTTGACTCCGATCTCAACCCCAATAATCCCTTATTGATTGACCCTTCGACCCTCTCCGACCCTTCAACTTTCGATTTCAACTTTCGACTTTCGACTTTCGACTTTCGACTTTCGACTTTCGACTTTCAACCCATCTTCTCACTTCTACAACAACCACCCGTCTCACCAAACTTCTCGATTCCGATTAAAAATCTTACAACCTTCCCTCAATAACTCGAATTGATCTTGTTGACTTCATAAATACTTCAACGGGTGTTTTTCAATAATGCATGAAGTTCAATCGTGCGACGTCGTTTCCTCAACTTTATTCCAACTCGGCGCAACTTGGGCGGCCCTCCCTCTCGAAGAGCGTCGTCCATAAATCTTGATATGATTTAACACCCACAAAGAACTTCAACTCTACGACCTATTGGTACCAAAGACCAAGCGTAGGGGAAGAAATGGAACCCCTTCATCTTACTGAATTCGCTTCAGAGCGATATTTCGATAAATTACGACAAAATGATAGGAATGGACATGGGCATGCTGAGAATGGATCAGGGTCCGGATCTGGATCGATTGCTGCTGGGACTGCACCTGGAACAACACAAAATTCACAGATTGGTTCTACGTCGATCCCTCTAATTAATCATGAGCCATCACCATTAGAAGCAGCTACATTCAATTTACCTTCGAGGCAGAAAAATAGCAATCATGAGAATTTGGCCTTCCGACTTGGCGATCAAAGAAAACGTACACTGGGACACGACCTCACTTCTTCACGAACACAACGTCGACCAAGTTTTAGTGGTTCATTAGGTGCTCTACGATCCAAAGTGAACATTACCCATCGAGCTCCATCAATTGTCGAGACACATCCAGACATCATCCAAGAAAGACTTGAAAGACAAAGGTAAACAAACTTCAGGTTCTCTTGCGAATATTCGGATAAATTGCTAACCTACATAAGCGCTTCTCTCTCCGACCTTCTCCTCTCTCTCCCAACCGAATTACAAGCTCAAATTATCTCACCTTTACCAATTCATACCATTCTTGACTTGCGACAAGTTTCGAGATCATTTCATGCTTTGATTACAATAAATGAAGCACCAATCGCGAGATATCATGCAACTCATACACTACCTGGTTACACCATACGATTATTTCCTTTGCCAGAGGCTGCGAAGTTGAACTTACACTATCTGGCTGGAATATGGCATCGATTACATGTTGCATCAAAATTATCTACCTTGATCTCTCTACAAGCTCGAAAGGAGATATTCTTACGGACGACTGAAGCTCAAGTGTTGGAATTTCAACCTCAATATGAAAGGATGCGTCAAAGATTAATACCACTTATCTTTACAATCTTTCACTTCTTCGAAACTTACCGAAACGTATATGCTTCACATCTTGAAAGACGCGGGGCGCCTTTGACTCGATTGCCGTACACGCTCAATCCATTCGAGACTTTTGCTATGAACATGTATGATGACAGAACGTTATTGTATGTTCATCAGATATTTCCTTTGTTCATGTCATCATTCTCTCGTCGATTGAGGCCTCCTTCATATGTTGGAAGAGTGGAAAGATCTATCAGAGGTTATTTGAAGGATCGACCACCCGATGAAGTGTACTCAGCTATTCTCACGATAGGCGGGCTCCAGCAGGCAGAAAATTTCTGGCGGACCAAAGGTTATAATGCGAGGAGAGCCGCCGTCGATCAATGGTATGGTTCTCTACAAAGTTGTCGTTTCCCAATTGTCGAACCTAACACCGCTACACCTAAATCCAAAATGTCAAAATTCGCTCATCTAGGAAGAAAGAAGGCACCCCAGCCTATGGCTCATTCTCAGCCTGATACTTCCGGCCACGATTCTTCAGGATGTACTGAGTGGTTCTGCGACAAGTCTACTTGCATTGCCTCCAGACGCAATTTATCGGATGGGAGTTTGGTATGGAGAACAAGTCTTTCAAAAGGTCCACCGATGCGTCCATTAGGACGAGACGTACTTGGATTGCTGGTGGAAGGTGTGCCTGATCTACATGAATTGTGGGCCAAAACAGCCGAAGCCTTGATTCTCGAAAGAGGAATCGTGGATAGACCTGAGAGGATTAAGAAGAATAGTATGGTGCTATTGGACTTGATCAAGGAAGATGGAAGGGATGAAATGGAAGGCTGGGAGCCAGGAAGGACTGGAGGTAATGTGGTGGACGGATCAGAGGTTGTGGATACAGGATCAATCTCGGACTGAGAGGTCAATGAGAGGAGTTATTCACGTGCGGAGCTACGAAGAACGATGCGATGACTTTTTGTCTCGTGGCGGAAAAGTTATTCGAGCGTCGTTGAATGGATGCTTTGTGGTGCGGTACGGTGCGATGCGATGCTTTTTATGAATGACAAGAAGTGATGGAAAGTAATTATTGGGGGTGGGTAAAGCGAACGAGTGGATTTGAAAAGTGGAAAGGGTAAGGTTGCATTGTATGGAGTTTTTGAGCGATATCCTTTGTTTTAGGTGCACCAACGTCATACCATGGATGGTCCAGGATTGATGACTTAACCAGGCTGGGGTTCTTTAGGTTGAGTCTATGGCGTTTTTTTAGGTTTGGGCGCTGGATTTGAGATTTGATTGTCAATCGACATAAAGGGCGGGACGAATGGGAGGGCATGAATGAATGGAAATGGATTGATGCTGTATTGATTCGGAAGTATTGACTCGGTAGCATGGTGTTTGTGTTTGTTTATATTGATTGAGGGGTATGGGGCTTGGCCATATTACTTCGGGGTGGATGGGAATTGGGTTGGATTTTATGGATGGGATTGGGAGATGGGATGGATGTGGCGTGGGTGTGTGCTATTGATGCGGGAATTGCATGCACGCTCGCTGCTAGGTGAGAGAGGGACGATGAATGGGGCTCGGGATTATAGATGTTCGTGGAGAAAGCAAGGGGTTGATTCATTTGTTTGTAGTACTGTAGTGAATGAAGTGGGAAAGGAAGTTCAAATAAAATGAATACATGACCAAAGATTGAATTTCATGATCATGTCTCTGGTTCTTGTGTGTGCTTCAAAAGATATGTTTAGAATGTGTGAACAGGTCGAGTATTTTCTCTGCAGTTCTTTGATGCAGTTCCGAATTGTTTACACATTCTCTATCAGCTACCGCTTCTTTTTTCTATAGTCACGAAGTTCGAAATGTCCCTGTACGAACTGGATAGTTCTCAAGCTAGTCCATCTACACAACTAGACACATGCATACCCTCTCACCCCATCTTCACTCTAGACTACATACTCAAACTCAACATCACTTCCCCCCAGCCGGTTTCTGAGCCCCAGCCATCTTCGCAATCCTCAATTCCTCCTTCAACACCCTAATCTCCTCCTCATACACACCCTGCTGTTCCGCCGCCTCCATCTCCACCTCCTCCTCCTCTCTGCTCTCCCACCCCCTCAACCTCCCCTCCAACAATGCATTCATCGCCTCCACCCCCCTCCACCTCTCCACCACCTCCTCCAACCCATCATCCGCCGCCCGCCGCGCAATCCTCGCCTCATCCCTTTCCCCCTCACATTTCTTCACGCGCAGCTCCAGCATCGCATTCTGCGCCCGCACTTCCCCAAGCTCATACTGCACCTTTTCCATCGCCGTCTCGTGTTGTCGCTCTGCCCACGCCCGCCGCACCTCGCACATTTCCGCTTCGTTATTTAATCGATTGCGCAGAGAAGAAATGGTCCATTCGTGCTTCATATTTTTTTCACTCTCCCCCGTGAGCTTGACGCGTAGTTCTGACATGATGTTTACGCGCTCGTCGTTCTCTTTCGAGATGGTGGTGAGGCGGGAGCGGAGCTCCGTTACTTGTTTGCTGTGCTGTTCGGTGAGGATGCTTATTTGCTTGTGGAGGTTTTGGATGATGTGGTTTTTTTGATCAATGGTCTCTGATAGGTTGGTTATTTGAGTACCGAGGTCCTCGATGGATGGGTTATCGAGTAGCTTGGCTACTTGATCTCTGAGTCCTTGGATGGTTTGTGTATGTGAGTCGTTCTCCCTCCTTACCTCTGACAATTGGGTTTGTAGTCTCTCAATTGTCTGATCCTTCTCACCTGCTTTAGCTACCTGATCTCTAAGTTCTCGAATAGTTTGCGCATGTAAAGCATCTTCCCTCCTTAACTCCGAGACTTGAATGCATAGGTCATCAATCATCTGATCCTTTTCACCCAATCCTTCTACCTGTTCCCTGAGCCCTTGAATCGTTTGCGTATGCTGCTCATCTCGTCTCCTCAATTCGGTCAACTGGCCACGTAGTTCCTCAATAATCTGATTTTGTCGCTCATCCTGTCTGTCCAGTCTGGCATCTTGATTTCGCAGTCGTCCAGCTTCCCTTTGCCATGATTCACCTAGATTTCGCAATCGTCCATTTTCCCTTTGTAGGTTTGTATTTCTATTTTGTAAAGTAGCAATACTCCTTAAAGCGACCGCATTGTTAGTTAATCCCCGATCAAACCAAGACCGTCCTGATCCCGATGTTGTCTCTGGAATTTGGGGAATTTCGACCTCGAAGCCATCCAGTCCAAATGCGGGTGGAAGTGGTGGCAGAGGCGGAAGGCATGGGTTAGCACGATTCGCGGCATTGTTGAAAATCATATCAAATCTTTTGCGTGATTTTTTAGTTGGGTTGAGGCTTGAGGTTCAATTGGTGAGGCTTTATGCAGCAACAACGTTAAACAGTTGAAGTCTACTTAGATGCTCAGGAATGGTTCCTGATAGGAACAAAGAATTCAACTTCGCCTATGTCCATTCCACACTGAATACATTCAAACAAAAAGAATTTTTAATCTCATCAAGTCCGCTTTGAATAAGACAAAGATTCATCTACTCGCCTATTAAATACCTTAGCAAAACTTTCATTGATTGATTTGAAATCTATCAATTTCAAGCGCAAGTCCAACATACTAAGAATTTTATGGACGTAGCCCCTCATTCTTGTATGAACCAGCTATAGAGGTGATAGAAATCGGAGCATTTTGGTTTTAGAGACATTCCCTGAAGCGCAAATTCAAAAACGAGGCTGAGATTACAAGTAGCTAAAATGCATACAAAAAAAATGTCAATGTTTATGCGAGAAAAATACATTACCAAAGTATACGACTTCATGGAGAGGCTGGCTAAGGGGTCCGGGGAGGACCAGTCACGTAGATAGAACCTGCACGGCTACCCAAAGTCTCCCTATAACCGACCAAATCAATGTAGATACTTCCACTAATGATAATTTGAATCAGACTCAGCACTATGAGGAACCGCACCAAGGAAGAAGTCATGCGCAAATTTCTATCAAACTTCAAGGCGAAGTACCTGGATAGATCACCCTGGAGGTTGAGAGCTTGATGAATGAACATTTTGCAATACCATACCTTATGATAGTGATTGGCACAATACAAAAAGTTCCTCTCCGATCTACGAAAGAGAAGTACTTGGGCCAGATGAGACGGCTGAGAAAGGAAGATGCCAGCGAAAAGACGCAAAGGCTCTTCGGGCCAGAAATACACGGCAAACTAAGCGTAAAGCTCATGAAGACAGATAGACATGAGCCTATTCCTCTCAAGCCCGGAGAAAGATGTGAAGAGAGGAGAAATTTTCTCTTTTGGGGGTCACAGAGTTGGTCGCTATGCTAAAACCAAAGAATGCATTATTATGTGCTATACATAGCTGTTCCAGAAAAAGAAACTTTCGCAAGTATACAGATTTCTTTTGTGAAATATCCCAGTGCCATGAAGGAGCTGCGTTAAATGTAGACTTTGTGTAAGCAATCGATTGACTTGGTCTCTGCTCTATCTCTAGCTCTAGCAACATATAAGGTCTAGGTGCATATATAGAACAGAGATCATCGACAGCATGAGAATCGTCAAATCTGCATTTGATACAATCGTGGATTGGTGGACTAGCCATTTATAACGTGATTCGAGGTAAAAAAAGAAAACCTTCTCATGTCAACTCTCCCGTTCAATTTTAGCGTGATACCATTTCCAGGCCAGATACTCAATGTAGATGGGCATGTGATATCTTAACCTTTAAATATTTTAATGCTCCTCTCGTAATTTTGCTAAAGCTGCGGCGACCCCTCCACTGAGCTCTTCATCTCTCCTGGCCAATTCTTGCTTTTTCTCTCGAGCTGCTATTTCTTCTTCTTCTTGCTGAGCGGCCGAGATTGCAGCCTCTTCATCATCATCGCCTGGTATCTGTTCATCCTGTCGCTCCTCAAGGGGTTTCTGGCTTCGATACGAGGATTCAACAGATTTCCCTCCTAAGGAGCTCATTTCCCTCAATGGAACACGACTCAAAGGTATGGCACGTTCTAAAACTCCTTCTGGCCGTTCTATCCCATCGTCTGTTACTTCCTTCCTGCTCAAACCTCTACGAGCTGCTTTTCGTGCTCTAAATGGTTCATCAACAACCCCACACCACTTTCTAACCTTTTTCTCTCCCCATCCATCAACAACAGCAATTTCCTCAGGTCTTGCATTAATAGCACCTCTGATACTTCCAAATGCATCGACCAATGCCACAGCATCTCGTTTATTGATACTCCTTGGAACGGTAATGAAATCTACCATTTTGTCTCCATAACTCTTACTTTCAACACCTTTTATAGCACTAGCATTTGCATGTTCGTAGCTCTTGTATAACTCAAGGTATCTTGCAGCCTCAGGAGCGGACCAGCATAATATGACGGTAACATTATTCACCAAACTTGTCTTGGATAATTCCTTTAAACTCTCTTCATGATTTCCAATATCAACCATTGTAAGAAGTACCCGCAGATTGTATTTACCCTGTAAACCTTTTATTCGATTGTATATATATTCAGGATGTAATCGGTGGTATTTGAGTGATAGGAAGAGTGCGCATGTTGTTGTACCAAGCACATAATCGGCCAGGATATCTGAGTATTCCCATGGAAAGGATTTGAGATTTGTCAGTATTGGATTGCCTTTCTGCCGCAGAGACACTTGAATTGTCGAGCCAGAAGAGCGCGATGCGATAGCTTGTGGAATTGGTTGAACAACCTTGGGACCTGCGGAGGCATTATTTGTTGGTGGTGCTCGATCGAGACGCTGTGGAGTAGGCTGTTGGACGCGTTGCGGGGTAGGTTGTTGAACGCGGTTTGTAGATGGAGCTGTAACAGGGGTTTGTGCGAGAGCTGTTAGGAAATCCGCATCTGCACCAAAATCATCATCGTCGTCCATTGTGAATGTGGTTGTTGTTAATTAAGAGGTTGTCGTGGTTGAATGTTGTATAAACATTTGAGATGGAAAGGAAGGAAGCCTGTTATTCACTGTCTTAGGTTAGCGAACGCTAATTTTACAGGTGCAAATCTCGTACATTTAAATCTAGAACACAACTCATGCTGCACTACAAGATCATGATCTGATGTAAGAAATCATATTTCTTATCAATATCAATGTAATAGTTTCCTATCGAAATTGTCTTCCACTGCACTGTTCTTATACGCAAATGTGTACAATCCTGAACAGAATCAATATCGATATATTTCATAAGGTTATCTTTGGATCGAGAATGGCGTCTCTCGCTGTCACTGCGCCGTTGCTTGCGTATATTCCTGATGGATGACCTCATGGGTTCTTCGACACTGTAGCCGATTGATACTAAGCACATAATCCGATTCCCACAAGCAGGTCCATAGAACAGAGTTCTACAAAGAGATCGCCGCTCCCCAAATCATGTATACATTCAGAGCCTGCACATGTATCTCTTAATGATTTTAGTACATTACTTTAATAGTATGATTTGGAAAATCGACATTGGTCACTGTTTCATCGGTTAATAGGGCTTCCATGTGGCTTTTGTTATCTGGTTCTGACTTTCGTTTCTTGATACTTTCTAGGATCAGCTCGTAGTTGTGAGTGCAGATTTGACTTCCCTAGAGGTTCAAATTCAAGCTTTGAAGACAAAATCTTGAATCTCTCAATAGTCATCATCTTTTGGAATACTGCTGTATATGAAAGCCCACCTCTCAAAGTATACTTAGTCCATTGTTTGTTTGGGTGTCACACGATCTCGTTATTCTTTTGCCGGAGAGAAGGGGGCATCGCTTAATCCTCGAAAGTATTGGACAAAGCACTTCAAAAGCAGGTGGCCCAATCATTCACCAATAACTATCGTATCTTTGTAAACACATTGCTGTTATTTTTACTATTTCCTGGTTACCATGTTCATTCCCTCTGTTTCATTTCATAGCCAAGCCTTTGAGTTTGCTAGAGCATCTAAAAGACTCGCTGGAGTCACTCCGCAGGCCTCATCAGGATTGTTATTCTTAGATCCTCCGAAAGGTGTGACACCACTACAATTGGCAACCTGGTTAATTACGATCCTATACACACGGGCTACTTGTCCAATAACACAAGCCCGCATTCACCGCACATCTAGATGGATCCACCAATTCCAACAAAGGCATGCTCGCTGCAAATTTCCTACGCTCCACATTTTTCTGCTGGACATACGACGAATCGAGCGCCACCACCGAAAGGCCTCTCAAAGCTTTTGGTTATAACTGGGCAAAGGCTTTAGAAAAACACCATCCAATACTGTCAGCACACAGAGTTAAGGCGTTAGACTAAAACCATTACGAGAAGAATATCTATAAAAAGATCGCATACTGGTTTAAATTAGTAAAAGATATAGCGTCCATCCCTGTGTGCCGAAATTTTTTAAGTTCGAAGACCTTAAATCTTCATCCTATTGATTCATAAAGATCTAGCTTATTCGATATTATTCTTTGGCTATTTATCTATAAGGCTTAATTTGCAATCAGAAAAACATTATGTTTTGAGCATATTGTCGATGATTTTATCAAGAGTATCAAAACTTGCTATTAACTTATTTTTGGAATTCGGAACTGTGGCATA
The DNA here is from genome assembly GCF_014898295.1 of Botrytis byssoidea. Lineage (NCBI taxonomy): Eukaryota > Fungi > Ascomycota > Leotiomycetes > Helotiales > Sclerotiniaceae > Botrytis > Botrytis byssoidea. Next base: position 100,241 of record NW_024065845.1, read on the forward strand.
GAGCTACTATTAAGGTTAAATATAGCCTCAAAGTTTAAAGATACAAAGTTTAAGAAAACCTATCTGCCGGATTTGTCCGGACAAAAGTGGGAGATGGACCAAATACTGCGTTATGTAAGCGAGCAAGGATTTATCGTCCTTACTATATACCGTATTCAGCTGGCCATCAGTCGCAAATTTTTATATACTTCCTGGTCTTGGCTGCAGTATTACCCTGGTGACAAAATACCTCCGTATGTAAGGTACGGAGGTATGTGCCTATGAGCGACCGTGCCAGTAAAACCCTAGCAGAGCTCTCCCTGCCGGGAGAGCGAAACGCAGTGGGTATTCGACACATCCTTCTTTCCAGTCGAATAGGCCACAGTGATGACTATAGCAAATGCAGCCACACATGTAGTCAATCGCGAGATCCTCCGCTTATTTATACCTTCAATAGCCACGACGTCTCATCTGAGAATGATTTCACCGTCTGATCGTGTCCCTAGACATAGTTTCTCTAGCTTCTCATCAAGCTTCTTCGGCAGGCGATTGAGCTACATCGCCCTTGTTGGAGTAACGACACTCCCACAAGTAGAAAAACAGGTGTGAGGGAATGGGATATGAGCCAGAGCTGAGACAGCAGGATGACGCTCATATCTGCGCACTGCAACCAGGTCATCCGTGTTCTCCGTGTGCGCGCAAATTGTACAATCAGGAGAGCCAGCGATAGGGTCAACCCTTCCTTGTTTGAAAATTTGGGCAGCAATTCGTTGCAGAATAACTTTAGACGTGATGGGAAAAGGACTTCGCTATATGTTCGGACGCGATGAATACGCAAACTGCGAAGAACCAAATGTAAGCATACGACTTTTGGGCAGAATCGCCCGGTTTCCAGGGCGAAATAACCTCCCACTACCATATAATTGGCTACAAAGCAAGGACAGTGCATTAAAACAAGATATAACGGCAAATTTGGCCAGCATGAACACCAGAATAATGCAGACACAGTCGGAACGGCGATTTTAGTCCGCCGAAGACGAGGCTACGTGTAACAATGCTCGAACGAAGCCATCGAAAACCGGACTGCGGTGCCAAAGTTTCGCCGATTAAGCCTCCATCCAGCTGAAAATCCTGTGCGGAGCCCCAAATTTGAGGCTTGAGCTGCCCAAGAACTTGGGCGGTAGTAGCTTTGCGGGCGCCATACGATTGTGGAAGCTGATTAAACAATGACAATGCACCTATAAATGGGCAAACATTGAACAATTGAACAGCCTGTCCCTCGAAAATCAATTCTTGAAGGACTGAATGAAGTCAACTGACAGGAAGAGCAGCAAAGAAGAATATTCATATTTAACTTGCCACAAATTCTGTACCTTAATCCCCTTCTTATTGTATGTGAACACAACATTTAATAATAAGACTACCATGACCAGAATACAGAAATAAAACATGCCGTAACCCCGAACAACATTCTGAGCAGAATCCAGCAAAGTTACAACACTCTCCAAAAGCATAGCCGAAACCCACTTCAAACCACGATTCGACCATCGAGTTGCGCAAACTCACTTGCGAGCAAGAAACCGCGCATTGCACATATTTCGATCTTAGTCTGCTCTCAGTCTTTGTTGAAATAGCTCCGGCCAAGCCATGATGTTTCCTGCTGATCGGCTCACATCGAGCAAGAGTTGGATACTGAGGTAACCAAAAGCAATTATGACTACATTGATCTCATACCCTTCTGAAGCAATCTGATGTTCTGATCATGATGAACGCTTTAACTTCGAAGCTAACAACGACAAAGTCTATATGCATTGTGCCACAATCTTCGAGCCGCCTATATCACGCTACTTCCTCTTAGTAGCTAATCATAATGGTCTCTCGCCAATTCAATCCGCATCTATACAGCAGCTTGTATCCTCTCATTATACTCGATACTTCGATACATAAGAACACTCGAGGAATAAAACTCCATTGCCGCGTAGAAAGCAACAGGAATGAGGAGATACGCGATCTGCCAAGTAATTAGCACAAGTCAACAACAAAATTCCCGTCCAATAACCTGCCTTCGATTCATCACACTCCCACTTCCCATTGCAAATTTGTAAAGAACCAAATAACAAAGCACCCAAACCCAGCATGAGTGTAATAACACTAGCATTCAACAAAACGATTGAGCTCTCCCAGGCTGCAATCTTTCTGTGGCAAGGTATCCATTTGCCCCTTACCACATTGCCTAGTTGGCATCGCATTCGTGGTGCTGGATCAGAACAACAACTGATACGAAGTAGCATGCGTGTTTGCTGATAAGCTTTGCAAACAGCAGTGAAGGAGAAAATCATAGAAACGTAGAAAACGAATCTTGACATCCATACTGCTGAGGCAATAGTGTCTGAGAAAATTGCTGCTCCTGCGAGGGCAAATATTGCTATGCTCTAACATGTCATTAGCTAGACGAATATTGAGGAGATTACATCAAGACTTACTGTTATCAGCACAGAATTATATTCCGCGATTCGAATTTGTATCCATTTGAGGGCGAATACTGTCTCGGGTGTCTGCTTTTCGGCATGAACTGCATCATTACCCGTTCTTGCTGCAGAATCCGGGATGTATGTCGTTTGGAATCCTTCCAGAGTCTTCATATGATCGCACCAGGTGAAGAAGAGAAAGCGAGGCAAGTGGTGAAGGCCCCGAGCATTCTCGGCATTGAGTCCGAGAAAATATAGGACGCCGAGCATGATTAACTCGTTGTGGAATCGATGAGATTGTTTGAAGATTTTGGACTCTGCAATAGGATGACAAGAAAGCAGGAGATGATCGAAGGTTGCAGAACAAGGATTGAGAAGAGTACGAGGAATTGGAATGGTGTTGTATGGCCAATCAATGCTGGTTAGGCTGCGAGGTTATATTGTCGAGAACTCATGGTGGGCATTTGCTACCAGGTCCAGACCGTTGGCGGCCTCATCATCGACTGCATCATGGAAAATCTCTTGATATGTCTGTAAAGTTCTTGATGCCCAGCCGGGCAATGGTTTTCCGCAGCATATTGCTTGATCTGGTACTTGATGACGTACTGTGGCTGATATAGTTTCAATATTTCTTGGTTTTCCATAACATATTGCTTGATGGTACTTAATGACGTACTATGGCTGGTATAGTTCCAATATTTCTCGGTGTCCAGGAGTCGAAGGGCATTTCAATAGAGCTTTTCGCGCCAAGTGCAATCATGACTAACACATCCTCTCCTGAAAATAAGCAAGAATAAGATGGGATGAAGGAGACACCTGCAGAAGTTTCCCTGCGAAAATCTCAGCCTCGTACATTGAATACCCTCCGATTGGCGCTTAGCAAAGTTGCCTGTCTTGGAATACGAGAATATGTTTGCAAAAGGAATATTGACCTAACTTGACAGCTCTGAACTCAGCTAGTGCAGACAGACTAATGAACGCCCTTTTTTTTTAGTGCAGGCACAATTCAAGATTTAATGCAGCACTGCCGATCCAGGCTATAATGACTACAGTGCTAGTTGCACTTTGTTGTGTGAATCATATGATGTTCTTCGATATTTCATAATAATCAGGTTCTATTCCACTCCTCACTATTATCCCTCACTTCTTCTCAACTCACTTATTTTCTCTTTCGTGGAAATCAGAATCGCCATGGCTCGGCACGCGGTATGGTTGCGAATTGCACTTCTCAAAGCTTCCTTAAAACGCGAGTCCAGCGGCATCGATCTTGATGAATGCCCCTCAGACCCAAATAACTTCATGACCTTCCTTGGTGAAATCAATCGCATGCTTGGCTACTCCGTTGTAGCGCATTGGATACTCGAAAGTCAGGGACACTATTTCGAAGTTACGAAGAGTGGCTTTTTAAAACGAAAGTTCGAAGGGGGAAAGCCTGTCAACTCAGTGAAATGGAGCGCAGCGGACCGCATATACAATAATTTTCTTGTTGGATATACATCTCTCGGTGTAGATGTTATCGACGAAATTGGTACATATTTTTCACAAGTACTGTATGATCCAATGCTGAATTAATCTACAGGAAGACAAATGATGCCATCAGAGCATTATAACCCTCTGTGTGTAAACTGTCAAACAGAGATCAAGAGCCTTGCCGAAAAGATTATCGATGACCCCATCGAGAACTTCACATGGCCCAATGGGACACTTGATGTAATCTACAAGGCGGCGGCCCTCACTTCTGCCGTCGCAGGCACAGTCGCATATTTGGGCCTCGACTTCAACAGAATTAACGCAGGGTTCGAAACGTTCGAGCCTCATGACACCTGGTCATACCTCTGCTCCATAAGTGGCTTCACCAAATTTATCCTTACAACATTTCAATTTGGGACTCATGCCGCAATTGCCGGAGGTAAATTATATATCATCCCTCGCAGTTTTTACAATGGCCTCATAAAGGCTATGAGGTTCTACCATGACGTGGTACGAAATGGCTGGCTCACAGCTCTTTGGAACGCTACAACTCCGAGCTGGGAGCCTTTCGTGTGGATGTTGATGTTTTTTAAAGATCCTGAGATTCTTTATTTTGCATCTGTGATCCTCGGTGCGTTTTATGCAGGAAGAACTGCTGTCAAATGGACCTGGCAATTCGGTCAGTGGATGTGGCATAAGTCAAAAGATGTCATAGAGGTTTTGAGGAACTTGTTATCGAAGGAGCAGGGCGAGGCGTTTCGTGCTACCGCAAGCATATTAATATGATTGTTGGCCTTCCTTAACCATCGGAGTCAACGGAGTCTGGGTGGTGGATATTGGTATGGTGAGATGTTTCATATACTCTTTGGCGTCGGATAGGGTAGATGAGCACCTAGAAAGTTGAATTTTGATTTATTAGGCGAGGATCTCTAAGAATTAAGGGCTACGCGATCTACGGCTCGGCCCAAGTATTAGCGTTGCGGGAAGCGCTCTCTATTATTGGGACGAATACGCTCGACCCCGCTGACACGTGTTGAGCTCCACCTTCTCCTGGTCGAAGAGCGTTTTGTTATTATAATATTATACTTATGGGTTAGATCAGGAAGTACGGTGAGAACCCAGGCTAAACTAACTCAAAAAATCTCGCTGCGAATTCCCAGCCACAGAGTTATGGAAGGCATTCTTGATCTTCGGCGCATCAATCACAGATAATAGTCTCCTAGAATTCATTGATAGTTCTCTGTTCCTCAATGTCACTGTTACTATCATCTCTACAAACATTAAGATTGATTTAGGTCCTGATCAGTTCATCATGATATCGTGATCCTCGTCATATCTAAGCATCCTTTACTTCTGGGTCCAGAGCCGAGTATCGGTCCAGGTTTGCATGAATACATTTACGTTGCCAATTCTTCCTCATTGGTGAATCCGGGTGGAATTTTGACCAGGCAATCGAACTTATGTTGATCTTTTGTAAGATTACATTGTTAATCATTTGTACGATTACATATTCCTCACCAATCTAGTCGTAATTGACACGGCGGAACGACATAAAGGAGAACGTGGCGATGCTCAGGTACCACCCCCAGAACAGGCTGTCATTTTATATCAGGGACCAGAGCAAAATAGCATCAACTACTTGGTTGATAATCACATTACCCATTAGCTTCTTCTAATTTTGACCGTACAGGCAAGTGACATAACGGAACCATTCTTCGTCCACTTGCCTTTCTAAAGAGAACCACTCGCGACTCCTGCGCCATCCAATCCTCAATCACATCCCTCCAACTTATCCAAAATTCCCCTAAGACCTTTAATTATATTAAGACATCGTGTGCCACTTCCCACTTCCCAACCTCCATCCCATGTACGAAATCGACTCTTCCTCCATACTCTCCCCAGAAAATCTCAAAACTTCCACAACATACCCAAAGCAAAGCAAAACTCCCCTCATACTCACCCAGCACCCCTATCACCCCCCGCTCCTCGCCTCCCACGGCTCATGACTCGGTAGTCTTGCCCCCAAACCTCCAAGACATAAGATTCTCTCTTCCCGAATATTACCCCACAAACTCCATCTATCCGGCTCCACATACCCAATCTTTACGCCTACCAAGCCCTGAAGCCCTGGAACTCCCAGGCTTGGAAACCCCATTCTCGGGCACTGCCGTTTATCCTCGGCTTGGCTTTTAGTTTCGACTTTTCATGAATGATGAATTTATCAAAAATTCCACATCATCCGGAGTGACGGCACGATCTAAGATCAGCCAGCATATGCGACTTTCATGCTCGCGTCTATTTAATTAATTTTTGTTCATAATTTCATATCTTTTTGATCTAAATGTTCTACATCTAAAACTTAATGTATCTGAAATTCATATACAAGTGATTTTATTGTAAAGGGTCGAGTTTATTTGACTTCCTTTACATCGCCAAAATCCGCACTAGGAGTGCCACTAGTTTCATCACCAACCACTATTCCCACAACTTCTCCATGTTGCATAGCATCCATATCGATCCTTGGACCTGTGAAGTTTTGCTTGCCGTCGACGTACCATTGCACTACTGCGATGACGAAGACAAGGAAGAAAGCTACTACGCAGTAATCTGTGTGATGTGTTAGTATTGTAGAAATGAAGATTGAAGATAGGGGGAGGGGGGGGGGACATACTCATATTACTTCCTGTAACTGGCAATTCCGGTGGAAAGAGGAACAGAACTGTAGTAACCATCACATAAGCAATGCCAACCTATACGTCTCATTAGCATATGTTCTCCCAAAAGCATGATCAGTATATTAGAGGGAACTCACCAGGTTGCAAGCCCAACCCACTGGTTCCGACAATTTGAATGCTCTTGTCTCCGGTAAACACTTTCTCCCCCTCAAACAATTGACTGCGACAGGAATCGCATAACTGACACCCAAAGCCACAACACTGGCGCTAACAATTGCATTGAAAGCCGATGAACTGCCCAAGAAAATGAGTCCAAAGAGGAATACACATGCCATTGTAAGGTACAATGCATTTAGTGGAAGAGCCAACTTTGGATGGACTCTAGAAAAAACTCTTGAGAAAGGAAGACCGTTATCGCGAGCAAACGCATATGTCATACGCGTGGAGGTTGTAGTGATGGAGATGGTCGCGAATAGAAGGCAGACGAGTGGGAAGATAAGAAGACAGATAGCTCCGGCCTTGCTACCAGTTGCATGGTAAAAAGTTTGAAGTAATGGACCCGCAGCACTTTCAATAACATCGTTAACATCACCTCCTACAAATAGCAGGACCATAAGGAATATGAATCCTGTAAAGACACCAATCAAAACACATCCAATCATAATTTTAGGACCCTGAACTCCTGGGTTTGGAATCTCTTCAATCATGTGAGCGACAGCATCGAAGCCAGTCAATCCAAGACCAGCTTGGAGCAAACCAAGAAGCCACGCAACTCCGTCAGGCCATCCTGTACTATTGATAAAGTCGGTGAAGACGAAAGATGCGTCGTTGTAATCTGGAGAGGCTGTCGCCAAAACGGTAATACAAATCACGACGAATCCGACAATCGACCAGATGAATGCCGATTTCGTAATGAGAGGTAATAGCGATGTCATGAATGCATTGACGATAAAGGCAATGATATTGTATGCGACGTAGAGGAGGAACTGATGCCAACGCTGTGGTTCATAATTTGGGTGCATGAGTGAGATAACTCCTCCTATTAACTGAGAGCCCAAAAGACCACCCGAAGCAACGAGTGCAATCCAGCCGGAAACATTGATCCATCCAGTGATCCAACTGAGAATAGGAACATATTTCTTCCAACTTATGACTGCAACCCAATGATATTGACCACCTGCGGTTGGGTAGGCGGATAGGAATTCGGAAAGAGAGACGGCAAGGCATAAATTACATACTCCGGCGGCTGTTGAAACCATAGTCAGCATCAAATTCATAGATTGAGTGCAAAATTGAGAATAAACTTACTAATCAATCCCCAGAGTACTGAAGTTGGTCCACCACTTGGTAATGCGACACTTAAACTCGCAGCTAGAGCAGTCCAAGAATTAAGAATTGCAAATGCTAGACCCAACATAGAAAGCAAAGAGAAATTGCGTTCCAATTCTTGTTTGTGACCATGAGCAGCCAATTGAGCCGCATCAGCATCGGCATCATGATTTCGAGGCATGACTACCGAATATGAAGGAGAAAGTTAAGAGAAAAGATGAAGATATGCAGGAAGAAAGAAACGGGGAAAGCGACAGAAATATCTACATATTTCTCACTATCTAACTTTGAAGAGATACGAGTAATACCTAGAAGGTAATATCTTACCCACCGCGTACGTACAAGGTTATCGACCCCGCAAAATGATAAGAGAATGACAAGAAGGAAATAGTCAAGCGCCCTTGGATGATCAACATGCAGTTTGTGACAAGTCAAGGAAGATGTTATGTAAAAAGATTTTGTTAAACTGATTTTAGTTTCCACATTGACACACTGACACGGGACCGTGAAGGGTTAACTGACTAGTAAAGATCCACTATACTGTAACCTTACTCTCCGGCCGGGGAACGCCCTATCTAGACCCCTGGCACGTGATGGCTAGATATGAGAATATATCATTTTGTAAATTGTAATCATGCGAATGAAGATAAGGGTAAAGGGTAAAACAAATAGATGTTTATGAAACTTGAAAGTTGCATGGCACCCCAGCTTGCTAACCTAGCGATTGAAATCATAATCGTCTTACCGGGCAGATATCCAGGAAATTCTGAGTTCATGTACTTCGTAATTGTAATCATAATTTCCAGAACTCACGGACGTCATCAGCGGGATCGCCGTACAGGGGATAACGCATAACGTCTGCGGCGTGCGGACAAGGACGTCAATTGACATTCTGCTGATCTTGCTAACTATGTGAATAGCCCAAGGTCCTGAATGATGTCGAGAACTGAGGGGAATTCATGGAGAGGTCGAACCAATTATCTAGACTTCTAAAATCAATTTCGTACTCACCATTCTCGACTAGAAATCTGGACCCCTTCGCTTATCATTTTGGTTCAGTTGTGTTGACTGGACAGGTCAGGGTGGCCAGTTGAGAGAAGAGCGATTGGTGGCCACTGAGCATGGATATAGCTACGGCAGCATGGGGATAAATCCTGCAGAATATCGGATAATTACTATGATATCGCCTTGCGGTAATACGACAACTCCGGCGCATATATTTGTGATTCGTTGTTATGTTGGTACAGTAAGAGGAGTGTAAAGAAAGGCGAGCTCGATTGATATTTACCACTATCCCTTTTTGCTTGCATCCTGTATCTTTTCTTCTGTAGCAACCTTCACGCCACTGTCTTTTGGCGTGGCTTTGGGCTTTTTTAACTCAATTCTCCAGGTCGTTCCACCATGTCGTCTTTTAATATTCACAACTTCAAGCCCACTCTCTTCGACAATTTTCCCCAAATCTCTATTCCACCAACATCCGAAAAGCTTTGCATGCCCTTCTGCACTGTTGTCCAACGCTCTGTTTAACCAATCCCATTTTGCTCTTCCGTGCTCCAGCAATAATATGCGCCCTTCATCTTCTTTCACGCACTCTCCCAGATTCTTCAACAATCCTACCGGATCAGCAGCGGAACACAATCCCATAGTCTGAATTACTGTATCATATTTCGCGTCTTTATTCCCGCTTGTTTCGTTTGCATTTCGAGGGGGGCCTGGTATTTTCTCGGAAGCATCTTGAATTATCCATCTCACACCCAAAACTCCTGGAAACATTGTCGAGAACTTTTCATGGGCAACCTCCAACATCTCACCACTTTTATCAACAGCCGTAAAACTCTTGACTTTCCCCTTCTTAATACCACCCACTTTTTGAAGTTTCCCAACGCCATTGAATCCTTTGAAATCCCAGTCATAATACTCTAAATTCCTGCCTGTACCAATGGATACTTCGAGTACATCTCCATGTGCTTCTTGCGTCAAATTTTTGCGCATCTTCGTAATTCCCATACTCCATTCCGTCCAGTCAACTTCCGAATCAAAAGTAGACGCAATGGTGTCATAGCGGGATGAGACATCAGCTTGAATTTTAGAGGAAGAAGATTCAGTAGGCTCTTTATTGAGTAGAACAAATAAATAGGAAGAGTAGCCGGCAAATATCAAAGCAGCGATACTACTTCCTAGTAAAGCGAATTTCCTACCTCGAAGTGGATGTTGTTTCGCTGCTGGTGGAGGGGGAGGAGGGGGTGGAGTAGGGACCAAAACTTGTCTTGGACTTGGAGTTCTGCAGGGGGGTTAGCATGAAATCTTGCAAGGTACATAATGTATGTTGAGGTGGAAGCTCTACTTGTATTGCTGTTGAGATCTCAAGGGCTTTTTAGGTATTTGGGGTTTTTGTTTCGCAGTTCGAATTGTCGTTGTGCTTATTGAGTGGCGAAATAGATCAGAGCTACGATTGACTTCATTCAAACAACGCAGACGATTAACCCTCAGTCCAGTGTGCATCATCCTCTTCCTGATGATTTCCATCGCGACAGCCTCGCCCCCGGCAATACTTTATTTTCGGGAGATTGCGGTGATTGGTTAACTTCCTATGATATACTTGTAATGTAAATTAATCCTGCAGCTCCCCAATATAGATCACATGGAGATATGTCGCATTGATGTAGGTTGAATTGGTTTTTGTTATGTTGTGTTGAGATGGAAGTGAAGTGATAGATTTATTTTATCCGGCTCGGCATTCACAAGGCTGTGTCTCACAAGGCTGAATGAATGTGCTTCTCTTAAACTTGACAATGGATTCTTGCGGAATGGCAGATATCAATACAATTTATGTAGAAGGGAATCGTAAGGACTTGATTTGCCAAAGTCGTATGTATTACTTCTGTCCTGTTAACCATATTGAATGCGATCATCCAAAATTCTGCTTAGCCAAAGCCTTGAGCATAGCCATAGTCCCATCTTCCTTTTGTTTATACTCCTGTAGCCTCTCATCTCTTTCGGCTTGTCTAGCTCTCATGATTTCTTCCTTTCTCAATTCTCTCTCATTCTTCTTGCGCTGGAATTCTTCTTTCTTTTTCTTAAATCCTTCAATTCCTTCATCGCCGCCCATCAACTCAGTATCCGGAACTTCTGCCGCACCAGGAGATTTTTCTCTGAATGATCTCATCTTTTCGTTCACTTCTTTCTTCTTTTCCAATTGCCGTTCTCGTGTCCCAGCTTCAGCACGAGGAACCAGTTCATCTAGCGCTTCCTTTTGTTGTCTGCGATCAATTTTCCGCTCGAACCTTATGTCGTCGCGGCGAGCTAACCCATCTTCAAGAGCCATTTCTGCGAAACAGTTAGACTTTGCGGTACTTCTAATTATCACTGGCGTGTGTAAATACCTCTCCTAAGCTCCAAATCTTCCATATTTGGTATACTGGGCCCAGGCTTATTCCTTCTGGATTTATTAATCTCCCCTGGTAATGTTGGGCCCATCGAATCATCACTATCATCTCCATCGCCGTCTACTTCATAGTCTTTCTGTTCAGGTTCGCGCTGACTTAAACTCGACGAAGGTTCGTTTGACTGGACCGGATTTGATTCTCGAGCGATTTCTTCCTCGTATTCCCTCGCCGATTCTTGGGCTTTTCGCAATGTTGATGGATCATACCAACCCTCTGAAAGTTCTCCACGATTCCTCACATATGTTAGCCAGTACTCCAAGACTTCTGTGGGCAGAAGCCAGAATTCGCAATTACCATTTTCCAAGGAAACTCTTCCATCTCCCTTTGACTTCTGTTTCCCCTAACTCGTCTAGAAATATGCCTTTCTGGATATCCAAATACGATGCAAACATCGGTTTGAATGTCTCGTAATCATTTTTCGTGATCGGCCTACAGTTGTATGGGAGTTCTGGTGCTGCTTCGGTCGGACGTTTGCTTCGATGATGATCACTATGCGGTGATCGTCTCCGATGAGAATGTGAGTGATGTCGCCTAGGTGATCTGGAACGAGAATCTTTTCTCCGACCGTGTTCACGGTCTGGTCGTGTGCTATCCGCCATAGTTAATGATTTGGTGACTTCTGTTGTTGTGAGAGCCTGGTTTTAGGTTGTGCTGTAACGACAGAGAAGAAGCCTAAATATATATATATATATATCACGTGAATACAAGAAATATTTGACAAGCACTTTTTAAATATTGGTACATGATTTGGTTATATTTATGGTATTCAGTTTCTCATCCTTTTTTGTGTCTAAAGAAAGATACAACAGGAAGGTCTTGGAATTACAAAATCCTCGATACTGCACTGCGCATAACAAAAATAGCCGAGGCTCGACAACAGTACTGTACTGTATCATTGGTAATTACTTTAAAAAGACCGTTCACACCCCTATGAACATACCACATGCGATTATAGAATATCACCAAAACAGCTACCAGGAGTTGATAAGAGAAAACTTGTGAGGTTTTCAATACCTAGATAGTCAGCGTGCTACCAAGGGTAGCGATCGAATTGGCCCTCAAGCTTGACACTATCGGCATTAAAGCTAAATGGCCATCTATCGCTCTAGCTTGATGGCATCGTGTCATATCGTTGGTTCTGGAGTCGAAACCCTCTATATTAAGATTCATGACCACCATTCAATAAGGTTTGCTTCTGAATGTTGATGCGGCGTAGTTGGACGTCGATAACATCAGATGGGGCTCGCAACAACCATCTCAAAAAGGCCGAAGTGTCACCCATTTCGATTCCTCTTTTTACAATTCCAATATTGTACACTGCATTCCCGCCATCCAAACATTCTGATGACTGGTGAGACGCGATAACTGGGGGTGACAATAACGGTTCGAGTATAATGGATGTCCGATCGTCGTCGGATACCAACGTGCAACGAACGGGTGTCGCATTTGTTTTGCGGTCCCGATCATTTCTCAGACGAGCAAGTACTCGATTGTACAGTCCAGAAACCGACACAGCTCCTTCTGTTGCAGCGGAAGATAACTCCCGTGTGAATACGGACGTGAAAGAGTTGTTGCCCGTTCGGGTAGTGGTTTCAAATCCACATGCCGCGACTAACTCTGTCACACTTCCTGCTGGAGGGTTAAGTGATATAGCAGTATTTGCAGAATGACACGCGTCGTACAACAGAAGGGTATCTGATTTAGACTCCTCAAGGAGGGTCTGGATACCATTAGAATGCATACGAGAACTACCGCCTCTTCGATGTTGTTAGCTAAAGAGAGCAATGGTGGCACGTCGTAAACTTACCCAGACCAAATAGCGTCATAGCTACTATTTTCGATGCTGCCGTGACCATTGTACGAAAAGATGAGAAGAGTATCCGGAGAATCATCTCCTATAAACTCTTGAACCCGTTCCGCCAATGCGTTTGCAGGATCAAGATCAGGTATGGCGAATTTCACCACGTTGAAGCTGTATAAATTTTCGAATACCATTGCCAAATTATCCACCTCTTCAGAAAGACCTAAATCATCCGAAGCCCAAAGAACTATTAACACCTTCACGCTGGTGTAACAATTCGAACGTCGATCCCGAAACGCCTTCTTCAGTTTTTCTTTGAAATCGCCGTCCCATGCAATGTCGCAGTTTTCCTCCAGGCCATTTCCCCGAATCATTTCCTGCAGATGTGCTACTCTCCTCTCTTGTTCTTGTTTAATCTCTTCGGCTTCTTGCTTTTGCTGCTCGAACTCTTTGAGATATTTATCTTTAAGTTCCTGCCTATGCCTGTCAATATCTCTGCTGTTTTCACTCAATCTTGCAACTTCCCGTTTAAGTTCTTCGACCTCCTTTTCCTTCTGCTCAAATTTGGACTTCTCCCGTTTCAAATCCTCCAGGTACCCTTTTTTATCACTATGCTAGAAACACATCGTTAGAGATCTGACATATTAATACATATATTCAGTCGGAGAACTTTGAACATACCGTTTGATCAAGTAGTACATTGTACTGTTCTTCAAACACTGATTTGGCGGCCGTTGCTGGATCTGGGGGCTGAGGTTTGGGCGCGGCACAAAATCTACCAGTGGCAGGATCTCTCCACCGAGCAAAAGTCCGTTTCTTATTACCGCCAGGCATGATTACTTTGCCTCTGCTTGATAATTTTGAGTTGAGATAGTAGGCCCGGAATATGACTTTCAAAGTGTATGCTGGCACGTCTTACGTGTCAATTTCTTGGGAACGGTGGTATATTGTTATCCAATATTCGAAGTAATGAATTGGTGGAAATTTCTATGTAAGAACTTCGAGGCATTGGTAGTGCGCACGCTGGTGCTCTACGAGTTTCTGTTCGAACAAGACCCGCGGATCGTCTAACCTACATGTCTGATCGTATCACCGCCTCCACAGCACAGCAAGCAGAACATCCTGAGCAAAAAGAGACCGAAAAACTGATCAATATTGAACGATTTCTTTCTATCTACACGTTCTTCCGTTCTTCTTCTCAATCCTTCTGTTTAGCCAATAAATTCTGCCGATTGGAGATATGCCATCGTTGCGAAAACATTGTAAGAATCAGCGTTTGTCAAAGCCTTCGACCTGTCTACAGTTTCTTCTCCGGCTTTACCACCCAGCATCCAAACTGCAATCAGACCATAAGCTGCGACTTGTCCCCCAGTATCACCAGTAACCTTTTGATCGATAACTATTTCTTCTTGTTAGCAGGGTCCTAACTAACTCCCAGAACAAGGAAAGCCTTACCATGTGGTTTCAAATCGAGGAAATGCATCATTTCGTGCAAGAATGTTCCAGGAAGCGATCGAACATCTTTCCATTCGACTTGAGCTGTCGAAGTCCTCATGCTTTTCAAGCTAGTTTTGTAGTTTGCACTGTTGAATGCGTTGGGGCACATGAACATGTTTCCGGTTTGCCAGTATGTGATGGCTTCGGCAGATGTTGTTCCACACATCTGACCTCCGTTATATTCGTCAATGATAAAGTTGAAGTTCTTACCACGTTTGTGGTCGGGATCCTTCCATAATCCTTTGACAACACTGGTATCGGTGTAACCTTGGGCCTTGACTGGAGTGCTTTATTAGCTAGTGCTGTACTATACAGTTCATTTAATACTCACAGTACTGTTCAGTGGTCATGGTACCTCCGTCTGGGAAAATATCGATTGCTTTCTATGGACGTTGTTAGATTGAGTATCTCTTCAGGTGATGATCAAAGCATACAGTAGTCCATTTTAATGTTGAATCATCACAGAATAATGTATTCTCGCTTGCGGTCATTCCAGTGCCGGAGTTCAAGGCTGAGTAAAGCTTTTGATAGTTTGCTATATTCTTGTTAGATATGGTGCTTTAGTTGCTTATTAGCCTGTGCTTCGGTACATACCTTGAGCTGCTTTTAGTTGAGCTGTATCGGCTGCACTTAATGAATATGACCACCATTTAGGTTCTGTAACACCCCAAGCGGTGGTGGCAGCCTTCGTAAGAGACTTTATGGCAGCGGATGCAACATTTGGGTTGAGTTTAACTCCAGCATTGAGAAGTGTATCAATCCCTTGAATAGCAGTATCTACCATATCGATCGTTTCAGTCAACATGTCATCTACCTTAGAAGTTGAGCAAGTAGATGAAACAGTGAAACGACTGCTCATGCTCACGGCCATGGCCTGGCCAATTAGGCCGGTAGTTAAAAGGTATGGTAGGAGCTGCATTTTGTTGTTTGAAGGCTCTTTGGGAGAGTTGGAAAAATATGAATCAGAAACGGAAAATGAAAATGTTAGACGGATTTCAATACTTCAAGGTAAAGACAGACAATTGCTATGCAAGCAAAAATGAGAAAAATGAGTGTTTGGATGGATTTAATCTTCTTCAACTATTTGGGAGAAGAGAATATATACAGTATTCAACGATGCGAAAGGCGTCGTATCACAATATGCTATATCTGCATGGCTCGTTTTACTCACTGTACAATTTCCCCACAGCCCAAAAAAAGCCTATGCCAAGGCATTACCGGATGGCCTCAGTTTGATCCTATTTCATCCTTCTTTTAGAAGTACAAGAGAAAATGCCGAGAGGAACCTTAAGTTTGTCATACTGTGGGATCTTAAGGTTAAATCGCTTGAGGCGCAGTTCATCAGCATATCACCCACAATACTTACGACTCGCCTGACATAATCAATAGCTACGCTTATTTTGTGGAAATCTGCTTATGTTTTCATTTCGTTTCTGACCCCTAATCATTTATCTCATGATTGAAACCAAACGATAACAATAATAGATACGATCCTGATCCTTTGTACTACCGATACCATGATTGTGACCATTATCCACGACGTTGATCAGTGTTCCCGAATGTTACCTCTATCATATAAGATGTAGTACTCCAACTTGGAATCTTCAATTCAACCTTCGCTTGAACATTTTAGACAGTCTTTTCTGTTATTAACAGTCCTTACAAACCTTTCATTTCTTCCATTCTTTCATTTCAAAATGTACTTTTCTTCTCATTCTCTTATTGCTTCCGTTCTCTTAATCTCTGCTGTTCAAGCATATCCAGGAGTCCAAGCAGATCCCGTTGCTGATGTCCTAGCTACAACGACATCTGCAATTGTTTTAGAGACCCCTCCACTTTCGGAAGGGATTCTTGAAAATCTAGGGTTGTTCAAATTCTTCGCAAGAGCCGCGAAGAAAACAACTGCCAAAACTACAGCTAAAACGACAGAGGCTGCACCAACAACACAGAAAACCACGGCTCCAGCAACAACGCAAAAAAATACGGCCGTGGTAACTACACCTACGACTACCCCGGTGAAAACCACCGAGGCACCTACCACCGCTTCAATCAAGACAACCTCGATTCCAACTACGTCATCCATATCCACCAAACCTACTTCTACTTTGACCAGTTCGACTTCGACTTCGGTTGTGGCACCAAGTAGTACGAGTACTGTCTCCAAATCCTCAATTTTAAGCACCAGCTCAATTCCTACTTCGGTGAATTCTATTCAGACATCTCAAGTCTCATCTTCCACTGTTTCTTCGCTCTCCAGCCTAGAGACCTCTAGCTCTTTGGTATCCAGTAAAAGTTCTACTTCTGTAGTCACGTCTGCTCAATTATCGTCTTCAGCATCTGGTTCGTTGGCCAGTGTTAGTGGAGTCTCCGGAACCATTACCAGCACCGGCTCCTTGGCATCTGGGACTGGTTCTACTTTGACCGGTGGATCTGTTTCTTCTGGAATAGATTCCAAAACAATCGGGTCTCTTACCGGCACTGGTACGTTAGTTGGTTCTTCATCAGCTAGTGGATCAATCTCTTCTGGAGTTGATTCAAAAACCATCGGATCTCTCACCAGTACTGGATCAGTACCGACAGGAACTGGTTCCATTACCAGCACTGGGTCTTTGGTATCTGGAACTGGCTCTGCCTCAGCGAGTGGATCGATCTCTTCTGGAACCGGTTCCGTCACCAGTGGATCTCTCACCACCACGGGACCACTATCATCAGGAACTGGCTCAAGCTCAATCCCAGGAAGTGGCACCATAACTTCTTCCTCCCTCATCTCCTCCTCCAGCAGCTCCATCTCCTGCTCCGTCTCCAACACCGTAACCGACATAACCTACTTCGTGTCCCCCGCCACCAACACCCTCGGATCCGTAACCAAGCTCTCCACCATCTCCTCCACCGCCATCCGAACCATCGGATGTTCCCTCAGCGCCAAAACCGCCACATCCACCATCTCCTCCTCCGCATCCATTAGTAAAATCGTCATTCCAACCGGCTACGGAGATCCCGTCGTGAGCGCCGAAGCTGGAAATGCTGCGTTTTACAAAGCCGGCGCCGCCGGTTACTCAAGCCAGTTAAGTGTATACAGCGCGGCGTCGACGAGAACGAGCGGGATGACTACGATGGCTTCTACGACGGGCAGTAGTGCCTCGAGCGTGCAGAGTGTCGCAAGTGGTACGACGAAGGAAAGTGTGAGTAGTGTTGCCGCTACAGACGCCTCAAGCATTACCAGTGCACCGGCCACTTCGGGGACAGCTGCTGCCACGGGAATTGTGGGGGAGATCTCTTCGCTTCTCAACATCTTTTGAGTGGGCGATGTAGATATGTGAGAGGGAGTTGGATATTGGCATGGGAATAGATTGAGGCGCTCATGAATTCGTTGTAATATTATATATATACGAAACTAAGCTGCTTTATCTCGCAATGAATGCTTCTTGATATTTAATATTGACAGAGAAGTGTGAATTCCCTAGCACAATGATTAAGAAAGAAGAAAGAAGTGTACAGACCCGCCCGCTAACATCCATAAATTAATGAATAAGAAGGGTACTAAACGAACGATACTAAGCTCCCTCTCCTAAAACTTGCAAATAGATACCTCCATATAAACACGGTAATGTTCTAAGATTTGAGGGCCAGGGAGAGACGTTGACTGGTAAAGGAGAGATAGAAAGATGGCGTGTAGAATGTAGAGATACTTAGATATCCAGATACCGACCAGCCTAGGATAACTTAATAAGATTCGAAAATCGTTCGTCACACTCGAAGCTCCCTCATATGACTCCCTCACATTACAATCATTTAGGTCAATCAATTACCATTTTCATTGCTAATTGCTATCAAAAAAGGTATCATCCACATTCCCTACCACATCACCATTCACTCTCTCTTTCTCCATTCCATTCTTCATAAACCCCATCTTTATTCAAATCTTGATATTCATCCATCTAGCCATACATCCTCCTCTTTCATAACCTATTCCTTATAAAATACCCTATCCTCTCCATTTTGACATGTCCAGAAAGATATAGAAAGAAATAGCCACAACATATAATATAACCTAAAAACCCAAACCCGAATCCTACATACCCAAAATTCCATTGCTCCGAATAACAATATTGCAAAAGATCAAGTAGGCTTGCTCTTGCTATGCATATCCATCCCATGTTCCAAACACCATGTTCCCAACCGAGTTCAATATACAATAGATATCCTTTCCATTTGAAAACCCCCAAAATCTCGCCAATCCTCATAAAGTACGCCCATAAATTATTGTAAATCCAGTCTCGTCTCGGATCCAAGTGAAATCAAAGTTTAAGATTCCAGCCACACACAACCGCAACTCTCATCGCCGTCTCGTTCCACCAAATCCCGTTTGAAGAAGTCTGAGACAAGACTTCGAGACGACAGTGGCGAGACACTTGTGGGTTCGGTCTCATTTAAATAGATGGTAATAGGCTGACCAGTTGAATTCATTAATGGTTCAGCGTTGCCATTTGATAAGATTTGATGAGCTACACAGTAAGCCGGAACAGTTTGTCCGCCTCGAGGGATACGGCGTTCGGCGATTTTGTAAACTTTAGGATATTGAGGTAAAAATTGAGGGCCATTTTGAGAAGACCCAGATGACGAAGACTGTTGTGATTGAACTCCAGCTGTAGAAGAAGGTACATCTGATGAGTAAGTGCTCGTACCATATGCATTACCAGTCCTAGTTGGATACGAACCACCAGAAGTGACCGTAGAGGAAGAACCTGCGCTACTAGTTTCATTGGCGTAAATGAATGCCTCTAATAAGGTTCCATTCCAGTAACAAAACCAAGGTTGATCTCCAGCTTGAGCTACTCCTTTACGATTCATGAAACCCGAGGCAGGTTGTTGACGCTTCATGTTTGTTGAGAGAGCCTTCTGCGGCAATATAACCACCTTATTGTATGGCACTTGGAAAAACCAGGCTGGACCTCGACTAGGGTATTCCGAATCGTTGACTAGAGATAGCACCTGAGCAGACGATAAAATCGGTGGTTGGGCGCCGTATGGATAGAAATTCAAGGAAGCGTTGCCATAATTCATAGATATTTCCTTATTGGCGACTTCGTCACCACCCGGAATGTCTATAATAGACATTTCAAGTGGTGTCATGGCTATGGAGCAACTCCAAGCTGAGTTTTCGGCGGTGTTCATGATGCAGCTACTCTGAGCAGTTGAAGGAACGGTGAGGGGCATATTGTACGTTCCGGTTGGAAGCGATGGAAGCGAAGCAGGTACAGTAGACAGAGGTGTTGCATCGAATGTGGTGGTCATGGTCGCATACACCGTTGTTCGGCTTGATCTATAGAAATTAGTATCCTGGGCTTGGGTACTAGATGATGAAAACTAACTGGTTATCATGATGTTGCTTGCTGCTACCGTTATTAGGGTCACCACCATGTTTCGGCCTCAAAATAGTAAAAACGGTTCCAAGTACAATTCCAAAGAGAACGAAGACCAAGACTATCAAAACAACAACCCATACAGGAACGATACCGCATAATTTTCGTTTGGCAGCAACTTGCCATTTCTTCAGTGGAGGCTTTTCGGAATATTCCATATCGGCGTGATTGCTATGATGTGAACTTCGATCTGACATTATACTCCTTGATGATTGGCGTGATTGAGATGAACGAAGATCTTCATTAGATGCAAATTCGGGATTTCGAGTCGCTAGTCCCATGCCACCAGCACCAGATATAGGAACGATAGGAGCTGGCATTTGAATGGTAGGTACAGGTACGGGTGTTGGTACAGATGTAGGTCGTAGTTTTCTAGCAAAAGCCTCATCCGGATATTTGGTATAAGGTGGTAGTTGTTCCGTGTGTCCATCAGGCCCGATAAGATCCGCAGCCTCCTCACCTTCCGGACCTAATCTTCGTTGATAATCATTATGGAGACCTGGGAAACCAACAGGGATGGGTGCAATCGGCAACTGGTCGGAATCACTCGAAACTGTACTCTGCGGATACATGCCGTAAGGATGTGTTGGTCCGCTTGGTCCCGTGTACGACATCTCCTGTGGTGGTGCCGGCATTGTTGAAGTCGTCGCTATACTCGCTGTTCTCGCTAATCGTGAATCTTGATTATACATATTATATGGGTGCGATGGTCCTGTAGGTCCTCTATACGGGCTTTCCGGTCTCATCATAATTGATTCGCTCGATATGCTCGACATACTTGTTGCAGTGGATGTCCTTGTTAATCCATAACCACTTCCACTTCCATTCTCCCCCGAGTACGCGAACGTTGGACCCCTTGACATTTGACCATTCCCACCATCATTTCGTAATGCGAACGAATCGATTCCTCTTGGTTTCGTTGTACTCGAAGGTCGTGGCGGTGGTGTTGATACTCTTCGTCTTTCTATAGGTGATAATGGGGACTGAGGTTGTTGTTCCTGTATTGGCTCTTGTTGTGGTGGTGGTGGAGTGTAAGTATGTTGATGTGAGTCCGAGGGTCTGTAACCACCACCATTCGATATTCCCATAGCCGCCAAAGCATAATCTTCTTCATCTTCGTCCTGCATTTGCATCGATAATCGCGTCGACCTTTGAGACTCCCTTCTATTATGTTCAATGTGTGAAGAATGATTAGATTCGCCCATTTTTTACGATTGAGTGAGCGCCTATATGACCACGGATGTCCGCACTCCCGAGTGTTCAACACTCTCGACACACACACACGCACACACGCACACACACACACACACACACACAACACGCCTCAATTAAAAGTCCGCAAGTACAACTCTAAATGGTGTTCTCCCTCTCGCAGCAAGTGAAGTTATATATAATCGGTCGTTTATTCATCAAAAGGGTTCCAGAAGAGGATCGAAAGGGTATAAATATCAATAGTCGTAGTCGTTCTTCGCGTTGACATCCAATGATGATCGAAATGATATGATGTGTTATTATTGATTGAAGTTGATAGGTATGAGGTATGAGGTGTGAGGTGTGAAATGTGAAGTGTGAAGTATAAAATGAGTGAATGGGTCGTAAAGAAATGATTTTCCTTGGTATTTTGGGTGTACAGTGAGTAAAAATTGAGGTTTGGGGGTATTTTCCAGGAGAGACTTGTTTGAGGGAAGCTGCTTAGACCAGTGAGAAGAAGATCGCCAAGTACGCCAAGTTCCAAATCCGAGACGATATAGTGGATTGAACTTACTCGCTTAATGAGGATCGATATCCAATCAAATGGTCAGTCGACAATGGTTCAAGAATGAAAAATGCTGGTAATGAGGGTAATGAGTCTTGAAAATATAACACTAATCGTCTACGGGCTTAGTGTTCCTTGTTCTGTATGGCTTAGAATGGTTCCTGGTTTTCGTATTGATTATTATTGGTTTTTATTCAACAAGTAGCCACTTTATTTATGGAGTCCTTTTCCAAAATAAGATAAGGTTGTAGGAAACTAGAAGGATGTGCTTGAAAACCCCAAGTGCTTGTTTGTATCAAAATCTAGACTACGTATTGTGCCTGTTGTGGTGTGCCTCTGGTGCTGCTCGGAATTAACCTGCCTAGTTAGCACATTTTATGAAGACCAATAAGGAAATCCGATACGGAAAAATATAAATACAAGAGTAATACGTGATTGGATTGGAATGCAGACGAGGGCCAAAGAGGAAAATGAGTGGCAATTTACCCAAAAAAATCCTAACTAGAAACTCAGGTACAGCAAAAGACATGGAAGATCACATCGTTAAAATTCCGGTATATGGTTACTGCCTTTTATTCGGTCGGACTTATTTATACTGTCTAATTGGGATGTACAAGAAAATATCTAACCTTTATTCTTGAAATCTATCACCTTTCTAGAGGTGAAGGATTTAACCAGGCGTTGTGCTTTCAAGTACAGAAAGTGGAAAAACTACATACACACTTTACCAATTATTCACTTCCCTACCCCAGCTCAAAGAACCCCCATAATCCTATTGCCAGCCAGCATATCGTCGAAGAAGGTATTAAAGGTGTGGATAGAAACTGGGCCCTTGAAATATTTTCAGGGCTTCGAGTTAAATTTGAAGAGTTAATAACCTTAAATTCAAAAATGTCCGATGACGATGTTATAAGAATTGTTGCTGAAGTTGGCTGACTTGGGAGATAAGTCCGCCGTCAGCATACCAATATATTGTATGCACGAGGTTCATATTAGTCTAGTAGACAGATTAGATTGATTCGAAGTTAATCCGTCTCGTCTATCAGCCGATGATATTTACGAAAATCGAGAGACCACTTGAGGGTACTGGAAATTCGAATCAATTCAAAGCTCACTTGTAATTGTTCTTTGATGTTTTTTTGATGAAAGTCTTGCTTCGGAATATCATCGTTAAATGCCGGGAAATCTGTGGAGATGAAAACAGAATTTGAACAATTTTTCAAATTGTGAGACCAACAGAGCTTTACAACTTACAAGGAATAGCAAAGATGGTGTTGCGGGTATAGAATCCATAGATGGTGTTTCTGAAATTCATTAATATACATTTGCTGACTTCAAAAAGCAGAATGTTACATACAGTTTTGTATTTGCACCTGTATCTTGGTAGGAATGGCAAGTAACAGTTTATTGAATTGGACAAGTTCTCTCGTAGCGAGGCGATGAAGGGGCTGAGGTGGTGGGCTCGTGGGGTATTTCCTCTCAAGTGTTTTATTGTATCAAAACGACCAGAGGACATTCATGTATTTTCACCCTCCATTCTCTCATTTCTCATCCATTGATGCCCAAATGATAAACCAGTCAAAACTCTCAAAGTCTAAAGTATTATCAGTTCATGCATCTCATTCAATCATTCATTTCATTATCTATTAAGCTGCTGCCTCGTCGGTATCAATTCCCTGTGTCTGATACTACACCAAGCACACCAAAGCCCCGCACATTGAACATGGGATACACTTGGGATAAATCTTTTTCACACCCCTTCGCGTCGAACCGTGCGAACCAACTGCTGTAAGTTACTCGACTTGGATATCACCGACACACGTCGAAGCACACGATACATTTTCGCTACAGTGCACTTGCATCATCTGTTTAGTGATCTTCGTTACGGAGAAACTACTATGGTAGAAAGAAGGAATCTCGACATTCCAGAAAACATTATGGCTCCCCTCTAAATTGCGTATTTACGAGGAATAATGAGAACGAGTGGCTCAGTAGCCAAACTATCTCTCGCCGTTTTGTCTCGTTCAACTAATGGTTGTCAAATTTCAAAAGTAATGACTTGGCTCTTGGCACTCGTCTGGTCTTCCTTCAATTCAAATATTTCTAAAGCCCCAGTCTTGCGAGAAAGCTTGATACTGTTACTGTCTGTACTTGTAAATAGACCAAAAACAATCTGAAATCTATAATTTCATGCTCAATTTTGATGGTGATGAAAGCTCTAAAAGCTCTCCGTCAAATAGGTAGGTAAAGCTCTGTGATTGAGGAAACCAATAGGCGATACTGAATCATGTCACAAGGACTCATATATTTCTCCTTGACTCACCAACTGATGTCTTTTTCCGGCAAAGATTCCTCTTGCCGATGGGAATATTACCCTCAAATGCCTATTATGGAAATGATCTCCTTGATTTGAGAGAAGCAATGCTTCATAAGAGTACAGGAAAAGATCAAAGTTTTCCCTTAACCCTCCTCTCGCATTCCTTTCCTCTTCCAGCCGGCTCTCTGAGAGATGAACATTTCCTCGAAATCTGAGGATACAACTTCTTGATATGATTGATGGTAATTCGCACAGAAATTTCGTGTCAATAAAAGATTGCTATTGCAAAATTTTATCTTACCTACTCGAGCTACTCTTGGCAATTATATCTCTGGGTGAATCCGCAACTCGCCATTTATTTCCCACCACCGATACGAATCCGACACTAAACTCACTTACACAAGGGAAGACGCACTCCAACGTTCCCGCGTCGGATCGGACCTCGTGAATTCCGGTAGGGTTTTTGTGCCTGGTTTCTGAGCGCTCGATACCGTGATTCTCACGTAGTAGCTTCTTCCGGAACATTTGAAGATCATTGAGCTTTATTAGTATAAAAGAAAGGAAACTCGGCGCTTAGGCTCCTTGAAGGCCAACATCATCCTCCGGTCATATCCTACATCGTAGAAATCTTAAACGAAGCAGATCTGTCCGAGAAAGTGAGTGTGGCGTGAGATATATATATAGACGAGATCCGGTTTCAGCGGTCTGTAGTCTCCAAGTGTCGACTTGCCTTGAACGAAAACAGATGTGTATTCCCGAGTCTCGACTTGCCTTGAATGATTAGTAGATCATGTGGAGATAGTGATAATGCTGTATATCGGAGTATATCCCGCACCGTGAGGTAATTTATATGAATCTTGAGCTCGTCCTCAAGGTTCTCAGATTATTTTTGACACCATTTTGAAGAATTTCTTCCAAGATTCCGATATCATGACACATAACATATAAAGATCCTGTCTGATGTGGAGAGGTTGTGGACACTCTCGATGGAGAATATCCAAGATCAAATTTTTAATCTTATCTGATCAAAAAGATAATCAAGATAAATAAGATCTCCGGGTCCGAGGCGAGCTACTATGAAGAAATCCATGGAAACTATCCACCTAGCCAAGGAAACATTTTACTTCATCGATATTTGAATATTCTCTGTAGCTTTTTGACCATACTCGTGAGGATAATGTCATTTCCAGCATTGTGCCACAGTCTCATATCAAAGAGGTTTTATGATTTTGGTCCCTTTCTGATCTTATGCGAGCGTAACCATGGAGGGCGAAAGAAGTTTATTGAAGACTGTAGATACTGCATGTAGTATTCGACAAATAGACCAGAGCTAAGTAAGGTGTGAATAAAGTCGCTAATCTGCCAGCCACTTCTCGAATAGTAAGCTTTTACGAGTTTGGCTTGACTTGATGTTCGTTCCTGCATGAGCTAACCAATATCACAACCTCATTTGACCCCTACTCGCCAGTACTCGCACAAGTTACCACACAAGAGCTGCACCCGTACGTGAAACTTTTGGACTCAAACGCCACGTTCGCTCATTTATCCCACCTCGTCGGGTAATGCAGTTGATGATATCAAGTTTTCTCTTCTTGAGGCCGATGTCGTTATATGATTTTCAAGGATCTCAGAATGTGAAGATGGACTCTGATGGAGTAGAGGTGAAGAATCCTGTCATGGAAATTCAGGGGTCTGCATTAGTTGGAAGGGTTCAATTGTCTTTAGCAGATCCGTTGTCAGATGTATGCACGTAAAAGTATATATTGTAGCCATCCTTTTTTCAGAAGGTGAGAGAGATAGAGGAAGTATAAATCGTACCGACATCCTCCCTCAACGGTGAAAAGAATTGGGATGATCAATCATTGAAAGAGTTGTTGAAATCCTGGGTATATACATCCGTCTATTGTATATATCGCTTGAGTGTTAAGATCGAATCTTTGAATCGTCAAACTTTCATCTAGTCCAACTCGCTTCTCTATATATCATCCTATACATATCATACCACCAGTTGCCAGTACTCGTCTACGCATCTCATATATCGGTCAGCCAAAATCTCCACTGTTGTCTTTCTTAATTTCGTTAGTTAGAAACTGTTGAGGGGAAACCTTACCACGAATGGCGTGAAGGGTGGTGAGTGGACATGGGATTGTTTCCTCTCTCGGCCGTCTACCGATTATCGGGCTGTGTTGGCGGTGATCTAGTGGGAAATTGGAATTATTTTGTTGATACAGATAATCAAAAAATTCAGATTCGATAGTTATAAAGATAATAATTCTTTATCAGATTTTCCCCCTATTTCTGTTTCTATTTCTATTTGGAAGGGAACAATCTCTTCTTTCTAATTCACTTGTGTTACTAGTAATTTCGAACAATACTAACATCAATCTTTGTCTTCAGTCTCGTCAATTTTTCTTGACTGTACATACAAACGATATTTAAGAGCTTGCTCTCTACATCCCTTTTTATCTTATATCTTCAATTCAATCTTTGGAAACACACACACACACACCGCCCCTCGCAATCATGTCTACTCGTCCTCAAAACATCGGCATCAAGGCCATTGAAATTTACTTCCCAAGCCAGGTAATTCACCAGATCTCCTTTTTCTGCTCTGCTGCAAAATCCCGTTTGTTAATTCGGAAAACTAACTCGTGTGCCTTTCCCCCACCAGTGTGTTGCTCAAGAAGAACTCGAGAAATTCGATGGCGTTAGTGCAGGAAAATACACAATTGGTCTTGGTCAAACCAAGATGAGCTTCTGCGACGATAGAGAAGGTAAGAATTCATGTGTCCGCAGAAGGTGTCTGTTTTTTTACTTATGCGTGGCATCTCGCAGATATTTACTCTTTTGCCTTGACCGTTACCTCTCGCCTCCTCAGCAAGTACAACATTGACACCAAAACCATTGGACGTCTTGAGGTCGGTACAGAGACTCTTCTCGATAAATCGAAATCTGTAAAATCAGTTCTTATGCAATTATTTGGAGATAACTCGAATATTGAGGGAATTGACACTGTTAATGCATGCTACGGTGGTACCAACGCGGTTTTCAACGCTGTCAACTGGGTAGAGTCGTCTGCATGGGATGGCAGAGATGCAATTGTGGTTGCTGGAGATATTGCTTTATATGCCAAGGGTGCTGCGCGTCCAACCGGGGGTGCTGGAGCTGTTGCCATGTTGATTGGACCAAATGCTCCAGTTGTTGTCGAGCCAGGTCTTCGTGGAACCTATATGCAACATGCCTACGATTTCTACAAGCCAGATCTTACAAGCGAATACCCAATCGTTGACGGTCACTTCTCTTTGAGATGCTATACCGAAGCAGTTGATGCTTGCTACAAGGCATATAACAAGAGGGAACAAACTCTCAAGCCCCTGGCTAACGGACATACCAATGGTGCCGTCGCTGAGGAATCAACAAAGACTCCTATTGATCGTTTCGACTACATGTCTTTCCACGCCCCAACCTGCAAGCTCGTTTCCAAATCATACGCCCGTATGCTCTACAACGACTACCTTGCCAACCCAACCGCATCAGCCTTTGCTGATGTACCAGCTGAGTTAAGGGATATGGATTACGCAAAGTCTTTGACCGACAAGGTCGTCGAGAAGACATTCATGGGATTGACCAAGAAGCGTTTCAATGAGCGTGTTCAACCCAGTATTCAAGTCCCAACATTCTGTGGAAATATGTACACTGCCAGTGTTTATGGTGGATTGGTTGGTTTGTTGAGCAACGTTGATAGCGCCACCCTCCAAGGAAAGAGAATTGGTGTTTTCAGTTACGGAAGTGGTTTGGCTGCAAGTTTGTTCTCCTTGAAGATCAACGGCTCCATTGAGACCATGGCAAAGGCCTTGAACTTGCAAGAAAGACTCGACGCTCGCAGAACCGTCGCCCCAGAAGTTTACGAAGAGGTAAGAATGTTTTCTGAAATTTACTCCTCTGATTCCAATACTAATACAAAATAGTTTTGCGCTCTCCGCAAGGAAGCCCATCTCCAAAAGTCATACACACCCAAGGGTAGCCCTGATACCATTGCCGAGGGTACCTACTACCTCAAGAGCGTTGACGACATGTTCCGCAGAGAGTATGAAATCAAGGCATAAATTCTCAAAATCAATTTTAATTTTGCAGCGATTCTTTCTGCTTGCGACTTGCATAGATTAGATGGGACGGCTACTTTCTTTCTTCGAATTGCATGTTCACAATTATATCCTCTACATAAAGCTCGATATTCGCTTGCACATACTCTTAGCGTCTAGGCAGACTAAGAGTGTTGTAGATACAGCTTCTGGGAGATGAAGGGGAGGGACGGGTTTGAAATTTCAGTGCCTGGGATGATTTCAATGAAATAGGAATTTTAATATTTTTGATACAGATGACGGAAAGATTGGGGAGAACAAAAGCAAGATTAAAGCATCGTATGAATGCTGGTTGAATCTTCTAGGTCTTGACCTAAACATGGATGTAGACAAACAATGATAGATATGAGAATGATAATTTTGGATCGTGATTCAAGGATTTTCATCACGTACCGATTTGTGACAATTTATCACCAACTGCTGAACGGGCATTTCGCTTCAACAAAATTCTTACCCCTCTCTTCTTTCAGCCTCTTAACCTTAGATCTATCCCGAACATTGGACGCAAACGCGCAGGCTTGCGAGACGGGAGTTTTCATTGACCAGTTTCAATGCATTGTTTGAACCATACAACTAGCATTAATGTACACGTTCTGAACAATGATGCATCAAACAGCCGAGGTTCATTAGAGGCGTGTTAGTGTCGCATGAGGAAGGTGAATCGAGTGGCGTCCCGCAATATCATGTATTTACCCTAATTTGAACTGGATTTCCGTGTTTGAGATGGCTTGGACATTTGATATAAAGATTTGAGCTGAATGCAAGTGGATTCATAGTAATTTCTTTCACAAAATATATCATTCTGGAGACAAAAAAAATAAGTCCAACCCAACAGTTGGTCCATCTGTACATTGCCCATCTTCTTCACATCCGTGGTCCCTCCTTAGGCCATACATTCTCGAACACCTCCTCGCATTTGCCACCCAGATCAGCATCAATCATGGAGACGAATTCACCCCTCTCCATAGCAAAAATTATGCTCCCAAAGATGCCCATGATAGGAAAAACCCTTGTTTCCCACACTCTAGGCATATCGCCCCATGCTACCCACTGGGATCTCAAAACCGAACTCACAGTCAAAATTCTACGCTCCTTCCTGTACGCCACCCCATCCCCCATTTCCAAAATTCAAGCTGTGACACTACAGGATTCTGGCATCAAAGGCCGGATCTGGATCTCTAAAGTCACGCTGGCGATCCCCTCTGAAGATGATGTTCGTCAGAAACTATTCAAAGTCATAGAGGATATGAAAGACCCATTGAATTCCGGACAATCACCACAAGAAGGAGGATTCCAAAAACCAGATTTACTCCCTGTAGAGGGCGAATGGACCGGTCATCGCGGCTATGCCCCTAAAAATGCCCCGAGACTTCGAATCTCCGAAGCTGAACAATATGTGGAGATGATGAAAGAAATTACTTCTCCCGTGACAATTCTTTATATACACGGGGGAGCACACTGGCTTCTTGATCCCGCCAGCTATCGCGGTCCATGCAAGAAACTCGCCAAACTAACAGGCGGCCGAGTCCTCTCTCTCCGATATAGACTTGCGCCTCAGAACCCTTTTCCGGCTGCTCTGCTGGACTGTCTCGTCGCATATCTGCACCTCCTCTATCCACCTGAAAACTCATTCCACACCGCTGTCCCCACCGAAAATATCATTCTCTCCGGCGACAGCGCAGGCGGAAACCTCTCATTATCGCTTCTCCTCTTGCTTCTCCATCTACACAAAACATCTACCCCCATAGTTTGGAACGGTGTATCACGGCTCCTTCCATTACCAGCAGGTCTAGCGCTTAATTCTCTCTGGACGGATCTCCTACGCTCCTCACCTTCTATGGAAACAAACAGTAAATACGACTACATACCCCCTCCATCTCTCTTCTCCCCCTCCCATTCCATTCCCTATCCGCGGTGTAAACTCTGGCCCACTCCGTCTCCGCGATCGAATATTTACTGCGAGGACGCGATGCTCATCCATCCACTTGTTTCGCCGCTGGCGGCGCCGGCAAGTGCATGGGAGGGGAGTCCGCCGATTTTGTTCATGGTGGGGACGGAGTTGTTGACCGATGAGAATAAGATACTAGCGCGGAGATTGGCGCGGAGGGGGGTCAAAGTGAGATGGGAGGAGTATGAATGGATGCCGCATTGCTTTGCGTTGGCGCTGCCGCATTTAAAGGGGACGAGGAGGTGTTTTGAGGGGTGGGCGGGGTTTTGTAAAGAGGTTGGGGGGAGGAGGGTAGATGATGAGGGGGGAGAGGAGAGGGAGAATGGAGGGGTAGAGACGAGGGGGGTGATGATTAGTGATAATGCTAAGGGGATTAAGGAGACGAAGATTGATGTGGAAGGGTTGTGGGAAGAGAGTGATGAAGTCGTGACTGAGAGGATGAAGGAACAGGCGAGGATCTTGGAAGAGGAGGGGAAGGTGAAAGAGGAAAATGGGACCGTAAATGGTGGTGGAACTAAAAAGGCACGACTCTGAGTTTATGCCGATAAGAATTTAGAATAGAATAGAAACTAGATGATATTCTGAACTAAAGTACTTGACATCATACATAAATTAACGCTAAATGCATATGACTATATGGGAATGACTATTGTCCCTCCTGGTCTCAAGCTTTTCAGTGTACAGTTAAATGAGTCCCCAGACGACTGATAAACCTAGCGCCAAACAAATAAACTTCCTTGCCATTGACAAAAATATGGGCTATCCGTTTGAATAACAGAATCAATACAGATAGTTGTGTTTCATTATATTATATTGTTAACATCCTACGCGATATATTCCAAGATCTCCGTCTCCAATCATTAACACCCTAACGCGCCGTTCCATACAATTTCATTGACTCCAGATATGCTGATGTTGCATTTATGCCTGCGCTGACCCGCTTGCTTCTGGTGTTCCATTTGTGGTGGTAGTGGTTGGGATAGAGCTAGTGCTCTTGGTGGCAGCTGCCATTTGCCAAGCTGGAATCTTCGCTCCTCCTGCTGGCGCACCAGTACTGAAATTGAATGGAGTGACATTTCGACCTTGAACAGATGCTACAGCTTCAGTACCTGAGCTAGTACCGACTGATGCTGGTCTAGGAGTGTTAGTTTCAGTCGGTGAATCCGCGGCAGGGGTCGAGTTGCTAGGAGTGGTAATCGAAGTGATTGGAGAAGGAGTCGATGGTAAAGCTGAACTTTGAACTCTGTTGTATGGAGTTGCATTCGAGGTTGGGTTAATTGCCGAGGTTGGATTCATTCTTTGGCCCATCAATGTCTTCAGACTCTTCATTTCCACAGCCAACTCTTTCAATCTGTTGTCTGTCACTTCCTTCTGTCCTTCCATGGCTCTGGGTATTAAATCCTTGAGCCCCCTGACCTCATCGCCCATGCGTCGAGATTCTTCATCCCTTCTTCGGCTCGCAGATTTCAGTTCGTTGATCACAGTCTCTACTTCGGTCAAGGCTATGTCTAATCGTTCTGTTCGTTCTTGCTCGGTTGTCTTGAGAGTTTCGGTATCTTTAGCTAACTGGTCAAGAAGAGAGAATGCCTTTTCAAAAGAATCGTCAATGTCCTTCTTATCTTGTTCCAGTTGAGGAGGGGTGGGAGGAGCAATTATTGGATAGATATAACGCTGATTGTGTTAGCAGACTCGATGCCTCCGAATAAGCTAGACCCTTACTTTAGCCAGAAAATATGCCCCGTATCCTATGCCACCTGTTACCGTGGCCATGATAAACCAATCTCTCCAGTCTCGCTTTGGCACTTCGGGCGGAGGAGGCTGTTGCCAGGGATATTGTTGGTAGCCCCCATACCCAGGTTGAGGTTGTCTCACGAGTTGTTGTTGTGGTGCATAATTCGGATAGTTTGGTGGTGCTGGCGATTGTTCGCCGCTGGCTCTTCCTAATGCCGCATCGACTTCCTCCTGTGTAAGATTTTTTGATTGTAAAAACGCGATTCGATTCTCTAAGGGTGATGCAGAGACACTTGGGTCTTGAAGAACTATTGAAATGTTAAAAATGCTGAAGCCATCTCAGCTGGAATATTCTCACATGCAACCTAGTGAAGCATGAGTATTAGGTTTTAGACAGGAGTTGGAATAACTTACAGCAGATACCACAAGTTCCTCACGAATCGCCATGTTGAGTATAGATGAAAAGGAGAAAATGAAAACCAAACTTCTTCTCACCGTCAAACAAATACCAAGCTGGGAAATCTGGGGAACTGAACACTAAAATATGAATGGCCGGAACCGAGGTACCGCGACCTTTGCTCCCTTTCATCTTTGTTCAGATTCCCTTGATAGCACGTGATCGTCTTATCTAATTTTGAAGCTAAACCAAATTGAATTGTTTACTTTCCCCAAGCGTTGGCCCTTCGATACACCAAACTCAGAAGTTTTGTTGTCGCAAATCTGCATGTTTATGTAAATAAAAATACTTCACATAACAACCTTTTACGATATTCAATATTATCTTTCATAGAGAAAGGACTCATCACTTATTCTCCACAAAGGGAAGCTTCATTCTGGAGGATAATTACTGAAAATGTCGCAAGACACTGGTCCTTTCTCCGTGCGCCGACCCAGAGAGGTAAGGATCCTTATACCCCCCCTTCAAATGTTTAATTTAGATTGTTCCATTGCTCATTCCGTGTAGACATTAGGAAGCATCAACTACAATTCGAGTTTACCACAACCAGCATCTGCCATGAAACGATCGAATTCAATCGGTGGTTACAATAATGCACCTTTTACCGCCAGTCATGTTCGTAGTGCTGGAGCCAGACAATCTCTTGCACCTTCGCGACCAAATCAACCTTTATTCTCACGATCATCATCGGGCACAAATCTAGCGGATATAGGAACTTCATCTGTAAAAAGGACTTCATTTCAACAAAGCGGTGGCCGAAAAAGTTATGCACCTCCTCAAATGGGTCGC
This sequence comes from Botrytis byssoidea, assembly GCF_014898295.1. Taxonomy (NCBI): domain Eukaryota; kingdom Fungi; phylum Ascomycota; class Leotiomycetes; order Helotiales; family Sclerotiniaceae; genus Botrytis; species Botrytis byssoidea. Next base: position 133,469 of record NW_024065845.1, read on the forward strand.
GCATCTGGTGAAGGAGCAGAACGTCGAAGCAGTGTTTATCGAGCCCGAACTTCGACAAGTGGACCGATGGGACATCAGAGTTTCTTTCAAACTGGACCACAACCAGCTGGAGTACCAAAAGATCCACGTCCGTTAAGAGACCGGGCTTATCAGGGAAAGATTGGTCAAGAGTTGCTAGAGTATATGGCAAACAATAATTACGATATTGAAATGAACCATAACGTATCGGCCAATACTTTAAAATCGCCAACTCAGAAGGATTTTGTTTTCATGTTCCAGTGGCTTTACCACAGGATTGATCCAAGTTATCGATTCCAAAAGGCTATCGATCAAGAAGTACCTCCAATTATGGCTCAGCTACGTTATCCATACCAGAAAAGCATAACTAAATCTGCATTATCCGCGGTTGGAGGCGCAAATTCCTGGCCACTCTTCCTTGGATTGTTACATTGGATGATGCAGCTTGCTCAGATGCTGGATGGGTACGGCACCGATCGATATGACGAGGCATGCGCAGAAGCTGGTGTCGATGTTAGTGGAGATCGCATCATTTTCAACTTTCTCAGTAGTGCATACCGTGATTGGCTTTCCATGGACGAAGATGCCGGAGATGATGATCAGGACCAAGTTCTTGCTCCTCATATCCAAGCTATGGCGCAGGAATTCAACAGAGGGAATTCTAAATACCTCGATGAAATGCGTGTTCTTGAAGGGGAGCACGAAAGATTACAAAAGGAAATAGAGACCCTTGAGAAAACAGGCTCGGACATTGCAACTTTAGATCGAAACTTTAAGATCATGGAAGATGATAAAGTAAAATTTGAAGAGTTCGACAATCGGATGAATCAAAAGTCCGAGAAATATGAATCTCGCATACAATTTTTACAGGAGGAGCTCGACAAAGTCTTACAAGAACTACAAGAAGCATCTGATGAGCGATCAAGACTACAAGAGGAGATAGACAGTCGAGGAATGAGTATGCAAGACATTGATCGCTTGAACTCTGAAATGGAACGACTTCAGAAGGGACATGAAGCTACGCAACAGAGATTGGAGGAAGCGAGAAGAAAGGTTGCCGAAAAGGAGCTGGAAGCGAGTCGCAAATTGGAAGATCTGGAGAGAACAGTTGAAAAGTACAACAGTCTAGGATACCAAATAGGACTTATCCCATCCACTGCAATCAACGCCAAAGGAAAGAATTACGAACTTCAGGTTGTTGTTAATGAAGGACCCAATTTCTCAGCATCACAAATGGCAAGCTCTCATGCTGGAGCGAGAGACGGTGATAGACTTCTTGCCGATCCTACGACCGGTTATCAACCAGCTCATATTTTGAACCTGGATCTTCGAGGTCATGTGAAGAACAGCTTCATCAGCCTTCGAAAAGAGATTTCCGAACGGAGGACTCAAGCCGTTGAAGAAATGGAAAAACACAATGACTTACTCGACAACATTAAAGAAGCCATTGACGACAAGAGGAGTGAGGTAGAGGCTTTATCGCACCGTGTCAGAGCTGCGGAGGATGAATATGAAAAGACAAAAGAGGTAAGAATTACAAAACCACCGAGTATTCAACAGTAATTAATATACGATTAGGTTACAACAACTCAGAAGCTGGCTTCCGATGCACAAATCGAGAAGATGGAGAAAGAGTTAGCTAAGATGCGAGCTGGTCTCACGGAATCTGTGCAATTAATGGAGCAACGAGAGATGAATACGAACATTGAGTAAGTAAAGCTAAGACACTCCGATACCTTCTCCCACTAACATGATGTAGGTATGAACAATTGACTCTCCGAGCCAATACTCTTCGTGAGGAATTGCACACAGAGATTGAGAAGATGTTGAACGACATCATCAAGTTCAAGGTTCACATTCAAAAGAATCTTGAAGATTATGAAGGATTTGTTGGGGATGAGGTTGAGCATGAGCTAGGAGGTGATGATGAAATCCGAGATGATACCCAAGATGTTGATATGAGTGGATGAACGTGTTTATTGTATCTCTATTCTTTGATGATTTTGTTGGAGTCTTACGTCAACGGGGTCTTTTGTATTTCAAATGGAGCCTACTCTAGTGAATAAGGAACGGGAGTTGATGAGCAAGGAGTCAATTATGTTTTGGATGAGAGAGTATGGTGTCATTGGTTCACTCGGCTCTGTTTCTTTGGAGTTCTTGCTGGCAGAGGGTACATTGGTACTATTATGAGAAATGTTTTGAATTCAAAGGATTACACTGCCTGAGGAGTTTTGTCTGTGGCGTTGATGGTGTTGATAGTGTTATGGTATTGATAGCAGTTGATATTATGGTCAGAGAAACAATTGGGGACAGGGGCTGGGACGGGCTGGGGGATGGAAAGAAATCTATGAATTGGTTGAATGTAATCTTTGCATGCAGCAACAAGGAGCAAGGGAAATAGTGAGGGGAATCTGTTGAATGTGATTGGATGGATTTGAGGTAAGAACCAGTACCTAATGAGAGAATCAAGGGAGGGATGCAATGTGGTGAAAGGTATACTTAGGGACTGTCTGCTGTTCATGTGACTTTTACTCTTCCTATTTTCTTTGAGTAAAGTACGTACTTGAGACGAGAATGAAAAATAGTGGAAGAAATACATTATGTTTTGTTAAGGTTTGACATGTTGATCATACCGGTCGGTAGTTGACAAAGAGTTGACCTATCGCAACCATGGACTTCTTTTGAATGATGGACTAGATTCCTGCAATCCCCCCATACTTGAAGATCGCCTATAGCTAGGTATTACTAGCAATGACCAGGTACACAGGCTCGACAGGAAGACAGGTAAATATAACAGGCTGAGTCAGACACGTGACAGGTACATACATACCAGGCTCAGCCAGGTAGTGAACCTTAGGTCAGGAAATGGTCGAAGCGTTGAGAATCTTTTGGTTACCTAGGCAATCTCTTTCCCTTGAATGCACTGGGGTAATCGGGTATGGATTAGTAAGAGTCAGGTGTGGATGTAACAATATCGCTCACTTGTTTCATGTGAAAATTGGTAATTGAATAACCGGCCCGGTTTCTTGGGATTTCTTATCAGTTCCCTCCACCAGTGCTCCTCCCCCTTCGATCCCGCTTTTCATACAATCATTCGCCCGCATTGTTAGCTTCACCCCTGGAAACATTCTATTATTACTCACCGCACTCCTGTACACCTACTGGGTAATTACATAGTGCGCTAGTCCTTCCTCCCAAGCCTTCTCTCCAATCTGAATCTAAACTCATTTTTCCTTAAAGCCAAATTAGCCAATTCATTCAAATCTTTGCATTCTCATTCATCATCCGTCCATCCACCTTTTTCCCAAAATCCCCACTTTCTTGCGCATATCATACCCAGTACCTGATGGTTAAGGTAGCTGCAGCAAGCATTGATCAATTTACATTACATTGACATTTAATTACACTTCGCGTTTGATCAACTGCATTTAAACTTATTCTCCAGGAGTTAAAAAACGAGATATTCTTCTCGTTTTGCGATCGCGACGACGGCGTGGCTCTCAATCTTATTAAGCTCCCGCTTTCCCGAAGTTAAAAAAAAAGTTGAAGCCGAAAGTTTTCAACGATCAACACACGCACACTACCCAACTATCCCTTCCATCGACAATCAACCTCTCAACTTTCAACAACATCAATTACATCAAAATGACAGAGGTTTCCTCTACCAGACTTTACTTGGGGAATCTCCCTCGCAGTGGTAAGCTGATCCAACATCTTTAATTGACATGCGACACCCATACGATCCATTTACTAACCATTTCTACTTCTCAATAGCCACCAAAGCTGATGTTGAAGCTCATTTCAACACTCATGGCACTGGCGAAATCACCGAGATTAAACTTATGAATGGTTTCGGATTCATCGAATACAAAGATGCAATGGATGCGCGCGATGTCGTTCCTGGTAAGGAAATCAACAATTACACCAAATCATCTCGATCCCGAACATAATTAATAACTTCTTCTTCTTCACAGCCTTCCACGGTTCCGACTTTATGGGCGAACGCTTGACTGTACAATTTGCTCGCGGTACTCGTAATAGAGATACCTTTGCCAATAATCCTGAGCGAACTGCTCCTCGTCCCAGACGTACCCCTCATCGAATGCAAATCTCTGGACTTCCAGGTGAGACCAGCTGGCAGGTCTGTTTACCCCGTTCCTTCATCCGGACTCATGGATCCCAATCATTGCTATTTGGACTATATACCACATCATAATCGTTTTGGACGCCTTCCCTCTAAATATACCGTCACTGGCCAAGTTACCATTGTAATCCTGGTCAGCGACGCGCTTGTCATGGAATTTGTGTCTTTCACACCATAACAATATGCAAGTGCATTTGCGCGGGCGACTAGGATTTCATGGACATATACAAACGTTAATCGCTATTCGCCCTTTTTATCATGTCACGACTTCCTTTTTGCTATCATTGCTTGCTATTGCCCTTGCATAACCGGATCGTGGTCATTGTGGCGCTGGAAAGATGGTCTACCTCTGGAAGATGAATCTGCGCTATCTTTATTAAAGAGAGATTCCTGGCTACTAATTCGAGGGCAACATCCATCCTTTGGCATTCATAAAGCTCAACAGTCCAGGACAACAACTTACGTGGATTTCTGGATATAGGATCTTAAAGACTTCGCTCGTCAATCTAGCCTCGACGTCGTTTATTCGGAAACTGGTCGCGACCGTGATGGTAAAGGGTAAGTGACTTTTGGATAATTTAGATTGGATAACTATTAACTTTTGACTAAACAGAAGCTTTGTCGAATTCGAAACCGCTGCAGATTTAAAGACTGCCGTCGAAAAGCTCGACGGCCGTGAATTTAAAGGTGCTCGAGTCACTTGCACTGCTGATGTGAGATCTATTCCATTTCCTAATTCACACATCTCAACCTAGCATTCGCCATCGAATACCTTTTCCCGATGATACTAACGAGATTAAATAGACCCAACCTGATATCCCACGTGATCGTGCTAGATCTCGATCCCCAATGCCTCGAGGACGACCTTACCCCATTGATGATTATGATCGACGTGGTCCACCCCGAGGTTACAGTCCTCGACGTGATGCCTATCGCGATCGAAGCCCACCTCGTCGTGCTTATTATGACGATGATCGTGGTCGTTATGGTCGTTCTCCACCACCTAGACCTCGTGGTCCAATCGATGATTACCTACCACCACGTCGTGGAGGGTTTGATGATCCTTATCGTCGCGATTACCCTCCAGCTGACCCATACGTCAATGGACATGGTAGACCACCTTATGATCGTCCTCCTCCAAGAGATTACCCACCAAGAGATGCCGGATATGCTGACGACGGATACCGTCGTGGCCGCTACTGGTAAATCATCCTTTCCAAATCGGTTGCAAAAGCAACCATTTGGATTCTGCTCACATAACATAGATTTTTAATGACAACCGGGTGGGATATGAAATGTTCTTCTATTGATGATTCACAGTGAACAGGCCAAGGGGCGTTTTGAGGTAACGTCTTTAGGTCTTCTCACGTAAGGTTATGATGTGAATACACGGATTTCGCTAGTTGGCTCTATTCAATCTTGTTATTTTTCATTTGCTCATTTAAAAGCATACCCGGGGATCGTTCTTTTATCACTTGTAACATGAGGACATGCTTTTTCTTTCAAGGGGTGAACACGACTTTGAATTGTGATTCTCACCCTTATGACATGTATTTTAGAAATCAATGGCTATTTTATTTGCGAATTTGATGTGATCCGTGCTTTGTGAGATTTCTGTGATGGTCATGCTCGATACAAGTAAGATATATATTCAAAGGGCCTGCCTATTACCGGTATGTACTTGGAAAGAGATATATATATATATATATAACGTGTAGGGGAAAATATATTGCACCCAAACTATAATGGACACTTGCGAGTACAGAGAAGTCAGGAAGACGATTGATCGAATAGGTAGAGCAGGGGGGTATGGGAGGAACGATCAGCTAACCAAGATGTATTTATTGTATATATTCACTCGGTATCCAGCAAGCAGATAGGTAGGTGAGTAAGAGGACGTGTAAGTAGGTAGGAAGGTAAGTAGGTGGATGAGTATGTATACTCTGAAGATTGCTTAGGTATCTTAGCAGATAGTCTTTGCAAAGATTTGAGTATTAATAAGTTAGACAAATGGAATGAGATGAGCTGAATGAGCTGGGTGAGTAGGTTGGATGAAAGTTGAAGAAAATGATTGAATTTCTGAAAATACTAGGTAGGTATTCAGAGGTCGTTCCTTTTCTCGACTTCGGCCCTCGGGTGATGGCAATCTCCATGTCCATGTCTATGATGTCCATGATGTGCCAAAGTACCGTACCGAACTCCATTTTAAAGTTTGGACGAGACGGAGATAAGACGATAAGACTATTCCACCGTTCGCATTCGCTTTTTTTGGTGGTCCTTGCTTGTGTCTTGAAGTGATGTATCATGTATGTACGTAAATAATTGTAAAGTATAGTAGAGTAAAGTGTAGGTAAAGAATATACATACAATTAAATACTATACCATATGAGATGATACATACCCAGTAGCTGGCAACGCAATTCTCGTCAGCCTATTCATCTAGATACCTGGGTATTGAGAGTAAGATTGATTCAGATTGGGAAGTATTATTTTCCATATATTTCGTATAAAACTCATCTACTTCTTCCCTTTGTTCATTTCTTCCCTCTCTCTTTTTTCTATACATACAAATGCGCATCTCTCCCCTCAATTCCCTCCTCAAGCTTCGGCATCGTCCACGACAACTAACACGACTGCGCAAAATATCATCAACATCATCATCCTCTTCTTCCTCGACCAATTCCAATCCATCCACGCCCAACCCCAAATACACTCTTAAAGCCATGTCAGGCTCTGTCATAGGCGCAACGCTCTTTGCGGCCAGTATGAGTAGTCCGGCAGCGCTAGACAAGATCCCGGAACATGCGAAGGAGAAGAGACATCATTTGAAGGAGGGAGAGGGGAAAGGGTTTACGAATCCATGGGATTCGTGGAAGGAGATGGGGTTCTTAGGGATTGGGATGGCTATGGCTAAGTAGGTTTTTTTTCTATTTGTTTCGAGAGGAGGGAGTGGGAAATGGATGAATGAATAAGTGATGGTTCAATTGGATCTATAGGAGACCAATTGAAGTGGGAGGGCTTTTGTGTTGATGGTTTTGTTGATTTTGGTGTATTGTATCCATATATCCTACTTCCATCACAGTGGTCTCCGTGGACGGACAGAAGATGTTGAGGGAAGTTTCCTTGTCAACGTCTCCATTACTTTTGGTGGCTCTTTCTAAAATATTCTGCCTCCACGGCAGTGGCCCCCGGAGGGCCAGCGGAGCGTCATTTCGAGCACAAGGAGAGTGTATGGATCTAATGGGACTATCGAAGAATTATTTATTTACTCGAATACATTAGCAAACTCTTGCTAATCACATTGTTCTATCTTGCAGAGCCAAGCTATCCGGAGAATTCGGCACACCAGATACAACTCCTCCAACGGTTCCCGTCATAAAACCTACCTTCCTACCTACTCGTGCTACATCTTCCCTCCGTGCAACTTGGCTCGGACATGCCTGTTACTATGTCGAATATCCCTCCGGTCTACGTGTACTTTTCGATCCTGTCTTTGAAGAACGTTGTTCACCATTTTCATTTATGGGCCCCAAACGCTATACACCTATCCCTTGCAAGTTATCTGAAATTCCAATTGTTGATTTTGTGGTTATAAGTCACAGTCATTATGATCATTTAAGTCACCCTACAGTTATGGAAATACATAAAAGTCATCCAAACGCACAATTCATTGTAGGATTGGGATTGAAGAAGTGGTTCAAGGAATGTGGAATTGAGAATTGCGTGGAGATGGATTGGTGGGAAGATATCGATGTTACTCTATCTCCTGTGACAGGAGAGAAACGTATTTCCACTTCCTCCCAAACATCTTCCAAGAATTCTCCACCACCGTCACCCCCTTCTTTATCTCCCACATCCATATCTCCCATCACAGCCCGCATAAGTTGTCTTCCCTCACAACATACATCCGCACGTACGGCCTTTGATAAAGGACATACACTGTGGTGTTCATTTGCTGTTACTTCCAACTCGAAATCTGTTTGGTTTGGTGGAGATACTGGCTACCGAGCTGTTCCACAAGTTCCTAAAGGAACTGATGATTATGGACCTGAATATCAACATTTACCTATTTGTCCCGCGTTTAAAGAGATTGGAGAATTAAGAGGTCCTTTTGATTTGGGACTTATTCCTATCGGTGCTTATGGTATGTTTTTGATTTTCTTTCAGTTCAACTCCTCTACTTCCCTCCTCGTGTGGGAAGAATGACAAGCTCCATTCTCTTTCTCGTCATGCTTTACACACTTTTCACGGCTCCCTATCTCCTTTCCTTCACACCTCTAAACTAACATCTTCCTCTAGAACCCCGTCACATTTTCTCTCCCATGCATGCTAACCCCTTTGATTCGGTAAACATATTCCTCGATACCAAATGTAAACGTGCTATGGGGATTCATTGGGGAACATGGGTTTTGACACCTGAAGCAGTTATGGAACCACCTCAATTATTGAAGAAAGCCTTGACTTGGAAGAATATACCTGAGACGGGAGTCTTTGATGTTTGTGATATTGGGGAGAGTAGAGAATTTTAGGGTAGATTGGAGTTAGAAGGTAGATGATGATGTCATTTGTGATTGTTTGAATTGGTTGTACCAGTACGCGGTACGGTCATTTGATACGCGATTTAATAAATACATTTGAATATAAAAAATTCAATTGTCTAGTATTCTGAATAGCAGTAGGATTCAATTGTTATCCTTATTTTAAAACTTAATTATAAGAGTATTATATATCATGGAACAATCATTAGGTAATTATCGTATCTACATGATAATTACAACGGCACCTACCTAGGTACCGTACCTACATCCAACGGTTGGAAAGCTACCCCGCATGTTCGATGATCTCCCGATCCATGGAATTTCCTCTAAAAGCTTGACATCCATCATTCTTGAGTCTTCAACGGTGATAGGCATATTATATTATATTATATTATATTATATACTTCCAAGGTTCGTATGGACTACAAATATGATTTATTCATTGGATTTATCTGTGTATTACTATCTTGTTATGAATTAACCCAATCTTTATTTCCCGACGTCTTCAACATATACGATATCTATCTACGAGTATCCTCAATTAATCCCTTGTCAATTAAAAATGTGATACTTTTGCTCCATTGAAATTTGTCGCCCTCCTCCAAACCCCGAGACTAAGACCGTGGGAGGTTATTCGGTCTCGGGGTTTATTTATAAGCAAAATATACGATGTGAGACCCTCTTCGCTTTATCATCATCGTCATCATTACACGTAGCTACGCACTTGTTTGGATGACATAGACGTAGACATCGAACGGAATAATCCCATTGTACGAATACTCAACTAGTGCCTAGGTATATAAATCGACCCCTCTAAAAGTGTTCAATTCTTTGTTTCATTTCACCTCCCTCCTTCTTCCCTCCTTCCTTCCTTTCCTCATGTTCAAAACATCCCTCAATCGACTCTTCCAATCTTCTAGTAAAAAATACATCGCTTCTCCGTCTCGTTTGACACCTACATTCCACGCCACCACACGAGCCATGTCATCCTCCGACTCCCCCAACAGACCAAGCGGTCTCATCGCCACATCCGGCATTGAGCTGCTCACGTGGGGAACCCCCAATGGACATAAAATCAGCATCTTGCTTGAAGAGCTCAAAGCCGCCTATGGAAAGGAATACACGTATCAAGCGATTAACATCATGGAGAATATCCAAAAGGAAGAATGGTTCACGAAGATCTGTCCGAATGGCAGGATTCCGGCGATTGTGGATCATGATCGTAACGGCTTTGCGGTGTTTGAGGGAGCGGCCATTCTGGCCTATTTGACGAGGAATTATGATGTTGAGAGGAAGTTTAGTTTTGAGGAGGAGGAGGATAGGAGTAGAGTTGAGCAGTGGGTTGCTTGGCAGTGAGTTTTTTTTATAGTTATTTTATCTCTTCATTTCTCTGTTCATCTTCCTTCTTTTGATTTGTCTTCTTTCCTGAGAAGGAGCAGGGAACACTAGAAAAATCAGATAAAGAGAGTACATCCAGCTAACAAAATTCAGACATGGCGGTCTCGGCCCCATGCAAGGCCAAGCAAACCACTTCTACCGTCTCGCCAAAGAACGCATCCCCTACCCAACCCAACGATACATTGGCGAAAGCGAGCGTCTCTACGGCGTCCTGGACGCCCACCTCGCCGACCGCGAGTACATCGTCGGTCCCGGGAAGGGAAAGTATAGTATTGCCGATATTGCGAATTTCAGCTGGGTCAACGTGGCTTATTTCGCGGGGGTGGATTTGGCGAAATTTGTGAATCTGGAGAGCTGGTGGAAGAGGATTAGTGAGAGGGAGGCGGTGAAGAAGGGGATTCGTGTGCCGAGTGAGAGTCGATTGGTTAATGAGGCCTTTAAGAAGAGGCTGGAGGAGGATGCAGAGTTTAGAGAGGGAGAAGAGAAGTTGAAGAAATTGGGGGAGGAGGCCAAGGAGAAGTATGGGTATAAGTATGCTTCGCCTTGATTTTGTCTTGGCTGGGGGTGAATAGGTTATTTGGATGCGTGGATGCATGGATGCATGGAATGTGATATTTCGAGAGGGAGAAAGAGAATAAAAGGTCTATTATAATAATAAAATTTAACATAGATTTGATTTGATCTGACTCCTGAACATCCATCGCGGAAAATCAAGCAGTAAACAAACGTGATAATCAAGATCAGACCCATCTAACCGACCTTTAACTTTCTGATTGAAAAACGCAATCATAGTCATCATCATTGTTACAATCACCTCGACTAATGGGGGCAAGCCCCCAAACCCCCATTTGCTCGCTGCGCTCGATTATCCCTCATATAGTCAAACCTGGCTATATGGGCCTAAAATTTTCAAAGCCTAAATGCCCGTATGTAGAGGTTACTTCTGTATACAATTTCAGCCTTAATATCTAGTCTTATTTTATATTTTCAGTCTTCCTATTTTCACTAAATTTGTTATGTGAATCTACACTATACTACACCATACACCTACCTTACCAGTACACAAACCCAACTCTCAAGCCCAGCGAGCAAATGGGGGTTTGGGGGCTTGCCCCCATAGATATGGAGGGTTGATGGGCAGAGAAGTTGTTCTTTGTGGATGAGGGTTGGTTTGGGGGTATCGGTATATATGCTTGCTGTGTTTAAACCATTTTGATAAATTTATGGGAAATGCTTTGGTGTTTGTCGGATCTTTATGAGGGGGATTGATTATTATACTACTAGCTACCTACGAGATATAAAGCTTTTTGAGTTGAGAAGTAGGATCGTAGTTATGTTATAATAACCATGGATCCTTGTGGTTATTTATCCCATACCATACCAAAACATCTCATCTTTCTCTTTTCCGTTTATTTTCATATCCATTCTCTTTTATATATAATGCTCATCCTTACAGAGTACATCCACCCGAGGCACCGCATCCCCTCAATTCGCGTGCTCGAGTCTTTTACGGCTAAAATACGATTCATTCACATTCATTCAAATACTGGACTGGCTCATTCTGGATAAAAAAACGAACACACTGTAAAAGAGTAGAAGGTGGTAGGGTCGTAGAGTAGTCCTTCGCATATACCACAGAAAAGTCACTATAACATAGCACCTCAGATGGAGGAGAGGAGGGGGAGGCTCTACATAGCGCTTCACAAGACGTACTAGAAGTTGGGTGGGAACTGACTGACTGCTGTTTGTAAACTACAGGAAGAAGGACTATAAATACTAGCTACAGGAATAGACCACGTGACCAGCACAAGGTTCCGCTCACAACACCAAGCTTGTTGAAATCGAGATTTTTTTTAAAAATATTGTTAATTCAAAATTTAATAATAATTTGAAATCTAAAAATAAAATAAATAATCTAAAAATACCTTATAACTTATAAACTTTATTATAATATCTTTCAATTTAAAATCAAAAAATCGATTTTTAATTAAAATAAATAATTGTGGAAATAATACTATTTTTTTGGTGTGCCGTTTTATTTTGTTCAGAATGAGAGACTGGGTACCCCGCGATATCAAACCCACCTGGACCACCCCACACTACTCGTGCAACAAGGTTGTAATTCCGATGAGTACCTACTGCAGAGGAAAAGCTTATGCACACATGGCAATTGAGTGGTCATTCCTCCATTCGAATTTTCTAAACTTTATTTCGACTGGCTGGGATTTGTGTGGCTGGATTGGATTGCGAGGTTCTTCGCATGAGCTCCCGCAAGCATAAATCGTTCGTGCGGCATGATTCAATATTGCCGGTAATTTTAGTTCCATGTGTCTAAAATGATGTGCATGGGAATGGGGTGACTTAGATTTGTTGGTGTTTCTTCTTTTCTTACGTGGATTGCGTAAATCGAATGGATTGTGTAGATGTATGAGTATAGTTACATATATAGTGCAAGGATTATAGCAAGTGCTACTTTGGATGTTCAGTATGATGAGAAGTGTGTTGTGCATGTGTAGAAATTCTGGTATAGCTAGTGGCTTATATATTTGATGGGATAGCGCTTGAAATACTTTCTGGTGTATACTTTCCAAGTCGCCATTTTTGAGCAAGTCTCATCGGTTGTATAAGTGTGGCGGTGTGAAGATATTGAGCATTCAAGGACTTGTTGTCATCGGATTGTCGATACAAGTCTCATATTGTCGCTATTCACATATTGTATATCACCCATACATACATGTCCATGTGTTCAGAGTCACCTAGCAGGTGATCTTCCCTCAAACCAATCTTCTCCTTCTCGAGCTTCAAGTCTTTCTATTTGGAGGATTCCCTAAATACACAGTATTACGCTCGTCTTAAATTATCTTCTCTATCCTCCTCCAATCTCCGCACATTGGCGCAGTTCCACAACCTTTCATCTCGCTCTGGTTGGGTTCCCCTTAGACAAATATACTGAGCATTCATCGCCTCCGGATTATTCAAAATGTTACTGAGATCGGCAATCACAGCCTGCTACCTTATCACAACCGCTATCTCGTCACCAATTCAAATTAGAGAAAAAAATCAAACTTCTCTTGTAGATTTAGGATATGCTCAATATCAAGGTACTTTGTTAAGTTCAGGAATCACTCAATACCTAGGAATGCGATATGCATCTTCTCCTCTTGGTGATTTAAGATTCCGCGCCCCTCAACCACCTCAAAGCTCGAATACTATCCAAAACGCCCAAACGGTATGTAATTGATCACATGCCAGATCCGATATTCACTAATACTAACGTTCTCTGATAGTTTGGACCAATTTGTCTCGCTACGAACAATGGTCCCACCTCTTCACAATCGGAGGATTGTCTCTTCGTTAATGTGTGGGCACCGAGTACTGCTACACCGGCCTCTAAATTTCCAGTATGGGTCTTTATACAAGGAGGTGGATATATCTCCAATTCCAATGCCAACTTTAATGGCTCGACAGTAGTCAATACATCGAATAACGAAATTGTCTTTGTCAATTTTAACTATAGGGTTGGACCATTTGGATTTTTGACAAGCGAGAAAGTGAGAGGAAATGGTGATTTGAATGCTGGACTTCTTGATCAACGTTTTTTGTTACATTGGGTTCGGGATCATATTGCTCAGGTGTGTATAGATTTCTTGTTTACTTGTAAATATTAATGAAAGTATAGTTTGGTGGTAACCCGGATCATGTGGTAATTCATGGAGATTCTGCTGGCGGTGGTTCTGTCGCGCTTCATCTTACTGCATAGTGAGTCTACACATCTACAGAGATGCTCCTTTACTAACTCTATAAAAGCGGAGGAAGAAATGATGATCTCTTCATCGGTGCAATTGGCGAATCTCCTTTCTTCCCAACACAACCCCTCGTACCTGAATTAGAATGGCAATTCGATCGTTATGCGAATTCGGCTGGTTGTGGGTCAGCAGACGATGTACTCGCATGCTTAAGAACTCAAAGTACAGCGGTTCTTCAAGCTGCTAATGTTGCATCTCCGTATCCCGGGCAGAGTGGAAGTCCGCTTTTTTATTGGACGCCAACTATCGATGGGGATTTTATAAGGGACTATCCTTATGTTCTTTTTGAGACGGGATTGTTTGTCAACTTGCCGATTGTGTTTGGAGGTTTGTTGTTATATCTTCTCTAATCTTCACTGAGATGTTACTGACCAATTTTAATATATAGACGTAACAAATGAAGGTTCAGTCTTTGCCCCCAACGCCGCCTCTGCAAACGACATATCTACCTTTTTGAAAAACAACTACCCCGGTCTCACCTCCACAGATCTCAACTCCATCAACACACAGTACCCCCTCACCACCCCCCTCCCAAAACACAACGCATATTTTCCCTCCGCCTCCGCCGCCTACGGCGAAACGACCTTTGTCTGTCCCGCACTCTTCATCTCCACCCACCTCGCCACCTTCAACACCGCAAAGCAAGTCTGGTTCTACCGCTTCAACGTCCAAGACACGGATAACATCTCTGCCGGCCTCGGCGTCCCGCACGTCTTCGAACTCCCTGCCATTTTCGGACCCGGAAATACGCAGACCGGAGATGGAGGTAGCTATCTGAGCTACAATCGACAGATTGTGGGGGTCACGATGAAGTATTGGATTGCGTTTGTGAGGGAGCTGGATCCGAACCGGGGAAAGGATGCGGAGGCGCCGCATTGGGAAAATTTGGGAGAAGTGAGTGCGGCGGGGGGTAGGCTGCGGAGGTTGAAGATCGAGACGAATGGGACTGTGATGGAGGAGATTGAGGGGGGGTTGGTGGAGAGGTGTAATTTTTGGAGGGGGTTGGCGGGGAGGATGGAACAGTAGTTTGATTTTGGGGGATGCATGGGTTCGGGGTTGGGTTTTCGGTGACTTTGGTACTGGTATTGGGTTAGAAAGAAGATCGAATGGTAATTATGCAATGGGTTTAGGTATCTGGATGAATTCCATTACTCATATTGTTCAGAGATGGCGTGTCGATGATGCTACACGGGGATAGGATTAGGGAACTCGGCGGGTTTACAGGGACATTGCATCGGATTGGAGGCATTCTATGAATTAGGGTCTCGCTTTACCTACATTGCTGGCATGCATGATATTTGTACTTACATATTGATAATCAATGATTTCAACTTCAATCGCCTATGATGCTTTCATACGATATGATACGATATGATACGAAAGTAAGTGATGAGAAGAGATAGATGAGACGGATAACATTTATATAGACACCCATTGATGATGAGCGAGCACTTTAAAACGGATATGAGTCCTCACTTCTTATCAGGATAAATGAAGAGCTCACTGTCACCCACCCAATAAATTACCTTTCCACTCCTCCCCTCCTTCTATTTTCTCGCTTCACACTTGCGACACGCGGGATTCCCACACAATACCAGATGTGGAGATATATGTGACGGGTGATATACCTGCACAGAATATAGTAAGCGGATGAAAGGATCTAGAATATAGATGGGTCAGTCATTGTTAGTTCTTTATGATTTTGGGTTTTTCCCATGGGTCTGGGGTGATGAGATGACTGTGTGTTGGAACGATGTGGGTGGCATGGTGCTTGGAGCTTGGAGCTAGTTTGGAGGAACGATGATAATTGATCGTGATATCTATCATAAACTGGAGTTCATTGAACAACAATTGAATAAGGGCTCGTTTGATTGCAAAATCCGCGCTGAATCCGCTGAAATAATCCGCTCTTTATGCCATTACGGATTCCGTAATAATAGCAATTCATTTCAAAAAGAGTGGATTATTAATTTGTAGTTTTATAATTTATATATTAAATTTGTTAAATAATTTATTAAAATGAAAGAAAGTGGAATATATATATAATATATATATAAAATAAATAAAATAATTTGAATTTTCAATATATTATTATTATTTGAATAACTAAATAAGTAAATATGAAAATAGTTTCATTTAAATTTATATATAATTATAAATTCTAATTCAAAATAAACCTATAGCTTTAGATTTTATTCATTATAACTTTAGGTTTTATATACTAAAACTTTAGACTTTAAAGTTTATAGAGGTTTATAAAAAGAATAGATTATTTTAATAAATTTAATAAAACCAGCTTTTTCTAATTCTTGTTTTTAATCTATTTTTTTATTTTTTTATATAAATTTATTGAAAAACACAAATTATTTAATATTATTTTAGAATAATCTATTTCCTCCCTATTTCAAAATATATTAAATTTATTAAAATATAGATTATTCAATAGAATCCACAATTTAATATTCAAATATAAATTCAAAATCCGTTTTCAAAAAGCACGGAATATTTAGCGGATTCAGCGCGGATTTGTACATCCAAACTAGCCCTAACTTTTCATAGGATAGTAATGGGTTTTTTATTTGAAAAAAAGATAAATGAAGTGGAAGTCTTGATACCAATCTTTAAAGCTAAGGAAATAGTGTAGTTGTGGGAACTCTATGATCGTCTAAACTTCTACATCTGAAAAATTTCAACAAGAATTCATAATCTACACCTCACAACTTACTCCCCTCACTCTTCGCGCTAGCTCTCTTTGGTGGCCCCCCAACTCTTCTCTTCCATTCTTCGGAAAATGTCTGTTTTTCAATCAAGCTCTTTTTAGTCCATTCTATATATTCTTCCTGTTCTCTTCTCCACCTCTTTAACTCTTGTCCTATCCAGGGAGTCAAAGCATCTGCACATTGTACTGCTGCTTCTTGCGCCACAAGATGACCTATTCCTTCCAACACGACCTCTTTGACTTTTCCCTCTTTAGCCCCCCCGCTTCCTCCGTGTCCAGTGCCCGTTAAGGTTATTCTTTCAACCCGAGATTGGGGATAACACACGTCGCTTTTAGCACCGTAGATATAGAGAACCGAGGGACGGAGTTGCGGAAGTCGTAGAAGAGTATTGATTGGTTCTGGGCGATAAAAAGGATATTTTGATGGACTAGTCTCGTGTAGATCGGGGATGAGATCTGGACGAGTGATAGTTTTGCCATCTTCGGAGAAAGCTTCCCAAGATGGACGCATGAAGGAGAAGCATTCTTGGTGTTTGGTTGTGGTTAGGGTTGTGCTGCCTGATGGCTCATTGGGGTAGATGGTAGTCGGGGTTGAGCGGATGGCATATTGACACCAGCGGTCTAGGACGCGGGAATCCCATTTTGAGTATGCTTTTGATTTTTGGAAGGAGGCTTCGGCAGCGGCACGGGAGGGCCAGAGGTCACGGCGGAAGGTGGAGAGTTGATTGGGTGAGGTGGTACCGGAGGGGGTAGATGCATATTGTTGGATTACGGGATCGAGCATTATAAGGGTGGTTAAAAGACGGGGGTGCATGAGGGAGAGGTTGGTGAGCATATTGGCGCCGAAGGAATGACCGATTCCAATTATCGGAAGAGGCATTTGGGAACGGTAGGTATTGACCATGTGGAGAAGATCCCGGGCGTGATCTATCCATGATGCTGGAAGGTGTTAGATAGTACTGGATATGATAAGGATTCGTAGAATCAAGTTGAGTTAAGTGACTGGAAGAGAACCGTGATGTGATGTTAGGGACATATATGAATTGCGTTTCGACTTGGATGTAAAGGCCCTAGTAGGGATTCCAGTCTACGTCACAAAATCGACTCTTATGCGTGCAACTTGCAGGCCCCTCCGTCCACACTTGTAGAATCCGAAGGGCTACATTTCTGGATCATAGCTGACATCGCGGCAATGTAATAAAAAACAATCTATCAACCAAGAAAACTAGCACGTACGATCATTTCCCAATAATTGTTCATTTAGAACGCTACTAGCGCCTTCGTGAGCCAAATCTGCTATCCAAATACTTCGTATTTTAAAGCCATTAGCTTTTGCGCGTGCATGAACATCTTCCCATAATGGCTCGTATAATTCCTGTACATCTTTAGCTTGTGGGATTATTCAACCGCATGGGAAAGTCTACCTTTGGATAACCATTTGCATGAGCACCAATTATAGTCACATCTCCTGGTTGTGGATTGGGATTATCTCGGGGTATATATTGCTTGATTGCTAGACGTAATACATCTTCTTGGGTATTTGAGGTGGCGCGAGGGTATTCTCTAATGTGTTGACATTCGAGAGTGTGTTCCTTTACCTCGAAGATTGTGGAGTGCATGATGGGGTAAATGTGGGGGATAACCCTTATTTTGTTAGGTGAAAGGGGTAGATATAAATAGATAGATTGAAGGCACAGCAAAGTGAATGAAGTATCAATACTCTTTGAGCTTGATTTGAAGAATTGTATGTAAAGAATTGAACATTAGTTTCTGTTCATGAACAACAAAGCATGCATAGATTTGAGTACCAAGCCGGCATGCATTACAAGCCTCGGCCCCAGCCCGGTAACACTAGGTTAGCGGTAAAAGGGGGAAGCTGGAATTATCTACAGTAGTAGTTTTTAGTTTTTAGTTTTTAGTTTTAGTATAATTGACCATTTATCATTGGGCTGAAACATCCCGATACATCTTAAACACAAAGTTCCCCTGTTAATGAAGTTTAATCGATATTGCGGAAACCAAAGGCATGAAACGCTTAACCCCCTCGACTCCTAGACTTCTAAAGGTTGATCGCAGTGAGGGGGTGTAATCTCTCACGTGATTACCTGTCAAAACCAATCAGTTGACCCCTGTTGTTTTAGCGTGTTTTCTTAAAGTACGTGATTCTAGAAACGCGCATCAATCCGCGTTTGTCGATTTTGTAGATCAAACACAATTTCAACATTTCGACATTACAACAAGCAAACATTGTAGCAGTATTTATTACCAAGGCTTTAGCTACATTTCATACAATTTTTCTATTGTGCATGTAGATTTGTATCTCAATATGACTGAAGTAGAAAGTGGCGCCGCTCCGCTCCCCCTCTTCGATAGCTGTGCTATCACTATCATTGTGAGCGAAGAGCTTCCAATACCTCAAGCAAGACAGGTATACCTCGCCAAAACTATCCTTGATGTTTTTTTGTGTGTACTGACATGAATTGGTAGTTGAGAGAAATTCTTGAGGACAATGGTGCTTCGGCAGAGATTAAGAAAACAGACGATAGCATGAACTTGGAGGAAGTTACCCATATTATCTCTACTACAACCGACTTCGCATGTTATGATAAAGCAGGTCTCTTGCTTGTACCGGTCATTACACCTGAATGGGTCACACAATCTCTCAGCCGACGCAGACAAGCACCAATTCGTCCTTACACACCAGATGAACGATATATCTTTTCCAATGTCCACCTTACATGCGCAGATATTCCACAGGGCGATAAAGTTGCGATAATTGGTGCTACATGCGCTATGGGGGGGATGGAAAGTAATAGCTTAACAAAATTGGTCACTCATATTTGTGCTCTTAGTATGGATCATCCAAAGTGCCAGGCGGCGAAAGACAAGGGATTAAAATGCAAAATTGTCCTTCCGCAGTGGTAAGTGTTTCGACTTTGTCACATTTTCTCAACTAATCAAATATAGGTTTGATGATTGCTTGAAGTTAGGAAAACGCATAGACGAACGACCATATTTACTCCCAAATCCCGAAATATTCCTCTTAAACCCTGAAGATAGTCTGCCAATACCTTCCTCCTCACGACTTGAAGGTGCTACTGCAGCGCACTCAAACATGCTCGAGACTCCAACTGCTTCTCCTATACAACGTAAATTGGATGTTTTTAAGGATAAGAAGGTGATGTTGTCCAAAGACTTGGACCTTGGAAGCCGACTCACCAGATTACTTTCGGATCTCGTCGAACATGGGCAAGGTACAATTACAAACTCAGTACGTCAGGCTGATATGTTTGTTTGTAATTACCGGGAAGGTAGAAATTATGTCATTGCCTCTCGATCACCTTCAACTCACGTGGGTAATCTTTCATGGCTTTACTATATGATTGCTCACAATACATGGACAAATCCCACTCGGAGACTTCTTCACTACCCTATTCCGAAAGGAGGGTTACCAGGTTTCGAGAATTACAAAATAACACTCTCCAATTATGGTGGTGAGGCACGCATCTACCTTGAAAATTTGGTAAACGCTGCTGGTGGCGAATTTACAAAAAGCATGAAGCAAGATAATACACATCTGATCACCGCTCGAAAGGCTAGTGAGAAGTGTAACGCAGCTGCCGAATGGAATATCAACATGATCAATCACCTTTGGCTTGAAGAAAGTTATGCCAAGTGCGAGGTTCAGATATTAACGAATCCTCGTTATATTCATTTCCCTCCAAGAACAAATCTTGGTGAAGTTATTGGCCAAACTCAATTTGATCAAAAGGCTTTGGAGAGGAAATACTTTCCCAAAGATCCTACACCAGGTCCAAATAGTCCAAAGCCTTCCAAAATGAAGAATTTGACAATTCGAGATCGGGATGTAGATGGAGATGGAGATCACGATATGGATGGCGAAACTGAAGATGAGGGGGCTGAAGTAATCGCACCTCCTCCAAAATCTAAAAGCAAAGGCAAGGGAACTTCCACAAACTCTGTAGCCCCTACAAATGTTCTTTCTACACCGGCTGGCAAGAAGCGCACATCTTTGGACAAAGAAAACGATACCCCTTCATCGACTAGTAGTCGGAGCGCTAAGAGTAAAGCAATCAATGCCCTTCATCAATTGGCTCCTGATATTGCAAAGTACGAATTAGAGAAGAAGAGAAAAGGGCATGTATTTGGGGGTGATCGGGCTGCGAATAAAATCGAGAAGGAACGAGATTTGCAACGCAATTCGAGTCCAGTGGTAAAACATCAAGAAGATGATGAGGACAGTGACAGTGGTAGCGAGGAGGTTGATGTTCGCCCATCAAAGAAGGCGAAAACTGCATCAAAACCAGAAGTCCAAGTTCGCATGCTTGTTACTGGTTACAAGGCTTGGTCCAATCCGGACGCGCCAACTAAGGAGGATACAGATACTGTAAGTTAATTCATCTGTTGTGTCACGATCTTTACTAACTTTCATCAGAAAAAACTACGTAGTCTTGGCATCTCTCTGTGGACTGGTTATGGAAAGGTCAATATCATGGCTGCACCCAAAATGGTTCGAACTAGGAAATTTCTTGTCGGTCTCGCACATGGACCTACCGTCGTATCAGAGAAGTACATTGAGGCATGTATCAAAGCCGGGAAGATGCTGGACGTCGAAGACTTTCCATTGGTAGATGCAGAAAACGAAAAGAAGCACAATGTCAAGTTGAAGGATGCTTTGAAACGTGCGACAGTCAACAAAGGTCGACTTCTAAACACAATTCCAATATACTGTACTGTCGACATCGACAATGGCGTTGAAACTTATCGAGAAATCGCAGAAGTCAACGGCGCCACTTTTGGTACTTTCAAAGGACGTCCAACTATCAAACCTACCAAGCCGGAAGAAGATGATGGACCCCCAGAACCAGTTTACTTAATCAGCAGCGACAAGAGATCTGAACAAGCTCTCTATTCGAAGTTTGAAGAGATGGCTAAGGCTGGAAATATGGAGCCGAGGATTGTCAAAGTGGAATGGTTGTTAGATGTTGCTATGTCTCAACAAATCAAGTGGGACAGAAAATATTTGCTGAAGCGTTAATTTGAGAAAGTAGATGGTGAAGCTTCAATTGATGTTCTTGCTGGCGATTAGGGATGGCGATGTATTCATATACCTTTTGGACTTTTTGGTTGGATGGACGGATTACAAAAGAAAAGAAGCGATGTCCTTTGCAGGCCGGAGGTATTTTGGGAGCTAGCTGTAATATTGATATATCGGGTTGTATTTTAGCTTATGAGATACGTATATCACGAATTTTGTGTAAAACGAGTGTTCTTGATGCATTGCTTCTTCTAAAAGGTTTGTCTAGAGGGATAGTATGGCATCTTTAAGGGGCTGTAGCGAATTAAATGTCAATGTATTTGGGGTATCATGGTTCCTATCTTTTTATGTCTACAATCTTCATGTTCCTGACGCCGTGCTTCTCTCAGAGCGCTCGATGCTGAAGTCCAATTATTTCCATCAAATGATGAGATACGCATCATCGCTCAAGTATATGTGATGAGATTGAACATCAACACCACTTCTCACTCCTTTCACTCCTTTCATTCCTTTCCATCCATCAGCGTCGGCGTAGGCACATCGCCGAGCCCCTCCAAGAAAGCATCCGCCTGTTTTTTCGCTCTCTTCTCTCCCAACACCCTCCTCCTCTCCTCAATCTCTCTCTTCCTCTTCTCCTTCAGCCCTTCCCTCTCTTTCCTCCCCATCTCCGTCTCCCTCCTCATCCTCTCCAAATTCTCCATCTCCTCTTTCCTCATCTCCTCATCCTTCGAAAAGCTATAAAACCCCTGTCCTTTACTCCTCACCTCCTTATCCGCCTCGTAATGTTTCATCTCCGGCGGCGTCGCACTCCTATCTCTCTTCTTCGCCAACTCCTCCATTTTTTCTGCGGTTTCGGAATCCAGCGTCGATGTAAAAGCAGATGATTGGATAGTATCGCCGTAGATAAGTTGAGAAGGCTGGGCAGGACGAGCGGACATGCGCTCTAGTTCTTCTGCGCCAAGGAGGGCATTCCTACGCTGACGCTCGAGACGCTGCGCTTCTTTTTTGGTTACCTGGCGGAGACGACCAAATTCGTCTTCATATTCGACGAGTTGGTTATCTTCTGCGTTTGAAGCGCCGCCGCCAAAAGAATCATTGCTATCGGAGTCTTCATCCTTTTCACCTCCTTCAACCCATTTACGATCGAAATCTACGAGCCCTTCTGTTTCTTCGTTTTCATCTCCATCTCCGTTTCCGAGTCTTTCGTGATCACCGCGCTTTAAGCGCGAATAAATCTTTGCTTTTTCGGCAAGTCGTTTTTTACTCCTGTGGAGTGTATTATCATCTATTTTTTCTCCCTGGCCAGTCTTTCGAATCTGGGTATATATATTTCCATCCTCATCATCATCTAAATCTTTTGCGGCGCGTTTCTTGGTTCCTTTGTTGTGTGTTTTGAAGATGTCTTCTCTAGTTTTGGAGGGACGAGGACGACCGCGGGTGGTGGATGATGATGAAGACTCCTGCGTCTGAGAAGCGAGAAGTGATGAGAGAGTCGAGGAGAATGCTAGGTTTGTAGAAGAGGATAATTCTTTAGTAGAGGCGGAGTGGAGTTTAGGTCTTTTGAAATTGTAAAGATTATTAGGGTCGTTGGACATTTTGGAGGAATTATTGTTGTTGTAGTTGAAGGAGAGATGGAAGTAATACGATCATCGATTTGATGTATATTCTCGTAAGGCTGAGCTGAGGGAATCTGGGGAGCTCGAAATCGCGGCCTCGTCCATCTGTAATTGACCAATGGAAATTAGTAAAGTGGATATCAGAGAGAGGGGTATCAATATGTGCGAGATCGGATTATTGTGCATAGAAACAACCCCACCACCTGCAATCCTTCCGTAATTGCTCATTATTCATAACATTTTGATTCTTCAGTACGAGCAAGACATTTAACCTTATTTCAAACCAAATAATCTGCAATTGATCAATCTTCAATCCTCAATCTTAATCATCAACAAATCAAGTCATCATGGTAGCCAAGGAAATTTACGTTGCAGTGATTGGTATTAATCTCCAATCTTTGATAGATTAACATGAGCTCTAATTAGCTAATACTTGATTAGGTGCTGGTGGTGTAGGAAAATGCTTTCTATCTCAACTTGAGGCTCTTTCTCAACGATTTACCTCATCCAAAATATCCCTCATCTTCGTTTCAAGAAGCAAGAAAGTTCTCTACAGCCCAAAATACACTCCTCTTTCATACTCCAACCTCTCAAATACCCTCGCAGACTCCACACAAGAACCACTCTCTTTGCCAAAGATCATTGAATACTTAGCAGCTGCCCCTGCAAAGGTCGTCCTTGTCGACAACACAAGTTCGCAAGATGTCGCAGATGCATATCCACAAGTTTTGTCCAAAGGAATCTCAATAGTCACTCCCAACAAAAAGGCGTTTTCTGGATCATATAAATTGTGGCAGGATATCTTCTCCGCAGCTTCGTCATCTGGTGCTAAGGTGTATCATGAGAGTTCAGTCGGTGCTGGATTACCAGTTATCTCTACTCTGAAGGAATTGGTCGACACAGGCGATTCCGTAACTAAGATCGAAGGTGTTTTCAGCGGCACCATGTCCTTCCTGTTTAACTCATTCGCTCCAACCGAAGGTTCAGGAGGAAAGTGGTCTTCCGAGGTCGCTAAAGCAAAGAAGTTGGGTTATACTGAGCCAGATCCAAGAGACGATTTGAACGGTCTGGATGTCGCCAGAAAGCTGACAATTTTGGCAAGATTGGCAGGTCTTGAGGTTGAATCTCCAACTTCATTTCCAGTCCAAAGCTTGATCCCCAAGGAATTGGAGAGCGTTTCAAGTGGAGATGAATTCCTTCAAAAGTTGCCAGAATTTGATTCCCAGATGGAGGAAACAAAGGCTGCCGCCGAGAAGGAGGGTAAGGTTGTGAGATTCGTTGGAAGTATCGATGTCGCAAAGAAGGAAGTGAAAGTGGGTTTGGAGAAATTCGACAAATCTCACCCAATTGCCGCCCTCAAGGGAAGTGATAACATCATCAGCTTCTACACGAAGCGCTATGGATCCAATCCTTTAATCATTCAGGGAGCTGGTGCCGGAGGAGATGTAACAGCAATGGGTGTCACAGGTGATCTCATTAAGGTCCTCGAAAGATTGTCTTGAAATTCAGTTATAATACCATAAAAGTTGTTTGCTGTTTAATCGTCTACTATCGCGCCGCTATCTTTTCTTGGTTGCGCTGCTTCCTCTATTCCCTTCTTTATTCCCTCAGCCGTTTCCTCCAAGACTCCTGCTATATTGACTGTCCCATTCACTGAGGGCATTGTTAAGATTCTCGGTCGTCCTTGGCCATTTGGTCGTTCACTCAGGCTCGGTGCACGCGGTCGTGGTCTATCTCTTGCTCGCCCACCAAAATAAGGCATTTCATGGTGTACTAAGCGGAAAAGGTAGAAAATAATATCGAAGAGGAGAGTTAATAGCCAGGGTCCTATACACAGTATACCCAGTACAAACTATGTATGATATTAGTTCAGTAATCGAAGTCCCTGGTAGCAGATACCTACAAACGTGTTTCTAGCCCACACTTCGACAAACGCTAAACTTTCAGGAAGAATTGAGAACCACGGCATGTTATGTGAAAAGACTCTCAGGGAGCGAAGATCAAAAACTCTTTCCTTAAACGCTGAAAGATTGAATGAGCGATAATGCTGAGAATCCGTATGCAGTTCGTGTTTCTCTCTGGAAGCTGTAAGGAAATGCTTATTGTTGTTAAAGATGTAGTCGCCAAGTACGAGCCCCTCGAATCAGGTTGATGTGAGAGTAGAAAGCGAATGGTCGGTCCCTTCACATATCGATATATGGAATTTGAGAGGAATGGAGAGACAGCAGTGAGAAAGAATGAAGAATGAAGAATGAAGGATGGAATGGCTTAAATACTTCAATGCTTATGGTACGATACAAGCACATACCTAAAGAGATTGTATGCAATTGTATCAGCCTCTAGCCAAGAGCTGCATTCAAGTAATGGTATTGGTAACGAATGTGGATTTCATTCCTTGATGCAATTCTCGAGGTTTGTTGTAATATTGTAATTTATTGAGGTCGTCCGTCCTTCATAATGTAATGTTTAGATATAATATCCTGGGGATGAATAATGTTGTTATCGCAATCAGAATACTGCGGTGGCCCAAGATGACGATTAAAGTTACTAGGGGTAGGTACTAGGTAGGTATCATGGTGTCAATCACACCTACCCTTCCTAGGTACCCGTGGACCTTGTAGCTTCGTGTTTGACTGCTCCACAAGGGTTTAATGTAAATATGATAATATAGTAAAAATAATGCTAAAATGCTAAAATCCATAAACTCACGCCTCTGATTAACTAAAATGGACTCCACTATCCACTAACATTTTATTTTGTGCATCTGAGGTTCCATGCGAAAAAAAAAAAGTTCAGCCTTGAGCTTTTCCGTCATGCTAAAGCCTCGTTTGCACTACAACCACAGCCTCCCATCGTTTCGGACACTCGCTATTCCATTATATCAAGGAATACATCGTTGACTGTCAAGAAATTTTAGAAGTTCTACAATCGATATGGCAGGCCCACCGAATAAAAAGCAGAAACGGGAGGATTATAGAACTGCGAGAGAAAATGGCGAGGAGAGTAAGGAATTGCCAAAGAAGAAGTTCTACAGACAGAGAGCGCATGCAAATCCTTTCTCGGATCATCGTCTGGTATAGTACGTACGCTTGCCATTGCCATTGTAAGAGGCTTCATTGACTGGTATTAGTCCTGCTTCCCCAGCTCAGATGGATTGGGCTTCGCATTACCCCGCCTATGCAGAGTCCGCAGCGGCTTCTGAAAGCACAGAAGAACCTTCATCAATTTCAGACTCTAGTAGCCTCAAGAAGATGAAGCAAGATGTTGAAGTTGCAGACATTGGTTGTGGATTTGGTGGTTTGACAGTAGCTTTAGCTCCCAAACTACCAAATTCTTTAATTCTTGGTATGAATCACTCCTTACAATCACTTAACACAGCTCTAATCCTTTATAACCAGGCATGGAAATTCGAGCACAAGTCACAGAATATGTGCAAGAACGAATCAAAGCTCTAAGAGTTCAAGAAAAGGAATCTGGTCTATTTCAAAACGCTTCATGCATACGAGCCAATACCATGAAATTTATGCCAAATTTCTTCAAAAAACATCAACTGTCAAAGATTTTTCTTTGCTTTCCAGATCCTCATTTCAAAGCACGAAAGCACAAAGCCAGAATTGTATCGACCACATTAGCCGCTGAGTATGCTTACGTAGTTCGACCGGGAGGAATCATATATACTATCACGGATGTTGAAGACCTTCATAATTGGATGGTTACACATTTCAACGCACATCCTACTTTTGAGCGCGTTGCAGAAGAGGAGCAAGAAGCAGATGAATGTGTCAATATAATGAGAACGGAGACTGAAGAAGGAAAGAAGGTTACGAGGAATAATGGACCAAAATTTGTTGCATTATTCAAGCGATTGGAAGATCCTCCTTGGTAAAAGAGGGATGAAAGCAGATATCAAAATATCTTGAGGGAATGTCATCTACACCAAAAATGACTACAGAAGTCAGCCAATGGGAACTCATGTTGATTCCAGCTCTGACAAGGGTTGTAATGGTTGAAGGTCCAAAAGAGAAACCAAATGAACATATAATTCTAAAATTATGCCTACATTTCAATTCATTAATTGTCTATTCTCCCATTGTGAAAGGATTAATATGCTCGTCGAACTGTGTCTGGTCATATTGCATGTGAAATGGAATGGAAAGATTACGCGAGGACCCTGAAAGCCGAAAGCTACAACCATTGTGAGACCTCAATAGAGCTCCCAAAAAAGTTCCCACCAAAAATGCTGTTCATAAATACAATTACCCTTCACAGATTATGGCCCTGAGTCGTCGGGATGTGATCTTAGCTGGTATTGCCGTATTTTTTGCCTGGGGATTTGCTACCAATTGGATTCCGACCTTGCGCTGGATTGGATATGCATTTGTCGCAGGACTGATTGTACCCATCGTGGGGCTCATAGCTTTGCTACTTCTTACATCTAGAGGTTCCCAATACGGAGAAGAACACATTGTACGCCGCCCAAAAGGACCTGCATTTCTGGCCGCGACGAAATGGAAGAAGGAAATAGCCGCGTTACGCACACGACAAATGCATGTACGAAAGCCATTGGTTCCAGACTCCTTTATAGTGTCATGCGCCCTCGACGATTTCTTAGACCTTATACTTCGCGATTTTGTGGCTTCGTGGTATGGGGGTATCAGTAGGAACCCGACGTTTACCAATGAGGTCGACAAGACGATAAGATTGGCTCTTGTCAATCTGCGAGATCGATTACTGGATATAGATTTGGTGGAGGTTGTGACCACCCGTTTTGTACCTATTCTGACAGGGCATTTCAAGGAGTTCTACAATGCGGAGGTTGCTATCAGAGGCAAGAATTTGAACCGAAGTGTTACGGAATCTGATGAGTTGGACCTTGCGATAGCGGCGAAATACAATGATGGGAAACTACATTCTGCGGCTTCTCTGGCCTTCTCAGATACAAAGCTGGTACAACAAGAATATCTGCGGGATTTGACACAAAAACTGCTGCCGGAGATTCTACCAGAGCATGCTATCGGGAGTCGTGCGGTGGGAGTTTTGATCAGGGAATTGGTGGCTTGTGCCGTTCTTTTCCCCATAATGCAAATGCTTTCTGATCCGGATATGTGGAATCAGATAATGGAGGCATATGTATATATCTCGAATCATCATCAATTTTGAGATTTGCGCTAACACTATATAGGGACGTTCCATGCTTCAAGATAGATCAACTGTGCGAAAACTTCGAGCTGCACTAGATGAGCATGCATCACCCGCTCCTAAATCGAATCGTACTGCGCAGTTTCCGAGATTGTCACCGGGAGACCATGAAAGAAAGTTCGAAAAATTCATTCGCGCGATTAGGAAGACGAACAATTTGTCAGATGCTAGAAGGTTTCGAAGTGAGGTATCCAGTCAGTTCAAGCGAGATGCTTTGAAGGATGGACAAGATCCGGTATACTTGCGGCGACTTGATATTGGAAAGAGAATACTGGATGAAAGGGTTAGCCAATTAGCTGCCACAGGTGATCGTGTAGCTCTGGTCTCGCAACCAGGTCGTAATGGCGTTCAAGCATCAAAGCTCGAACATGCGTCACTTGTGGATCTCTTACATGATCCTTCTGGTCTTTCATACTTCATGGAATATATGGATAGGCAGAATTGTATGTCTCTTGTACAGTTTTGGATTGTAGTTGATGGGTTTCGAAATCCTCTAGAGGATGATGGTGCAGAAGACGAAGAAGTTCCGACCACTATTGCCCCTTGGACTGATGCCGATAGAACGGATCTTGCTCAGATAAACGATGCGTATCTTTCTAAGCCAGAACTCAAAGTCCCGGATACTTCGAAACGTATTGTCCAGGAGTTTCTCAAGGCGGGTAACAAGGCAACTTCAAAACAATACTTTATGGCTAGGAGAGCTATATTACGCGCTCAAACCTCTGCACTGGAAGTAATGCAAGATAAATTCTTCCCGCATTTTAAAAGATCAGATCTCTTCTACAAATGTCTCACATCTCAAGAAGCTTCAAAAGTTCGCCAACCTTCTCCAGCACCGTCACTTAATTTGGAGAATACAACGCGTAAACCGTCGATAGCTCCCAGATCAAATACTACCATGACAGTCAACACACGGTCCCCTTCTTTTTCAAGAGGTTCATCAAAACTGATTCCAAAGAGGTCAGATTTACGTCGGGCTGCCATGTCTTTCACTGATTTAACCGCCCATCAATCAGACCCCATGTCAAATTCTCGGGCCTCTCTAGAAGAGGAAACTCCCCTATTTGAAGATGACGACCTGGATAGCGATGCAATGGCAAATTCAATAATGAGTCTTGATCAAGAACCTGGCGTGATTGTTCCAGATAACAATGTTGTGCAAGCCATGGAAGCAGCGTTGAATACGATCATGGAGGATAAGCCCAACATTGATGATATTCGAAGCTCACTATTTGGCCCTAATGATACCCCGGACTCACCTGTTCCAAGCGTTAATTCTACGTCGAACGACATCTCAAACAGAAGTTCAAGTGATCATAAGCGAGCGGATCTATTTGGACTTGAGAATGGCAAAGGGGCTGACAGACATGAACGAACGGAAAAGCCAAGTATAGCATCACTTGGACTTGTAAACACTTCATCTAGAATTGGTGTATTCACAGATAACGATCTATTTGGGGACGAAGAAAGGTTTCTTTCCGATGAACATGACGACCCTGAGAAGGACGACGATGAAGATAACCAAGATCAAGTCCACGAGGCAGCTCCTGGTGATTTGGGTCTAGCAGAGGCTATCACTCTCCTCACTACTGACATCGATCGCCTTATAGCTCAAGACGCTGTGGTTGATTCATTAACAAGAAAAGCTGAACTGACAAACAATACAGCCGAGCTCAGAATCCTGCGAAAGTCCAAGGCTAGTTTAGAAAGAGAGATTCGCCGTAAAGAGCTTCAGAGGCAGCAATATGTTATACAGGAAAGTGATAACAGTCTTTATGGACGTTCCACGATCAAAATCAAATCGATCATGGTTGGAAAAGAGGACGACGGTCGAGAGTATGCTGTTTACGTTATTGAAGTACAAAGAAAGGCCGGAGAACAGATGCCGGCTGCAACCTGGACCATTACTCGACGTTATAGCGAATTTCATGAACTTCATCAACGACTGAGAATCAAGTATCCATCAGTAGGACATCTTGATTTTCCTCGTAGGCGAATGGTCATGAAGCTACAAGGAGATTTTCTTCAAAAGCGACGTGCGGCATTAGAAAAATATCTCCGAGAAATTCTTTTGTTACCAGATGTATGTCGAAGTCGAGAGTTGCGCGCATTCCTTTCCCAAAGTGCTCTGGCTCCAGAATTAGAAGACGCAGGTGCCATCGACAATAAGAAGGATATTATGACAAGATTCTACAACTCAGTAACAGATGGGATGGAAGATATTCTAGGAAATATTCCAGTACTAGACCAACTATCAGTCGCAGGACAGAATCTCTTATCAGCAGCAACCAACCAGCTCATCACCATGCCCTCAACAATAAGCGAGGACCCTCTAACAGCAGCCGAAGCAGAAGCAGAACTGAACGCCTTCGAAGATAAAGAGCTAGAACCCTTCGTCAAACCTATCTGCGACATCTTCCTCGAAGTCTTCGAACTCAATCGTGGAAATAAC
This sequence comes from Botrytis byssoidea, assembly GCF_014898295.1. Lineage (NCBI taxonomy): Eukaryota > Fungi > Ascomycota > Leotiomycetes > Helotiales > Sclerotiniaceae > Botrytis > Botrytis byssoidea. The sequence goes on from NW_024065845.1 coordinate 164,418, forward strand.
TGGCTGCGCGGCCGTGCTGTAGTGGTTGTTCTTCACCAACTCTTAGGTGGAACGATAGAGAGAAAAGTTAGAGAAAATGTAAAGGGGTTTATTCAGGATGACATGATCGTGAAGTATATTTCAATACTTAAAGATTCCATGTGGCCTGGGGGGGAGAGGAAGGTGGAAGGGAAAGCCAGAACGATGGGGGAAAAGAGCAAGAGCAGAAAAGAGGCTAGTTTGATGCTGGCCACGCTGATACCGGATTTGGCGGGGAGTGTGGTAGGGAGGGTGAACGCGCAGGCGGCTAGTCGGAGGATATTTGCTACGTTCAACAATCCGAGGCTGAAGTAAGTGTTATTTTCTTTGCTTTTTAAGAGTTGGGTTGGGTGGTGCGGGTGATGATGAAATTGAATGAAATGATATTGAATGAAGAGACAAGACTAACATCTACATTCAGTGCACATCTTACATTTACGCTGTTAGATGAAGTTATTGATGCTTTGTTTGGGGATTTGGGTTCATAGCTGACTGGTTCCATTTGAGTGTTTGGCAGTTTAGCAGAGGCGTTAGGTTGATTTTACTGATTGCATCATTGGTATGGAGTTTGCAGACGAATATCATATTGCCTTGATGAATGGCAGGTTCGGTGGATGAAATGATCGAGTGGTTATGTTTGGAGAGTAGAGAATGTATGATGTGGTTACTGTTGTGGTGTGATGTATATACGAGAACTAGATTGGATTCATGGATACATAGTGGACTCACAGCCTACGGTACTCACATGTGGGATTCGGTATCCGAAGTAAAGTTGAAGTGCGAAGTGAGGAGAAGTGCAAATGGTCATCGAGATCGGAATGAAGATATGCGAACATTAAGATACTTTTTCCTCGCGTTCCGAGTGTGAGACTCTTGACCAGGACGGATGAAACCTTGCGGTAATTGTGTTGTTTGTTACTGAGAGCTAGCTTTGTGCTGAAGCCATCTCTTCTTGGAAGTACGGGCAGAGATGCAAGAAGAGAAGCATGGATCAAGGGGTATATATCATTAGCTCTTGGAGTTAGATCTGAATCGCGAGAACGGTTTTATTCAAGTGAAACTAAGTTTAGAAAGCTTTCCTTGATATTTTTTTCAATTGTGCGATAAAATATTGGGCCACAACGGCTCCCGATCTATATGCGGAGAGATGTGAAGTTTAAAAAGTGAAGAACGGTTCCGGTGGAGTCTCGAGAGCTTTGTTTCCATTTCCATCTTGAGCAGATACAGATGTGCTTGCAGGAAATCATATGAAGAAACACAAAGACAGTCTTGGAAAGGAGAGAGAATGGATGGCCAGTGGAGAAAACTCCCACCCGCTGTTATCCCATCTCGTCTCGTCCCATCTCCTAGTCTCTACAAATATTCATCCCTATATACCTGATATTCACTTTCATCTTTCCTCCTTCCTCCCAATCAGACAAGTCAGAACCAAAAGATATAATCTCATTACTACCTACTTACTCTCCTCTTTCTCAAGCCCCACAAAAATCCAATCTACCTCCATCCAACCCATCATTCATATTCACTCCCCCCTTCCCTCCCTCTCTCTCTCCCCCTCTCCCTCTCTCCAACAAAAAAAGTCAAAAAGAAATAGGAAGACCAAAGAAACCCCTCCCCTTTCAACCCAACAAAAGCCTAAGAGCGCGACGCTCCCAACCTCCAATGATCCGCCTAAGTACCAGACCCAGTACACCAAATGTGATTTCTTGCACAGGTGTGGCGGTACCTCAGCGTCACTGTCCGATTCGAAGCCTCGCCAAGTGCGAGTAGAGAGGCGGACAAACTCTTTTTTCTTCTTTTTTTTTTCCCGAAATGAGTGGACTCTACCGCTGCGTCATCGGAACGTTGGGGGTGCTTGTTGTGGGAGGCGAGTTTGGAGGTTATATTGGAGAGGTGGGGAGAAGCGAGGAAGCGGATGGAGATAGGGCGGCGGGGGGTGAGGAGGGAATGGTAAGGTGGGTTTGCAGTTTGTACAAATGGACTCTAGTGAAGTATGAATGGCTTGGTGGCGATGGAGTCGGCATGCGTCTCCTTTGAATCGTAAGTAATGGGATTTTCTCAAGTTCAAATGGAGGGCGATGAGTAAGGTTTGTTGTTGACAAATTTCTAACAATACAATGAACCGTACCACATGTCAAACATGACATTTTTGAAAGGCCATTCATGTCATATGGCAACACAGCAACAAAATAAGACCACTGTAAGAACAAATCAATAAATTCTTCATCTCAAATATACATTCCCTGACCTCATACCCAAATCAAAACTCCTCATCACTCGGCACCCAAATAAGCAATCCCTCCTTATCACTCTTCATTCCCTCCGTCGGCGCAATTTTCAACACCTTCTGGAAATACCTGTCTCTAATCACACACCTAATAGGACCAATCCATTCCCCTCTAACTGTCGGCAATAATCTAAATTTTACCGTTCTTCTCGAGAGCGGCACTAATTGAAGCGTGCTCTGTTTGACTCCTGAAAATGCAAATTGTTCACTAGGATCCATTGTAATTGCGAATGAGAGGAAATGATGTGAAGGATTTTCGATCGTGACGTCGAAGTGTATCATAGATGGGATAGTCGAAGAGTAGGTTACTGCAGCTAGAACTCTTGGTTCGCTACTTGAGACGAGCAGTCTCGGCACAGGTACGATACATGTATTTATAGTGGATCCATCTTTATTTCTCCGCCATTTTATGACGAGAGATAAGTCAAGAGTGGCTGTGCCTCGGTCGTCCAATGAGTATTTTTGCGTGAAAGTGTCGAATTGAGCTTCTTCGAGTTCGTTCGGACTAATTCTTATGCCGCCTTCGGGTATTGTGGTTAGTCTCTTTGTGGAGCATTTGATGGCACCTTGTAAACCGAGGATTTCGACATCAACATCTTCGACAATTACGTCTTCTGTTGCGAATGAAGCAAAGCGAGTCGTTAGACACCATTTTTGTGCCAATCCAAACGCTTCACGATCATTATCTTGTCCATCTTGATTGATTTCCAATGATTCCTCATGGGTAAAGAAACTCGGCCAGGAGTCTGGATGAATTCGAGGAGAGAAATCATAGTTAGCCTCAAAGGGGTTCAAGATTGAAAGTTGTGCTGACATCGTTTGTGAGATAGGTGTCTCCAGATCTGTTACGAGGTTGTATGAAGCTTTGAGACTAAGATCATAAACTGCCGGTAGATCTATCGATGAGATGACCATTTCCACTGTGATAGAAGAGCCACTAGCAATAGTACCTAGTGATATCTCATGATCATCTTCTTCAGATTCAGTATCGCTTGGTGAATCCGTTTTATCGAGGCGTCGTAGGACAATATTGGATGGAATGTTTTCTCCAAGAAGACGGGCTTCTAGGTCTACAACAGAATCGGTTTCCTCTCCATTTTTCACTTCGAGATGTAAAGAGACAAGTTCATTTGTATAATACTGCTCCTGGAATTCGAGGATACGTAACTCCAGCTTAGGTGGTTTGGGAAGTACGTGAATGGATGATGGCCTGGTACGAACAATATTCTTCTTTGTTCCACTATCACCATACCACATTTCAGGAAATGATGGCCTGTCAAATGAATGGACATAATCAAAATCGAAAAGCTCAGAGGCAATCGAAAAGATGACCTTCAAAGCCTTTGCATCACCTGCTTCTCGCAGTAGATTTACAAATTCGAAGGCTTTAACCTGACCAGGACTGAAAGTAAGATCCTCATAGCTTGTCAACGTGTGTCGAGTAGGTGGATCTTCGGGATCATGACCTTTTTCCACAGTTGATTCGTCAATCAAGGAAGTCTTCTTAAACAAGACGCCAGCTTTCAGAGTCTCGGAATATTCAGTGTTGACTTTATGCCGTAGAAGAATGGGTTTCATACTACCTGTAAACTCTACGCGTATTTCGCTAATGGTTACAGGCGTCGATGAAGCCAAAGCTGAAGACCTGATTGCTAGTTGAGACAATGAATGCTCACCCACCTTTCCTTCGGACTTCTCGAAAGCATATGATGCAGTCAAGAAGGATTGAACTTCCTCGGCATGAAGTACAATGGCGGGCTTCACCTTGACTGTGTTTAGGCCGTCTAAAGACTTTTCGATATTGTAATGCCAATTCGATTGACGAGCAAAGCCTATGTTGAATGTTAACAAATGATAGATTTTATCTGTCAGGGTATACTAACAGGTATGTAGAAGTTCCCAATCCACAGCAACAACTGTGCCTCCATCGCCGACCTTAGCAGCAGCCTTTCTCAAAGTCCATGCAATCTCCTCAACTACAATCCACCACCCCTCATTCCTGTACGTCATTTTCTGCCACAGGGCACGAAGAATTCGTAACGCGTCATCCCATGCTTCCCTTTTCATATGTTCTTTTCCGCATTGAAATAGGAGCTCCTGCACTAGGCGGTGTTGTCCTCTCGCCTGAAATTCAGTAATAGCTTTGTTCAGGACGTCAATTATAAGACTTGCATGATCAACGCCTGTCCGACCTGGTAAAGGATTCTCCTCATGAGGTTGAGGGCAAAGATATGTATCATAAGTATAAACTCTGCTCGCAATTTGTGAAGCGGGGGATGATCCAGGTGGAGATCTATCTTCCTCTGGTATTGCTAAAGCAAGAGCTCGACGAGCCATTAAATGTTTCGAAGCCTCGCGATACCAATAACCTGGATGGTGGAGGTTCTCCCATGGCTGCACCCCACTTGAGGTAGTTTTGTCAAGTGGTAAATATATGGTCGACTTAGATTGGGTAAAATCCGCGAAGTTAACTTTCTCAATCATCTCAGCCATGATAGTTGCCCAACGAGCTTCCCATGCTTGCCAGCCATATGTTGATGAACCTTTGCCTCTACGATCCACAAAGTCACGTATCCTGTCCCGATGTATTTGCCATCTGCGGACTGCAGTTGATGAATGTCCATTCCACAGTAGACAACGCAGGATTCTGATTGCAAATACATCGGCGATGAGACGCCCTTCGTTGAATCGAGGACTCCATGTAGCAATGGTTTCAAGGACCTCTTCGCCCAACAATGCTTCGTAGCCACTTTCATATGAACGAACAGCTACATCCATTTCCTGCCTGAACTCGGCAAAGACTCCAAGCTTAAAGTCATATCTCACATTCCATCCTTGTCCAGTTAATGTTTGTGAAGTTCCTGACGTGGGTGGAGCTGTTGGAGGTGGAACCACACCTCTATTGCGCTTCCTTCTTGAGTGCTTGCTCAAGTCACGATAATATTCAACACAAAGTGGGTATATAGTAAAATAGATCGTATCGACAAATGCTTCAATTTCAACAGAGGAGCTTTGTGGAGGTAAGAAAAACAAGGAAGTTTTCGAATCAAGACCAGTTGCTTTACGAATATTAGAAAGACGCTCTTCTACATCAGGCAGTGGCACGCCGGGTGTCTCGCTCAATAATGCAACTATAAGCCGAGTTTTGTAACCCGATTTGTTCAGTATATTTTTTATATTGTTGATATCCGTTTTCAACTGATTATCGTGTAAAGTTGCCAAGTTCGGATCAGATGTAAAGCTGTAGAATGAAAGATATGCGCTTGGTACGAGATCTTGGTATTTGTCTAACCACTTTGTATCCAACAATCCATCTGGGAAGATCGTTGATCCTGGGGTCAGTGGAGATAATGGAGAGTGCAAAATAAGTCTAGAATTAGGGACAGAGCCCCCAGAATCGGGGGAATGCGAAGTATTCGTTGGAGGTGGAGCTTTGCGACTTGGTAATATATAATCCTATGAACCCTTCAGTGATTGACTTCAAGAAGAGTGGCCCATCTGTAGCTACCCGTCCAATAACCTTCACCCTGAACTTCTTCTTCTCACTATGCTCGTTTGCGTTCCATGGTAGATTTCCCGCGTCACTCTTTTTGAAATACTGTAGAATGAAATTCGCATCCTCTGATTCCAACGGGGCAATATCAGAGGTGATTAGCACCCCTCCTTCCTTCAATCTGGCATTGGTCGGCGATGGATCAGCTCCCAAACCGGAGACTACGAGCAATGGTAAATTATGCGCAATATATTGAGTCGCATAACCATCCATCTTGATGGTCTTGTGGTCTCAATAGCTCCATAAGACTACAGATGGAAGCAGTCCAGGATTCGTTGCCAGGCAATGTTATTTCGTAAACATAAATTGGTCGATTGTGGAATGAATCGTTCGAATGTGAAGATAGGCAAGGCTGAACTTCGCGATTAACCTGGATCTGAACGCAGCCCTTTGAAATGTCAAACTATTGGCGGAAGAGGATATAGGTTAAAGATTATTACTCAAATGTAATATAATGATGTATCAATTTCAATGCTTGCGTCCTATTGAAATACACAACTTCACAACTTCAGACCATAGGTACCTACGAAAGGCTGATTATTTCGCGATGCACGGATCATCCTTAAATATAAGCACCGACATGCCGATTGATGTAGCCTCGCGCTGTACCCTCCCAGTAAGTACAAAGCTTCTTTAGATAACTTTGATCATTCTCGACTTTATTTCTATTGTACATTGTAAATTCCTCTCTGCCCATTTCTTGCCCTCCTACCTACTTCTCGATATAAGAAACTTGGGATTCATTCTATTTCATATAGTCAAGGATAAGTAAACCGGCGCATACATTCGAGTTTCCCACAAACTCATTGCGATCAAATACCTTCCTTCCATAACAACCCCGTACTCAAGGCACCCCAGATTCAGCTCTTGGATGCTTTGATCGAATGCGAACAATCACGGCATGCTTGTAGGACTCTAAGAATATAGCTGCCATAAAGATATTGTTCTCATTTACATATCTCGAAAGTTGTCACAATGGCTTCGCAAGCTGCTATGATCGCGGATACAATCATTGCTATGAAAAGAGCAGTCAAGAGAAAAGCATATGGTATATACTGGTCTACACTAGAGGAATAAGTTGATCGATATATCTGATATAATTTGGCAGAATCAGATTCCGATGCTTCGATCGAAAGACTTACAAATCGAGGAAACAAATTACGAAAGAGGGCAAGATACGTGCAGCAAGGTCAATTGGCCCCGCCAAATGGTCGACATATATACAGAGAGGTAATGTTTGCACTTTGGGGAGAGTATTCGGAGTTTTTGTCTAATATTTGTCTACCATTAGACAATTGAACATGCCGGCTACACGAGAGATATTATTAGTAGGAAACCCCCGCTTATTGACGAAGACGGCGAGAATATCGAGAGCGACGAAGAAGATGAAGAGAAGATTTCAATCGCGAAGGCAGCAGCAGCAGAATTCGATCCATATGCAAACATAAAACTAGAAGGTTCGTGATTCCAAAATATTGTTACTTTGGAAGTCTCCCGCTAATTATTTCGAGTAGAACTCCTTGCACCTTTGACCTCTGCCGCCGATTTACCTGACCATCCAAAATTATCGCAGCCCTTCACATCGAAAGTCTTAACAGAATTGACGAAAAATGCGGGAGAGATGCTTCAGAAAGAAATGGCATCTTTGTGGAAGATTAAACATCTCCTAACTCGACTCAGTGGCCATGATACTTGGATGCCGTGTGAAACCGTTGAAACTGATCATGACGCTTCTTTTTTTGAGACAGAAACGGAACGTCATCGGGCTCAGGTAAAGAGAATTGAAAAACAGCACGCGGATATGATGTCGAGAGTAGCTCTGGCTTCTGACGACGATAGCGTAGCTGCTTCAGGATTGATGATTATGGGTATCGAGAGCGATGCTGCCTCTGGAGTCGCTGCTCTTCAGGATTTGAAAGGGAAAGGAAAGGCATTAGATGTTGACAAAGATATGGCATCTAACTCGGCAAATGGAGAAATTGCCGACACATCTGCCGCAAACGGCACTGGCAACGACTCAGAATTGGCACATGGTTTGACACCACCGCCAGACGATGTTGAGATGGACCAAGAGGGTTCGCAAGGGTCTGGGGATGCGATGGACATCGAGCCCATGGCTGAAGATAATGAAGATATTACGGTCATGAATGCTGTTCCTCGCCGTATGAGGACTCGCGCCCAAGCACAGGCGGTGTTCGACAATGCGACTCGTTCGAGGTCTATCACACCCGATTTAAATGGCGAGCCTTTCGTTCATCCTTATTTTTTGGCACCTGAGAACTCGTATCCTGATCGAGACCTTTACTTACCTCATGGAGAGGCTGACGAACTAAGGAAACTATTGGTACACTATATTCAGAAACAAGAAGAGATTATCCGAGGAGCCCAGAAAGTGTACGACGGATTATTGAGAGCCGATCGTATGCGCCATTTGGTTTTGAAATGGACAAAAGCCGAAGGACATGTCGGTGACAATCGTGATATGTCAGATGGTGAGGATTGGTATGATAAAGACGAATGGGGATTAGATGAAGACTTGAAGAAAGGACAAGACGAAGAAGAGGAAGATGCTGCAACAACAGCCAAGAAAACTAGAACGAGACGACAGTGATCTGACATACCGAATCATATCATATCATGGGGAACATTATTTTGGGTCAAGGGAAGGAAGGCAGGCGTAATGGGGTATGGAAATTGAACAGGAATCCAGGGGATAAACTTACTGTATGAAGATACCATGACCTTGGGGGGGGGAAATTCATGATGGCGCAATTAGGAAAGATTGCATTATATTATGCATTCTGTATTGAATGCAACAAATGGAGTGAGTGGTACAATATGAACAAATCGAAATTTATAGGGAAATTTAGGTATATTGGTTGGTATGAAATGAAAATTATATTGTTCAACATTTCATCGGTTATTAATATTACAAAGTAGGAAGGTGGAAGGTAGGAAGGTCTAGATTTTGGTGGGAGGGTGGAAATTCCGTACCCAGGTATTGGTGATACACGTGCTTATTAAGCTTCCTTTTCTCAGGTCACTCTTTTAGAACTCGCTTACAAGAAAAGACGTCATGAGAACAGGTAAGGGTACGAAGGGTATGTACATGTATAATGATTTTGTTGAGCCTTTCACGTGAAAGATTTCCCATAACTTTTTTGACAACCGCTTTTGAAGAATCTCATAGAAGACAATCTGTCCATTTCTTTTCTTCCTACAATTCCATCTTCTATGGAATAACCTCAATCATCACATCTCACATCTTTTCCGAATCACTCTACAACCATGACGAGTTTCCTAGGTAATAACAAAGGTCTGGTCGACTTTGACCAGAAAAGCCTCGCAAGTATGTCAATACGGAACCATCTCAGCAATAGCTTCATAAAATACTAACCAGACCTTTTAGTTGCGGCAGCATCTATTGCTTTCAATCCAATCTTCTGGAAGTAAGCTACGCATTCCTCTCCTCTCTCATAAGAAATGACAAACTAACCCAATCTCTCAGCACCGTCGCTCGTCAAGGTACATTTGAAACAATCCCACTTATAGCCCAGAAGCACCTATTGATATAATTGTCCAATTTTCAGAATATCATAACAAAATCCTCACGAAACTCTTCAACGGAAACTCAAGATATGGATGTTACTTCCTCGCCGTCACCATCTTTTCCCTCGGTATCTTCCGCGATTTCCTCTATGAACGCGCCCTTCGCTCTCAACCTACTCATCCATTACTTCTCTCTCCTCTTGTCACATATGCATCTTATGGACTTCTTCTTGCCGGTAACACGCTCGTCTTGAGTTCAATGTGGGCTCTTGGTGTCACGGGTACATATCTCGGTGATTATTTTGGAATCTTGATGGATAAGATGGTGACGGGCTTTCCGTTCAATGTTAGTAGTGCACCAATGTACTATGGGAGCACAATGAGCTTCTTGGGTACAGCACTTTTGTGGGGAAAGCCAGCGGGCATCTTGCTCACAGTCGAGGTGTTGGTTGTTTATCTTTTGGCACTGAGGTTTGAGGATCCATTTACAGCTGAAATTTATGCCAAGAGGGAAAGAGAGAGAAGTGAGAAGAAGGGTAAGAAGGGATTGTAAATCATTTGTGGGGGTCGCGACGAACGAGTTGTACAGGTGTGAACGGACATGATAGAGTGCGGGGAATTAAGGTGTGAAACCGGGGAAGTGTGGATACGGGGTATTAAGTGGCATGGGGTAGTGCAGGTAGATCAGGGTGATGGTTAGGAGAGAAAAAGAACTTTGCTAATGAACAAAAAAGAACTGAGCGATAAATTTCAGATCAGGAGCTTATTTTATGGGTACGGATTGATGATTGAATGGAGCATATACGTTCGGAAAATGGGTCATCAAAAACGGGGTTCAACAATGGACAGGATTAGTTGGCATAGATATCAACTACTTTGCATCAAAAGGATTTTATGGTAGGGGAAAAGAAAACGGTGTACATTTTTAGATGATCATATTGAAATTTATGTCTATTATATACCGTCTATATTCTATTGTTGGCTGTTCATTACTGGTTGTTGACTTCACATTTCTCACTCATAAACATCACTAAGTCAATCTATCAGCAACCACCCGAATAAATTGAAAATAGAAAAATTACTCACGTTCTAGCCATCAACGGCATCTTTTCCCTCGCTTCCCTCACTCTCCCCAAATCTATCCTCGCAATTCCCAATTTCCCGCTTGCAAGAGGGCTCTCTTCTCCTTCCGCATCCCCCGCACCCCCCATATCCAGCACAACTCTCCCCAATGGATTAACAACCATACTATGTCCGTAACTTTCCCGTTTGGCGTTATGAGAACCGACTTGCGCGGCGGCGATGACATAAGATTGGGTTTCGATTGCTCGGGCGCGGAGAAGAGTTTCCCAATGTAAGAGACCGGTGGGGATGGTGAAGGCGGAGGGATAGGTGAGGATTTGGGTGTTTTGAGTACGGAGATGGAGGGAGGCAGTGGGAAAACGGAGCTATGAACGGAGAAGAGGTGTTATTTTTGGGTTGAAGTCACGGGGGACGGGTTTGAATGTGGCATGGCTTAAGAAAGGGAAGAAAATGATCAGGAGAAGAGAAAGAAACGGAAGAGCCAACTTGGTATCGAAGATCGTTTCACATGATGATATCAACTACGATATCTCCTTTTCCAATCCTTCACTCAAAATCATGCAAACTCGAGTCCACGAAACAACCAAAAAAGTATAACTTACATCAAAGCAGATCAATAATCCCACATTACCCACACACGTCTCAACCGGTCCTCCAACCTTCTTTCCAGCTTCCACACTATCACTTTCCTTCAACCCCGCAGCTGCATAATCAAAGAGGTGGACTTTATCATATTGTCCCACTATGTCTCCAGACTCAGAAATCCAAATTGATCGATTAAGTACCTTGTTACCAGAAGCATTTGGTACGTGGATCCCGACGTTTATGGCTAGGGAATATTCCTTAGCAGAGGATTGGAGACCAAGAACGAAGGGGGATGTGGTCATAGGGAGAGCTAGGGAAAGGGAGGTAGGTGGTGAGCCGGGTGTGGTTATGTAGTCTGTAGCTTCAGGAAGGAAGAGTGCCTAGGAGTTGGTGTGAGATGAGTTGAGATGGTGGTCATAGAGATTTGAGGATCGGGTACTTGGAGCAAAGGAAAGGTAAAAACAAACTTTTGCTCCTTGCTCTGAGGCTTCTTTGGCAAGTTTTTGACATGTAAGAAGATTTTGTTGAATGTCTGCTGTGGAACATAATTGTCCTATTGCCTGGAGAGAGTTAGTAGTGTGTCTATGGCGATGGGATGATATCTTACAATGATAGTTTCTGAATTTTGATCTTGATCCATTTTGAAAGACTTATTCGAATGATACAAAGAGGAATTGGTGAGAGATCTAGTGTTCTTGAGAAGAGGGACTTTGGAAGTGTGAAGTGATATTGAGATTGATATTGGTCGATACTGCTGACAAACGATGAAGCTTCTGATGGGATGGAAACGGATTACAGTCAAGACGGGAAAGTGGGATTGTGATTTCAGATGAAACATTATCATTCAGTCTGACAATTGTTATCTGTATACTTTAGACTATCATGTATAACATCAGTATTCTATCTCAATGATAAATAAGTGTATACATATCCAATACCTTCACTTGATATCCTATTATCGCGTGAAACCATTGTGATATATACCTAGTACTTACTTCATCACCACCCAAATTGATTAGACCCCCCCCCCCCCATTCCCATGCGGAATTCCGAGAAAATGACGTCCATCAAAGAAATCAAAGCGCCCGAACTTTTAACAAAACATTTTTTGAACAACCCCAAAAACCCTTACACTCTCACAATACTGCAACCTGACGTGAGCAACTTCTGGATTCATAAAAGAATCCAATTCCTTCATCAATTAGCAACCGAAATGCCATTATAAATTTAGGAAAGCGAAATGTCAAGTGGAGGAAATGCTGGGAAAAAATCCTCTTCTTGTGTGTATTTGTCTAGCTAGGATATATTTGCCCCGCCACTTCAAAAACATTCTACTTACAGGCCAATTCAATTCAGTAAGAACATAAGACTAACATCATACTCCTCTTCCAGACTTCCACTTCGGAGCAGGATTAGGATCGGGAATTCTGTCCGCAGTTCTTCTCCAACCCGCCGATCTTCTCAAAACCCGCGTGCAGCAAAGTAACCATGCCTCTCTCTACACCACCATTCGCGAGCTCTCGCAGTCACCAAATAGCATCCGGTCTTTTTGGCGGGGAACCGTTCCCTCTGCTCTCCGCACCGGATTCGGTTCCGCCATTTACTTCACCAGTTTAAATGCTCTGCGACAGAATGTCGCAAGATCAAATTTGCTCCGGACGATTGGGGTCGTGGAACAGAAGAGCATGGCACATTCATCCAGTCTACCCAAGTTATCGAATCTAGCGAATTTGACTACGGGAGCTGTGGCGAGAGCGGGCGCAGGCTTTATTCTCATGCCGATGACGATTATTAAAGTAAGATATGAATCGAATTTGTATGCATACAAATCGATTGTGGGTGCCGGACGAGATATATTTCTCACGGAAGGATTTCGAGGATTTTTCTCGGGGTTTGGTGCCACGGCTATCAGGGATGCTCCGTATGCGGGATTATACGTGTTGTTTTATGAAGAGTTTAAGAAGAGGTTGAGCCATATTGTGCATTCGTCGCCTCAAGTTGAGGGGTTGGCTGAAAAGGTGGATTTGGGGTTGAGCAAAAATATGAAGGGGAGTACAAGCGCTTCTATCAATTTTGGATCGGGAGTATTGGCAGCAGGGCTGGCGACGGCGATTACGAATCCTTTTGATGCGATCAAAACGAGGATTCAATTGCAGCCGAAAAAATATACAAATTTGGTTATGGCGGGGAAGAAGATGGTGGGGGAGGAGGGGGTAAAGAGTCTTTTTGATGGATTGGGGTTGAGGATGGGGAGAAAGGCTGTTAGTTCCGCTTTGGCTTGGACCATTTATGAAGAGCTTATTAGGAGGGCCGAGTCGGTTTTGAAGGGCGAGCAAGAGTTGGTTGTTTGATGAAGGAGAGAAATGTGGAGGAGTATAGACGGACTCGCTACTCACACCATTTGACTTGTATTACTACTTTTCAATACCCCTCTGAAACTTGGAGTCATGATACTAACATCACTTTTGCATGTTTTGCATATTTTGCTTGACTGTTTTTTATTATTCAAAATAAATTATCGTTGATAACGATCCATGTCGTGGGTATAGAAGCTCAGCACACAAAAAAGAGATGAGAGTTCATCTAAGAAAGAAAAAAAGTTCAAGAAAATCGTCAAAGCAAAACAGACTCATTAACCAATCCACTCCATGTATTCATCAATCGTCTTTCATCATCATTCTTCATCCAACCATCACATCATCAATTTCTCATTCCACATCCCCCTCACGATCCCCTCCCCTTCCACCTTACCTCCCAGCCACCCACCTAACAAAAGGACTCGGACTTCTACTCCCGCTATGACTATGACTATGCTTATGCTTTCTCTCAATCACCAATTGCAAATCATCACCCTTGTGATGATGTTTCTTCTTATGACGATCCTCCACGACGTATTCCTTGACGTATTCGATGGTGTGTTGTTGATTGTGGGCGTGAGCTGGAACACGTGTTTCGCGCAGTTGACGGGTGTGTGTCCAGAGTATGTCTTGTTCTTCTTCGGGGACCCAGCGTTTGATGAGGAGGAATTCGGGGTCCTGGTTGGATGGGAGGGGGGGTTAGTGAGTGTTTTTTTGGTGGCGGGTGAAGGGGGAGGGGGGGGGGAAGAAGGGAAGGAGAAAAGAGAAAGGGGGAAATAGAAGGGAAAGGGAACAAAGGAAGGAAATTGGGGTCAATACCTCTTTATCAAATTCATACGAAATACCATAAACCCTCAGAGTTTCAATCGATAAATGCTTCCTCGACATTCTCGTATACGTTGGTCTCGGAGCCGCAGGTTGGATTTGATACTGTGGAGGATGTTGGACTGCTGGCGGCGGAGGCATCTGAACCTGTGGAGGCGGGAGAGCCTTTCCAGCTTTCACCGCTCCGATTTGTTGTTCGTTCAAACCCGCTTTATGCAGATCTTCATGCAGACGTCTCTGGTATTCCTTTTCTCTCTCTTCCCTCTCGTGTCTCTCACGAGCCAAACGATCCGCTTCCTGCTTCTTGAACTTCTCGATGATTTCTTCCCGTTCCTTGCGCTCGCGAGCCGCCTTCTCGGCTTCTTCTCGCTTGTATTTCTCGATGGCTTCATCGTGTTCTTTTTTCTCGCGAGCGTGTCGCTCCTGTTCCATTCGCTTCATACGCTCGTATGTATCACGAATTTCCTTATCAGCCCGCTCCCTTTCTTCCTGCGTGCGCTTCTCCTTCTCCATGCGCTTCTTTTCTTCCTTGAGAGACAGCAGTTCAAATTCTTCCCGCAACATGCGTTCTTTCTTCTCCATCTCTTTCTCGGATCGGATGCGCTCCAATTCTCCTTTCGTCATGCGCAGCTCCACATCTTCTCTCAACAACCTCTCGGTCTTCTCTCTCTCGCGCTCGCGCTCCCGCTCGGACTTGTACCGTTCTAGCTCCCCCTTCGTCATGCGCAATTCGATATCCTCGCGCAACAATCTTTCATTTCTCTCCCTCTCACTCTCCGCTCTATACCGAGCCAGCTCCCCCCCATCCCGAACCAATCTGTCACTTCTCTCCCTCTCCTTCTCCAGCCTAATTCGCTCGAGCTCCGCGCGCGTACGCTCCA
This sequence comes from Botrytis byssoidea, assembly GCF_014898295.1. Classification (NCBI taxonomy): domain Eukaryota; kingdom Fungi; phylum Ascomycota; class Leotiomycetes; order Helotiales; family Sclerotiniaceae; genus Botrytis; species Botrytis byssoidea. The sequence goes on from NW_024065845.1 coordinate 179,556, forward strand.
ATTCAAAATCATCGCGCGTGAAGCTCGGTCGTCCGGAGGATGACGGACTATGGCTGTGTGAAAGACTCACATGACGACTGTGGCTGCGACTGCGATGTTTGCGTCGCCCTCCTACTTCCCCAACGCTCAAGCGGCTTCGCGCGCGTCGGGATTCGTAGGCGGAAGAGGAGTCGCTGTCGCTGTCGCTGTCGTAGTCGTTGTAAATGCGGCGGGAATTATCGACGATGATTGGTTGAGCGACTGGAGCGGGGGCGGCGGGGGGAGGGGGAGAAACGGGAGAGCGCTCCCGATTGCCGGTTGATCTGGAGCGCCGGATTCCAGAGGAGATCTCGGGCGTGAGGTAGGTGCTCGTGCCGTAGCGGTAGGCGGGGACGGGTGGGTATTGCGGTCGTCGGTAGGGGATCGGGGCCGGGTCGCGGTTCCGTGTTTCGCGGGAAATGTGGATGTCGAGTTCTTCGTCGTCGTAGTAGTGTCGTGCCATTTTTTATGTTTCTCTCTTTCCTTCTTTTATTTAATTTTGGGAGTGAAAATTAAAAAAGAAAAGTAGAATTCTCTTGATGTGGAGACAATACTCGAAATAGTAAGTTGATATATATGCTATGCGATTTTTCGAACAGTGATTTGAATTCTGGGGAGATGGGTTAGTTGATTGGTTGATCGGCCTGACCCCGCGATGAAGCGACCGAGGGGTTGGGATCTGTTGATTGCGACGTTGAGATAGGATGAAATGTGGTTCGATAAGCTTTTTGAAGTCCCGTCTCTTTCTTGCTAGTTGCTTTGTCCTTCAAATAGAGCTTTTCGTTTGGGGATCTTCAGTAGGATATCCCTCTGCGGGTTTTTTGAAGTTTGGACGGAACTACTAGATGTCTAGTATATTGAAGAGAAGAGAAGTGAAGAGAAGAAGGAAGGAAGGAAGGAAGTAGTAGTCGTAGGCAGAAAAGACAGGAAAAGAAATCAAGCGGGTGTCTTGTCAGCAGGAATGGGCATGGGCTTATTTAAGAGTCTTTTACTGGATCAGAGTTTGGCGGAATTACTGCATCTGCATTTATTTAAGGTGTATACCTAGGTGTGGTTGAAAATCCCCCCTCACTTCCCTCCGAGGAGCGGCTGAATGACTGATTTACTTGGACTGGTGGTTATGGTTGCTTTTCCCCTGTATTGAATTCACGTTTTACTGGATTGTTATATATACCTAGGATTTATCTCTGGATCATTTATGAGTATTATTATTTACAAAAATGAATGACCACGAACGGGTTTGTAGAATACCCTGAGTTTCTCTCCAAGTATACCTACCATGGTTCAGATATCGTAGAGCAATTCTCACTCCTGTTAGCTATCCCATGTATTCTTGTACGTACAGCCCTAACGGTATTAGTGGGGACACTGTTGCGCTACTGCATCTTTGAAGTCAATTATATGCAGCTAAGCAGCTAAACCATCGAATCCAATTTAGCTATCGTAAATTGATCCTATGGTGATGATGGATTGGTGGGTAGGGATAGACGATATGCTTGGTATTGTAGGGTGTTAAGTTGTTAACAGAGAAGTAGGTACAAGTGCGCGTGCTAATGTCAATGCTAATGCTTGAGGTGAGATTGGATTAGGCTCATTGTAACACTATGATCGAGGAGTTTAGACTTTTGATCACTTGAGGCTCTGAAGGATGTTTCCCCACTGTAATGTAACCGAACGTTGGAAGAAGCGTTTTAGGTTTTACGTGGAATTGTGGTTCGTTGGTTTGTGAAGAATCCGGATGTGTATGAAGGGAAAGTAATGGATGGAGAGAAACAATGGGGAAAACAAATGATATACAAATTGTTGTTGGGTTGGTGGCTTCGCGATACGCTGTTTGAGATGAGATGCGATGAGATGAGGATGGTGTACAGATTGGGCATTCGAAAAAGAGGGATTGGGAAAAGGGGAGGGGTTGGGTTAGCGCTTAGATTTCATTCGCTTTGGGCTTTTTAGCCCCCAACTTTGGAGTAGGAAGGTGTAGAATCGAGGTATACACCTTACTGTCGGATTTTGAATTATTGGATGATGAGTTATGATGAAAGAGTAGGTAGAAATTAGTGCTCGAAAGATTGAAACTTGAGGATGGCTTCTATGGTAGGACCTGTGGCTCAATCTATCTTGACATCCGTCCGTGTATGACAATGCCAACGAATAACATTCACCAGAGCTGATCTTGTATTTCATATCATCTCTTCACATGACACTGAATACTACCTAGTAAGTAGTTACCCGTATCAATTCAACAACTTTATATCCCACTTACTCGAGCACATCTAACATCACGTCACTCTTGTTCGCTCCTCCTAGGTGAAGTGAAAGAGGTTCAGTCATACACCATAAACTATCGTTCAATAGATAGGAAACGTGTGATGTGAAGTTTTTGAGCTTGTTTGTTTTTACGGCATGTCTCTAAAGACTCAGGAGTTCAGATGACTCCTTCCCACAATTTATATTCCCTCTCCCCACACCCTCAAATCCCAAATCCCACTATCAGTCAGTCAATCATCCATCCCAAGCCAAATCCTTCCAGGGAAACTACCCGGTCATTAACGAGAGCCGACTATCATACCGATCACAGCTTGTTCATAAACTCTAAAATGCAAATGCCTCCTCGAGGAAGCATCCAACATGTATGATACTTTCCATCAAGCACGACCACCACTTTGAAGAATCCTCGTAATATTCTCCGTACTCTTCTCATACGTCGTTTCTAAATACTGTAATTTCTTGCCCAAATTATCAATATCGGATTTCAAGTCTTTAGTCTCGCGATTTAATCTCTTGTCTACATCAGCTGTAGGGCTGAAAACAAACCTATCCAATCATTAATGCTTGTTTGTTATATCTGGTGAAGTGATCATGTGTTCCAACAAACAAGAAAAAAAAATCAAAAATGACTTGAAGTAAGAGAAAGAACGGGTGGAGATGAAAGTTGGAAAGAAACGGAAACAGAAACATAAGTAGAAGGAATATAAATACATTTTACCAACTCCTTCATATACATTGGTGTCAGGTGGTAACGTGGATACTTCGGTGGATGTGAGTTGGAGTTTACGGATTTCGCGTTGCTTGAGGGAAATTTGAGATTTAACGACGCTGATTTGTTGCTCGGCTTGAATGGCTTGAGATTGAATTTCGTTGACCAGCTGTGGGAATATTAGTGATGTCCTCTTTTGAGTTTGATATAGCAAGGTTTTGGAGGGAACGGGAGGGGGAGGAGGCTGGAATGGAATGGAATGGAATGGACTCTGTCTTCTTGAGTTTTACCTTTTGTAAAGCTTCGTTGGAGATAGACATCTTTGTATAATATGTATGTATGTGTATAGAAGTGGGTGTCAAAGAGTTGGATTTAAGTTTAAGAATGTGTCTGATTCTTCACAGTTTCCCTCGATATATTGGCTTCGTTGAATACTGGTAGCTACACGGTCTGCTTGTTTCAATATGCGTGGGGAATTATTTTCAAAAATATCATGTGGTTTACTGATAAGGGACAGCGATAAGCAAGGCGGTGAAGGATGAAGTTGATGGCAGAATAGATGTTTTGAGGTACTAGGCGAGAATATCTCTATCAAGGGGATCAGTATATATTGAGATCGATTGTAAGACCAACCTTTGGAACAGGTATATACCTGAGTACGTACAGTACATACATGTATTTGATACCTCGGTTATTGTACTTCACCATTGATCTGACTCGCGTTTCTCTAAAAACATACATGAATATGGAATATGATCATCTAAAGCATGAATGTATGAATGTATACAAGAAGAGAGCTATCTGGACATTCTACTATGAAGGTAACATGTAGATCATAGTCAGCATCGACAATATACCTAAGTATATATGTATATATAGTCCATAGGTCAAACAATAACCATTTTATACCTTGCTCTCCATGTATAGCCAATAGACGACCTAGGTCTTACTTCTTCTCTCTCATGATCTGGTGGATTGATCAATTACCTCTTCACGTGCTATTGTATGCTAGACATGTAACAATACGAAATATCTCTTCCAATAAGGTTAACCTCAGGTCCTCAACCCTTTCTATCAATCTAGTTCCCGTAGCTTCCGGTCCAGAAAGCTCGAAATCATCGTATTTGATCCACCTTGACTGGAATGACGATTTGCATTTTTAAGCATTTCTCCCATCCGGCAAGGGTCGGCCCTTCACTTCCTGACACACTTCATCAGTCAGTACCTGGAGGAGAATAGACTGGTACTTTAAGTTCAAAGTTAAAAGAAATCTTATCCAATGTGTGTGTGTGTCTTAGACCAATCTAGATATTTTCAATCTTTTTGATAGTTCATTGTTCAGTTCAGTTCAGTTCAGTTCAGTCCATCATTATTGTCTCTCATCGCTGCAATATCAAATCAAAGACCCCTCCCCCGCCTTTGTGCGATCAACCATTGGATATTGGATATTGCATCTTGGATCTTGGACATATATCCTCTCACGACGAGCGATCACCACACACAAACCCCCTCCTCTGTGATTGTCACAATGGGTTTCCATCTCCCGTCGATACCATATCCTCCCGCGCGACCAGAAGAAGGTTACTGGGCTCCTGTAACCTCGACCATAAATTGGTGTGAAGGCAATACCTCCCACACTCAGTCTTTACTTACTCTCATCTAACCTTGAATGATAGAGGATTATTATGCCACTATATACTCTGCCGAAATCGTCAATACCCTTACCAACCTACTTTTCATATGGCTGTGCATCAAGGGAAGTCGGAATTGTTTGAAATACGATCATGACAGTGTATTTTTGGTGGCCTTTCTAGGTTATGGAGCTGTAGGAACAGGTGAGCGAGTTGATTGATCTTGACATGAAGTCAAGCTAATATGGCTAAAGGGTCATTCTTGTTTCATTCAACCTTGAAGTGTAAGTTACATTTATCCTATGAAAGTATTCAATTGTTGACATGATGATGCTTCAGATCCCATGCAACTTGTAGATGAACTTTCCATGATTTATACTACATGCTTGATGTGTTATGCGACTTTCTCCTTCTCTCAATCCCGCATCTTCAGACAAGTATTAGCATTCAGCTTGATATTCTTGTCTGTATTCATAACGGTGAGCATAGATTCGTCCTCAGATTCTTCACGCTTCCATGCTAAAGCAAACTTATCAATAGCTTTACTATCATTACCTTCAAGACCCGGATTTCCATCAGAATGCATTTGCGCTTCTCACAGCTACCGTACTATTCCGTTCCATGTATGTGATGGAAGTGAACATACGTCCTTCTCTTCGAAAGAAATATGCTACCACAGAACTTTCTCACGAACATCCTGATACTTCTCATTCCGATCGTCTAGCAAATGAAAAGAGACAATATGAAATTCTCAAAGAAATGTGGTTGATGGTTGGCTTAGGTCTTTCCATCTTTCTGGGTGGTTTTGGTATATGGTCTTTGGACAATCATTATTGCTCGACGGTCAGACAATGGAGACATGAAATTGGACTCCCATGGGGATTGTTACTCGAAGGACATGGCTGGTGGCACTTGATGACGGGCATTGGATCATACTTCTACTTGGTCTGGGGTATTTGGCTACGACATTGTTTGAATGACAGACAGGATGATTATGTTTTGCATTGGCCACATTACTTCAGTCTTCCGGAAGTTATTCCACGCCCTGAGCATAGCAAGATTTCGAATGGAGCAAGGAACGGACATACAAAAGATGAGTCTAGAAAATCGGTTTGAAAAAAGGTATTGGTGATGGTTGGTTATGTATCCAGGTCAAGAATACTGTACCTCTCTAAAATAATGTTAGAATAGAGTGTGGAATCGAGTATGAGCAGATGATGGCTGTCTCATTGACGGCATAGCAGCATGAATATTGATACCCTTTCCTTTCTCATAGAATATGAATTATTATCAACCTCAAACTTTTGATATTGATTAATGAAACAGTATTGTTTTTGTCGTTAACGATTTCTTCTCTTTTCTTTTCTTTTCTTTTCTTGGATCTAAATTCAATTTGAATTCAAATATCCACCGACCGGTTCTGATGAGACCAATGAAAGATATAACCCCGACCCCCACGAAATTCTAGCCTTGCCTTGCCCAGAAATGTCATTGCCAGCCTTGCGCAGATCCAACAGGGTTATTTCGCAATGATGATTGGTTGGATAATCAAATCGTGTCCAGTATCAAGGGAAGAGTCTCAGCCACGGCAATACGCAAGCAAGATTCAAAGTGAGTATACACTTTAATGAAGTATACGTACTTTTTCTTCTCACGGATAAATATGCGAAGATACCCAAGATATATTTCGCAATATTATCCATCCAATCCAAGGGCTGCTGGGAGTTAAATTTCCTAAAATCAAATTCCAAAAACTATTTTGTCCTACGAGGCTACAACCATTTCCGATTTCTGGGTCATGAAATGCAATGTATGATCTGATCATATTCAACAATCAACGGAAGCAACGTGTTTCAATTCGGAAGATTGAGAAATCATGACGAGTCCGGCGAAACAAGGTTCCTCGAGATGGGGGTTCTTGTCACAAGCAGTAGGAGGATTGGAATCAAGGTTGGATATTTTATTGGCAGAAGGACAGGAAGGTCAAGCAAACAAACCAACTCCTGCAGCTGGCAATACAAGTGCTGCAAAAACAGAGGCAGGTATGTAAATTCATTCAAAGTCCTTGGGATCCGCATTGATCTGACCGTTCCTCAAGCAATTTCTCGAAGCGCATCAAATAGTAGTAATAGAACAAACGATCGATTACAAGAACGTCTGGCAAGGGCAGTAGCTGCAAAAAATGCACAGAAGGCTGGCACACAATCAACTTCTTCGAATGTTCCTTCGAGGACTGGAAGTCCAATTACGGTCGGGGAAAGTCCAAGGCAGAGTTCAGATGCGACTTCTAATCTAGGAGGAGATGAGGCTACGAACCCAATTTCTCAAGACCTTGGGTCCACTACAGTCGCGAGTACCATTGATTCAGATGCACCTGCGGTACCTACGGTGGAGGTTCAATCGAGTACTCCAGTCGTCGAACCAACTCCAGAGACAACTACAGAACCGCAGCAAGCATCACCCAATGTAGTTGTTGCCTTGGAAGCCGAACCCACGTCTCGTTTGTCAACAGATTCCACCACCTCTAGTATACCTAGGGCATCTATTGACTCTATTCCACAAAATGATACTATAGTCAGTTCATCTCTCGACGAACCAACCACAACTACTCCAGCAACTGATGCGGTTTCGACATCAAAAAGTCCAGCGCAACTCGAGGCAGCTCTTATTCAATTACAATCAGACTATGAAACCTCAGAATTACAAAGGCAAGAGGAAATTCATGGTTACATAGAGCGCGTTGATGCGCTTCAGGCAAAACTAAAATACTTAGCAAAAGAAAGTCTAGAGTCAGCTAACAATGCCAAGACTGCTGCACCACCTGGAAGTCTGGAGAAAAAATTGGCCGAGAAAGAACAGCAAGTCATTTTACTCATGGAAGAAGGTCAGGCTTTGTCTAAGAAAGAACTAACTCATATGACCACTATTAAAAAACTCCGTGCCAAAATTCTCGAGGATAATAAAGAAGTTGTGGAAATCAAAAAGAGACAAGAAAAGGCCGAAAAGGAAGCTGCATCTCTGGCAGAGCGCTTGAAACGAGCCGAGGGCGCTGAGAAGAGTCTCAGTGAAAGGAATAATGTAATCAATCGACTCAGAAAGGAACTCGACGCGGTGAAGATTGAGCGGGATACCAAGGATACCGTCATCGCCAACCTCAAAGAACAACTCGAAAATGACGCTGCTGAAGAGAAAGAAGCAGAAGCAAAAGTCGCCAATGAGGCCTTGCAAGCCGAGAAGAAACGTGTTGCTGAATTGGAGGATGATATTTCCAATCTCAAAATCGAGAAGCAACTCGTCAATGATAGAGCACAAATACAGATTAAAGAGCTCAGAGAGAAGATGGATAGAGAGGCTGAAAATGCTCGCATTGCAGCTCTTGAAATGAAAAATGAACAACAAATGTTGGAGAGTAAATTAGAGATGATGAGAGCGAGAGCTGAGGAAGTTTCAACTGGTGCAACTGGTGATGCACAAGCGAAACTTTTACGTCAGATCGAGACTTTACAAACACAATATGCCGTTGCCAGTGAGAATTGGCAAGGTATTGAAGCTTCATTGACGGCACGTGCAACTAGCTTAGAAAAAGAGAGGGATGAGGCGACTAAGCGAGAAGCTGATGTTAGGCGAAAAGCTCGTGAATTGGTATGTACTAGCGTTCAATTGTTGCAGTGAATATTGCCGTGAAATATAACTAATCAAATCTAGACACTCAAAGCGAAACGTAATGAAGATGAATTGGAAGAAACTAGGTCGAAATTACCTAACTTTCAACAAGAACTTTCCCAACGGACTGCTCAATTAGATGATCTCAAAAAGCGTGTTGAAGAAGCAGAATCTGCATTGGTTTCAGCTAAAGCCGAATTTGAGGATGAGAAGCAGACATGGAACTCTGAGATGCAACAACGACTATTAGAAGAAAAACAGAAATGGCTGGAAGAAGTCTCTCTTAATGGTCGTGGAGGTGGAGAGTCACCCGTAGCATCAAGTCGAAGAGGCTTGACATCGGAATACCTGGGTCTACAAAATATGCAATCAAGAAGACCATCAGCTAGATCTACAACTGGTGACTTGGTAACATCAGAAAGATTCGTAGGACGTCGTCAATCTGGACAGCCAACATCGAAATCGCCAGATCCGGGAACTCCGGTCAGACATGACTCTACGGCTTCTTTGACGCATTCTTTTTCATTAAATTCTATTGCAACTAATGGGACGGGTGGAAGTGAATTTAAACCACAAACTCCAAGTCTTCATACGTTGGATCATGATGATTTCTTTGATACCCATCGTTCTTCTTCTCCTCAACAAACTATTCATGATATCATTTCGACTTCGACTGCTGGTGCCGGTCCAACAGTCCAATTGGTTGAGAGAATGAGTTCCGCGGTAAGAAAATTGGAGAGTGAAAAAGTGGCGACGAAAGAGGAGGTTGCTAGATTAATTGCTCAGAGAGATGAAGCGAGAACAGAGATTGTAGCGCTGATGAAGGAAGTCGAAGTTAAGAGGGGATTAGAGGAGAAAGTCGAGGCGTTGGAGGAAGAGATCAAGGGGGTTAAGGAGAGGTATGAAGTCACGCTTGAATTGTTGGGGGAGAAGAGCGAGGAGGTTAATGAATTGAGAGGGGATGTGGAGGATATCAAAGCTATGTATAAGGAGCTTGTTATCAAGAGTGTTGGGTAGAGTAGAATTAAATAGAGGGGAGGAGTACTGGGGTAGTGAATCCTTTGAGAGGGCCCACCCACGTGTGGGATTTGTATTTCTAGTGAAACTTGGAATTCTAGTCAATCTATCTAGATACAACTTTTATGTGTGATTACGAGATTGGATTGCGTGGTGTTGTGTGGTGTAGTGTGATGGGGCAATGGATAGATGAGATGAGTCGATTTGATTTGATTTGAAGAGGGGGTATCTTGGTAATAGTGTTATGCTTGCTATGCTATTCTATACAGGCCAAGGAAAGGCAGTATGTAGTTAGAGATGAAGAATAGAGTAGAGATGATTGATGTGATGTAATGTGATGACAGATAAACTTTGAGAAAAAGGAAAGAAAATCGGGATATGGATATGGATATGGATATGGATATGGATATGGGTATGAGTGAATGATTGAATGAGAATGAGATTGAGATTGAGAGTGAGAGTGAGAGTGAGAGTGAGAGTGAGAGTGAGAGTGAGAGTGAGAGTGAGAGTGAGAGTGAGAGTGAGAGTGAGAGTGAGAGTGAGAGTGAGAGTGAGAGTGAGAGTGAGAGTGAGATGTGTGTGATGTGTGTGATGTGTGTGATGTATGTGACGTGATGTGACATAAGGAGTTTTTCTTCTAGAGATAAGTATTGGAGTAAATTACATATGAGCGTGGATTTTTTTTCACATGTGTGATGGAGATGGGTGGATGAAGATGAAGATGAAGGTGGAGATGGATGGGGATGAAGATGAATTTAAGATTGATTGAAGATTGGAATGATGAGTAGGGAGTTAGTTGGTTGGATTAACTTTGGCTGGGTATGGGAATGGGATGGGGATGGGATGGGGATGGAGATGAGGGTAAGAGGGTGGGAGAGAAGGGAATGTTTATTGGTGGAGAGGAAGTGGTGTTGGATAATGATATGCTTGATTTGATTTGATTTGATTTGAGTTTTGAAGATGCTTGAGTATGAAAGATGGACATTCTCATGTGGTGAGAATGCTGGGGATGGTGTGATAAGCTAGCTGAAGTTTAGGTTTTGATTTTGATTTTTGCGTTGTGCATAACATGTTGTATTAGTCCATCTCTTTCATTCTTATTCTCGCGGTTGGATGTACAATTTGTGAATGATCAGTTGTGTTTATGTTTACATTTGTGTGAGTAATGATGAAAGATGCAAGTTGTAAAGTCTAAGATGAAAGAGATGAATCGTTGTTTCTCTCTGAGAATGGTGGATCTATGGAGTCATTATGTTTCATTGTGATTGCTTTTTATTTGGAGTGATCTGAGGATTCTGAGCTGCTGTGGTGTGAAGTGAAGACGTGTAGGATATGTATATAGAGGATTGTATTCCTATCTATTTGCGTATGGATCTTATCAAAATGTGTCTAATGATGCAGAGCTACTCTAATGTAGGGTGGAGATCCATATGTTATAGTTATGGAGAATCGTTTACTCATGGATTCTAAATATCTTCCTCCATCCCCCTCCCGACCGCGCGCCACAATACTCATACGGTAGATAGATAGACAGTGTTTGGTCTATATATCCACTCTACTTCTGGGTTCTATTATTAGGTGGGAGATCGGATTCATTTGGTTTATTGATTTGATCTATTGTGTAATTGGTGTGGATGGGAGGATGTGTAGTGATTTAGTTACGGAAGACTGAATTCAGTTATGTTCCTATTCGACTCCTTTTTTATGAGTTTCGTTGCAGGTGCGGTTGAAATGGGTTGTGTTGGGTTAGGTTAAGCTGGAGAGGAGAGAGGATGCTACATGACATGTATGTATGTATATTTTTGGAGAGTAAGATCTCGTTCTTGTATGTGCATGTATCTGGAAGAGGAGTTGTGGGACTGATATCTTTGTTAAGGTTATTAGGCAAGGGGGGCTTGCATTTAAAGGTTTGCGTGAGAGAGGTTAGAGGCTATGTCACACGTGGAACTTGGAACTCGAGGAATTGGGGAGAAAGGTCGCAAGCCTAGATCAAAGAAAGAGGATAGGGAGAGAGGGACCATGGGAGAAGGACAGGGTTGGTGGAGATGCGTCGAGATTCACATTCAAAAAACTAAATACTCTACATTTCCACTCTCCTCTTTCTCGGTGCACGAATTTGATTTAGGTCGGGAAGTTATTCATCATTCTTATATCTGAATCTTGTCAGGGTAAATTATTGCTCGAGCTGTTTTTGAAGGTTTGTATCGGTTGTACCCACAGGCTCATGAGCTCAACACATATAGGTTTTAATACCCGGTGAAAGGAATCCAAAGATCCAGATCTTTCTTGGAAGCTTGGGAATGACGAGTTTCCACGTGAACAATATCACACCGTTTTCCTACCAGCATGTAAAACAGCGAGGGTGAACGGCTCTCTAGCATCCTTCTGTTCTGGCTGAATTTTCTAAACAGAGCTTTGTCAAGAAAGAATATAAGGTAGATGGCTCATCAAAAGCCACAATATTGGAGAAGCATTGCAATCATTCTCTATCTTTTATCTTCATGAAATACTGAAAGAAGAAGAAATTGCGACTAAGTGTAGCTCTCCGCAGATGAAATGAGCCATGATGAAGTATGAAAGACACCAAAACTTTCCAATTGTACTCAATCTTCCAGAACAGACTAGACCGCAGACCAAATATTGATAAGACTAATCCCTCTTCGTTCCAGTCACTAAAAACAACCAAGATCTCATGGCAACGAATATTAGACCACTGGAATAAGTTCTTGCCCTTCAGCTTGAGAATCCGTGATGTACTTTGCCATATTGCACCTTCATCTTTTGACGAAAGGCTTACATGAGCGTCCAACAGTTAACACTCTGAGAGAGCTTAACACGGAATGGACAGTAAACATCATAACTTTGCCATTAATGACAGCGAGTATTTTCTTCCAGGGCAGATGAAATTCCCAAAGCACATAAATCAATGTTTTCTTAGAGAATAATACCAATTCCATATTTCATCACCCGCACCAGATACAACCACTTGGTTTTATTACCATAAACACTCATCATCCCATCCAGTCCAATACTCAATCATGTAAATCTACAGAGGAGACTTAATTTATATTGTCGTTCAACATCCACTCACCACACCGCGGGGCACGTAGCTGACTAATCACAAACCTCACCTCATAAAGCTCCATCCATCTCCTCGTCTCAAAATAAATTGATAGTCTCCATCCCACCACTCATTTCGCACTTGAAGCTCTCAAACTCCGCCATCTACTATCCGCATACATTGCTGCTTCCTTTTTCTTAAATTTCCCTTCTGCCCTCCCAAAAGAACCCGTAAAAATGGCGCAAAAAGGCCAACAAAGTTCGTTTGCTCCCCTCTTCTTCTCCCCTCTGCAATGCTCTCTCCCGCTCCTTTCCCCCTCTCTCCTCCAAACTTCCAGACCAAAAACCTAACAAACAACAGTCGATCTCACCTCCCTCACTACCGCCCAATTATCCCAAGTCAAGAAACAACTCGACGACGAACTCGAACATCTCACCTCTTCCTTCCAACAACTTCGCGCTGCGCAGAGTAAATTTAGAGAATGTCTGAGAAGTATTGGTACCGGTGTTGGAAAGGCTGTTGAGGGTAAGTTTGTTTGTGGTTTCCTTCATTTATTCGTTGCGAGGGGGAAATAGGAGGAATGAAAGGGTGGGAAATGGAAAGAGGAAAGCGAGTCTACGAACAGGAGCTGGAGAGATTGAGCTTGGAGGAAGGAAGAAGGAAATATCGAAGGGGAACAAAAGGGCTTGAGAAGCTCTGCGATTTCAGAAATGGCGAAGAAGCCTTGCCAGTCTCACGGTTGAAGAGACGAGCAGGATACCTCGCGCAGCTTCTTATATTTCTACTCTTCTCCTCTCTACCCTCAATCGCCTCAGATATCTCTTGCCCATAGTAGCCCACTGCTCAAAAGTTTGGACATGCACCTTATCTACGTACCTACTTCTCTGCATCTCCCCTTCCCACCAATCAAATAGCTTAGCACTTTCTCTCTCCCCCCTCATCTCTCCTTGCACTCGAGTTTCCACAAGCCGAGCTCCCACCCATACTATACTAAGCTAACAATCCCTCCCATTCCAATAGGCAAACCAATTCTCGTACCTCTCACAACATCCCTCTACGTTCCCGGCGAATTAGCAGATACCGAGAATGTAATTGTAGATGTCGGAACTGGTTTCTATGTTGAAAAGGTACCATTGTTCTTTTCTCCATTATCCTTCTTCCTTCATTATGCCTTTGCAATTCATATAATACTTCTTTCCCATTCTAGAAACCACATGTACCTTGAACTGCTTCGAAACTTACACACAAACCTTAGAATACCAAAGATGCAACCAAATTCTACGAAGCAAAAGTTGAAGAAATTGGAACCAATTTGAAGGATTTAGAAATTATAGTCAACAACAAATCAAATAGTCTACGCGTGGTTGAAGATGGTATGCTTCTTTTTATTTTGGCTACAAAATCAATGAATTTTTGACTAATCTCTAAGTACAGTTTTACGCCAGAAAGTTCTTAGCTCAACTCCAGGTGCTGATTCAGCTTCAACATCTTGATATCTCTGCGCCATGGATGGGAAAGAAGAAAAATGAAATGCCAAAACTCAAATAATCTCGTAAAGAATTCAATTCGTTCGAGACACCACTAAAATCGGATCAGTCAAGTCGAGGGAAATACCAAGTCTGAAGAATTCGCTGTAGAGTGCAGGCTGTATTTAGGCAGAGTGGAATTCCGATGATGATTGCTCTCATTCGAATATGGCAGCAAAAAGAAATAAGAAAGAGTTGATTTAATCAAACTTAAAAGTGAGATCGGAGAGGTGATTCCTTCGAAGAGACTTGCCAAGTAAATTCGAATAGTAAAATTATGAAAGCACTTGGTGTGTAGTATCGATCTGGTGGTTAAGCTCTGCTTTCGTTCATAGAATGATGGAAACTCAAGAGGAGTCCATCGAGCTCTTCAACAAAATCTTCGAATCCCCCGGCTGGAAAGAAGTTACTCATATCTCTCTGCCAGTCGCGGACCATCGTCGTGTGATCATTTGCTTCCATATCTGTATCCCAAAGATCATGAAAAACTGTGACTCCGGCACAGACATCTGGCTCTGCTACAGTGCTTAAACCATCCCAGTTTCTGTTGATGGTGAATTCAAGGCAGTAACCACCTTTTTGGGTCTTGAACCTATAGATGCTCTGAAGTGTAACCTTCTCGACACGTAGACCAGCCTGAACACGGGGGGTAATTCTAGGATATACGAATCCATACTTGTCTTTACGCTCCTCCATTCTTCGAGTGTTCAATCCCGTGCGAACATATGGTTGCAAGCAACTTTGAACCAAGTCTTGAAATGAGCTGTCGACTACGGTGCCGGCTGTCTCACTGATGATTTCAATGGTCCAATCAACTTGTCTATGGTTATCTTTATTAGTAGGTGATCAAGAAGTCGAGGATCATCAACTTACTCAATGTCAACAGTCACAATCTCTACGCACTTGTTGCGACGTTCTTCCTCGACAACTTTGACTACACCACATTGATATCCGCCATAGACCGTGTCAATGTCTGCCTGAATCTCAAACATCTGGCCTGATGAATTCTGTACGGCGAGGATCGCAACGAATTTCGGCTTCACGTCCTGCAAGTCGTAGTCCGTGCTGCTCCAAACCATAAACTTGTCAAGTTTTGACTTCACATCAGCCATCATGTGAATGACAGCTTGAGGATCAACACTAAGTAAGTATATGTCAGCTCGTGAGTAAACTTCTGGTATACCGTAAACTTACGCTTTTTCGAATACGCCCCTAGCTCCTTTACGAGTCATCATCTTCGTGAAAGCATCCCAATCTTGCTCGCCATCAATCAGGACTGTTTGCCAGCGTGTAAGATGTAGCTCTCCAAAGTGCACTCGCATCTGCATACGGTCTTTGATATGAGTGAGCTCGTTAAGATACTTGCTCAACACCGTACGGAACTTCTCGACCGTGGCTTCTACCTTTAACGAGCGACGTGGGGTCTGTCTGTTCAATTCTTCATTGGAAGACATCTTAGAGAACTTGATACCAGAGGCACGCTTTTGGTCTTTAACAAAGCTGATAGATGCTTCGAGGAGAGTAGACTCAGTAGAAAATCGTGGTGGTACAACAATAAAAACAGTTTCTTCCATGTTAATGCGAGTATGGGCACTATCAGCAGCTTGTCGAATACCTTTAATGACTTCAATGATGGTGGTTTGAGTGGATGGTGGCAATGCAGAGATTGCTAGCCAGCTGCGGGCACAATTCCACTGGATAAAGACTTTCCAACTGGTCTTTAGATGGTCAAGGTCCTTCAGTTGTTCGCCAAACAAATCCTCTGGATTTATTCCCTTCACTGGCCATTGATAGAATCCCTATAGTAAATCAGTGTTTGCAACCAACTGAAGCAATAGATTGATGGGACTCACAACGGCTGAGAATACCTCTCCGTCAAGAGGTTTCTCCAAGAAAAGTGCTGTGTTGGTGCGTGAGCTTTGTTCATTCTCAAGTTGCAACTTCTTGGCTTCAGTCATGAGACCAGCTGGGACGGCCCAACCAGTGCTTGAATTGAGACCTGGCTCTCTGACTTTTTTAACCAGACGGCGAGGTAATTCCTGGTCGGCACGATGGTTATCTGAAGGTGCGTGGCTAGAAGAGCCAGTACCATCGCGAGAATGTCCTCCCCGAGGAGCAATCTCGAACAATCGTCCTAATAATTATTAGCATTCTTCATGGCAATATAGTCGTGAATTGTGTAACGTACCGTTACCACGTCCCGTGGGTACGGAATGGTGCCCGCCACGGCCAGCATTGCCCCTCGAGTTACCTCGAGTGACTCCGCCACCGCGGTGGCTGCCATTTCGGCCGCTACCACCATCAATTGTTCCACGCCCGCGTCCACGAACGGTGCTGTCGGTGCCACGACCACGACCGCGGGTAGCATTATTAATGCTACGACCGCGCCCACCTCTACCGGTGTTAGTTCCTCTAATGACCGAAGTCGATCTAGGAAATTCCTGTCGGACGACAGGAGGTCTAACTTCGACATTATTTGCCGGCACAGGCACTTCTTCAAAATCGCCCGCCTCTGATTCCGCACACCAAGCGGCGGCATTGTACGTCTCGTAACTAGTAAATATTAGCTGTATACTCGATTGAATCAATATGATGAGAACAAAACTATGCATACGTCGCGAGCTTGTTCGAAGACATCTTGTCGATCTGTATTCGATACCTCTTTCTTTGATAAGGAATACGACGACGAGTGATTGTAAGAAGTGGCACACGATCTAGCACACTTAAAGATTATGAGACGATCAGACCAGTCGCAAAATGTAAGATTGAACTAATTCAAAACAGAAATAGAATAGGATTGAACTGTGTGAAGGGAAGAATTGAAAGTTTGATCGAAAGGTTGAGACAATTTGAAGAAGAATTTGATAGTAACAGCAGTGATGTCAAGATAGACACAATTTCTCGATTGGAGAAGGAAAAAATATGAATCAGAAATTGGGGCTGTTGTTGTGAAAAAGAGATTGAGGAAGAAAGTGGAAAGTGAAATGGGAAAGGGAAAGGGATTGAAAGTGGCGAGATTTTAGGTTGACAATAATATCCAACAGCAACCAAAGAGGAAGGAAGAAAGTCACGCTCTTTCCAATATTTCAAATTAGAAACTTAGGCGAGTGAAGAATAAAATGACGGGAACTTCCTTCTTTCTCAAATTCACCATTAATGTCTGTTGTAAAGCGGTGAAGAGCCAGAGAGGAAAGAGAGAAAAAAGTGATTCGAATTGCCATTTGTGGGTATCAACTCTGATCTTCGAATATATGACGAGACTTCAAGTAATAATATTCGTTACAACTTCCAAGGTGAAATGTGAATGATACGAAGTGGAAAAGGTTGTCTATTTCTCTTACCTCAACAGTCCAGTTTTCAATGGCTGAACTTGCCAGTTGGCCTCTATCGCGGGGAAAACCCGGTGAGAATCCAAGAGGAAAAAGACCTATTGTACCATCAGTGAATTGTTATTGAGATGCTGGCTACTTCTCAGAAATTACGCAAGTAACAGAAATACTGCAGTAATGATGTGAGTCTTCTTGAATTTTGGCTTGCGTACTTCAACATGAGAATATCGATAACTATATGAAAAGAAAATGTTTTCAGATGAAAGTCAATCTTGAAAATCTGTCTCGTATGAAGATCTATCGATCGTACAAACGCGCGTAAAGTGCTATGTGACTCCAATCCATATGCATCTATCCGCGCATAACCACAAACGCTCAACATGGATCACTTGGGCCACGTGCATGAAAGAGAAGTCCTAAGATATTTGGCAAAGGGTATCTTCTTTGAACCAATCATTATGTTTGACTTTGTCCAAGTCCACATATACAAATTCAATTTGTAAACTTTGACTTCAAGCATGCATATGCAGTCCACAAGATATAAAAGTTTGATGATTGACGGTACATTTATTACCTACCAGGTAGTCTGGCTTGGTGGATTGAGTACAGAGATGCATGTTTGTTGATCTCTTTTGGATAGACTTAAAATGTGACAGAAAGAAATTGTGGAAGAACCTACAACAAAAGTATTGGCTCTCTTACCTGTGTCTCTCATTAGTCCATGGTGTCATGTAGGATACCCAAGCATTGTTCTTATTAACCTCAGGATTGAACAGGTTGAGGATGTACCTACCCATGGTCGGAAGAGAAAGTTCTCCTCCATGGCTTGTCACGGCCAAAAGAAACCAGAGTCCAAGAGGACATCTTTCTTTGGAAAAGAAAAGTCATTGTAAGCGGTCATATAAAGAAGATTCTTTGAATGATGGGACATATTCTTGAGGTATGTTGATACATTGTGATACAATGTGGAAAAGTTGCGTTCAAAAATCGCAAAATAATAAGGATTGTGGGAAGAAGGATCTTCGAAAGGAAAGACAAATTATAAACTCAAGGTCAACTTGTTGTTAGCGTCGGGGAACACGGAAGATCGGCCGCATTGAGCCACTATCACTATCTTGGGAGGCTAGACTCGAGCTAGAGCAATATGGACCATTCATATTGTTTGTCACACGTGGACCCTTGAGATGACCCTCTACCTCTATGTATTTCGAGATGAGAAATCAGAGATGAGGGACTTCAAGGCCTTGGAGTTCCACATTGAGTAGGTACTAGGTATGTATCATGTATTTACAGTGCTTCCTATACATATCAACATAACAGCAATGAAGTATCCATCATCAGTTCATCCCTAGATATAAGAAAGACATACGTGTTTATAGCTGTTTATGATGATGTTGGAAGTGATGAGATGAGATGAGATGAGACCCCTGAAAAGCCATCCATACCGTATACATACGGACGTATGTAGGTAGTATGGTAAGCTTTCCCCGCACTCCACTAATTTCAGGTACAAGGTTAAATAAAACATGGAATGAAAGGTTCAAGCTTTGCATTACCTAAACTCAAAAAGGTCAATCAACAACACATGCCATATTTAAGATGTCACCAACTCCAATACTACCTCCGTCAAAGTCAATCTTACCCACAGATGCAAAAACACGATTAGAGAAAGCTGAGAATGCTAGAAAACGTTTGGTAGCTGGCCGCACGGTGAAGGAGGATTCGGATGAAGATGAGGACTCGGACGAAGAGGCTGAATGGCAATGGATATACGACGATGAGCTTTCTGAAGAAGCCGCTTCGCCCTCGCAGACCAATGATGAAGGAGGCAAAAGTTCAGCAGCTAAGAGAACGCGTCGGCTTTCGAAAGGTACGGGAGCTAAGAGGATTGTCGGTGCCAGGGCTGGAAAAACGGTCTGCAGGATTGCAGATTGTGTTTTGATAAATAACGATACTTCGAATACAAACTGGGTTGGAATTATCTCAGGATTTGAAGAAGATGAGGGTTATGACGAAAATGCCGAATCATACCATGATATAATGAAGGCCAATATTTGGTGGTTCTGTAGCCCAAATGACATTCACAATAAAACGAAGAAGCGATCCGATTTTCTAGAAGTAAGTAGATACAATACTTACATCCTGCTTCCTGTGGCTAACTACTATAGAATGAGCTCTACATTTCTTCTGATCTCGATACAATTTCACTGGCGACCATCAATGGCGTAGCTACCATCCTTTCAGAGGAAGCATTCAAAGCCAAATTCCCAACAGGGAAAATACCTAGAAATCGAAAAGAAAATGGGAAAACATTTATGTGCCGCCGAGGGTTACACAGCAAATCTGTCACATATACAGAGGAATTCGTATGGGATGATGTATACCATAACACGGAGGAAAGTGTTGAACAATTGATCGAGAAGATCGAAAATAGTCTACCAAACACTAAGAGAAAGAAGCCTGTTCTTCCTTATCTCAAGAAGAAAAAGAAGCACGATGAGGATAATGAAGCAAGCGTGGCATCTGAGCATGATGAAGATTATGAAGTGGATGAAGAAATCTTAGCAACACCAAGGAAAAGGCAAAAGACTACCAAAGTTATAACCCCGCGAAAACCACGCACGCCCTCCAAGCTACTTACTCCCAGTCACAAACGGTTCGTCATTGGAATTTGATCAAAAAGATTCATGCTGACGGTATTTGTAGGATTGTCGTTAAGAAGCCACTAGAGTTTACGCCTTTAGGAATGCGTATGCTTTCACCATCAGTTAATGCTTCTCCATTTCAAACAGCTCGATCGCGTCTTCACGTTTCATCCGTTCCTGATACCCTTCCCTGTCGTGAAGAAGAATTCTCATCAGTATACACACATCTTGCAGCTGCTATTACAGATGGTACTGGCTCATGTATATATATCTCTGGAACTCCGGGAACCGGAAAGACTGCAACGGTACGGGAAGTTGTCGCACAGCTTAATGCATCTGTCTCAGCCGATGAATTAGATCCTTTTATTTTCGTCGAGATCAACGGAATGAAAGTCACCGATCCGCATCAATCTTATGCACTGTTATGGGAAGCCCTGAAAGGAGACCGTGTGAGTCCAAGTCACGCATTGGATTTATTGGAAAGAGAATTCAGCAAACCATCCCCAAGAAGAGAGCCATGCGTTGTCTTGATGGACGAATTAGACCAACTGGTAACGAAGAACCAAAGCGTCATGTACAATTTTTTCAACTGGCCTGGTCTGAGACATTCCAAACTGATCGTACTCGCTGTGGCTAATACCATGGATTTGCCTGAGCGTACCCTTTCCAACAAAATCTCTTCACGTCTCGGTATGTCGAACTGTCATTTCGTCTTCGTTCAACTGCAGCTGACATTTAATTTTAGGTCTAACCCGTATAACCTTCCCAGGGTATACCCACGAGCAGCTCCAAACAATCATAACCTCCCGTCTAACCGACGTTCCCGCCCACCTAATCCACCCCGACGCTATCCAATTCGCTTCTCGCAAAGTCGCCTCCGTATCCGGCGATGCTCGTCGTGCCCTTGATATTTGTCGTCGTGCCGTCGAAATCGCCGAATCAGAATCACTCTCCATCCCGAACACACCTTCTAAAACACCGGGTAAAGAAGAAAAGAGAGGGAAAGGTGTGGTTAGCATAGCGACAGTCAAGAAAGCTATCAATGAAGCGACGACGAGTCCGTTGCAACAGTATTTGAGAGCATTACCGTTGGCGACGAAAATGTTCTTGGCTGCGTTGGTATTGAGATTGAGGAGGGCGGGGACAGGGGAGTGTCTTGTGGGAGAGGTGGTCGATGAGTGCAGGAGGATGGCGAAGCTGGATACAGGGGGCAGTGTAGTAGGGTTTTTGCTTACGGGTGCTGGGGCGGCCGGAGGCGTTAATAATGGAGACAGAACCAGAGTAAAACAAGCAGGGAAAGGGGCAAGAGTTCAGGGAATGAGCGAGGCGGCAATAGGATTAATGGAGGCGGGTGTCATAGGGATAGAAGTGAGAAAGGCCGAGAGGATGGGCAAGGTTCGGTTGGGGATTGGAGAGGAAGATGTTAAAGTTGCTTTTAAAGATGATCCGGAGATTAGGGGCTTAGGGTTCGTGGGATAAGGGTAAGGTTGGAGTAGCGAGAGTTTGGGAAGGGAGAATGTGTCGAAATAGGGATATAGAGATAAATAGAAACACGGTTGAATCGATACCCATCGCTATCATACACACACAATAAGCCAGGATAGCGTAATAATATAAAGAAAGAAGCAATAATCTAAAGATGGCAATCCCCCCAAAAATGATTATCATTCATGTAGCAATGGTATATGTATGCAATAAGTATCTAAACCATTACGCATGCAATTTTATAAAACGCCAAACACGCCCCCAGCTAAACTGCCTTGTCTCGTCTAGCTTCGCCAAAATACCTTCCCATTGCCTTTTTGCATTTTCATATTATACATTTATGTATTTAAAACTTTCGTCGTCCAAGCTCTGGTTTCCATTCGAGGGGGTGGGATTCTGGGGTTGCGAGTTCGTCCTGTTTCCATACTTTTACTGTTGGGGGAATGGATAGTTAGCATTTGTTTCTTGTGAATGGGGGTGCAAAGGTTGCCAAGGGTAAGATGGAAGAAGAGGGGAAGGAAAGGAAAGGAAATAGAGGCACATACTAGTTTTATCCGCCTCTCCCGTGATCAATCTCAACCCAGTCTTATCGAATAAACTCGTGAAAATGCCCGCCTCCGCATCCAAAGAACCCGGTTGGGCGATAGAATCCAGCGCTTGATATCTATGGCCTGTTTTCCAATCCCAGAACGCCATCGATCCATTGTCTCCTCCGGAGAATAATACGTTGTCTTCGTTAACACTGAGTGTATTGATGATAGCATTTTGACCATCGAAGTTTTGCATAAAGGCTCCCTCGGGACATTTCCATTGTTTGATGCTTCCTGCGCTGCCACTTGCAAATGTGAATTCTTTGGGATGAATGGCAAGTGCGCGAACACCTTTTTTGTGGTGGGTGAGGGCTCCCATACTTTTTCCAGCTGCTAAATCCCATAGGCGGACTGTGGAATCAAGGGAGGACGTAATGACTTGTGGATCGGCTTCTTGGCATTTCAGATCTGATACTGTGCCTTTGTGTCCGGATAA
This sequence comes from Botrytis byssoidea, assembly GCF_014898295.1. Lineage (NCBI taxonomy): Eukaryota > Fungi > Ascomycota > Leotiomycetes > Helotiales > Sclerotiniaceae > Botrytis > Botrytis byssoidea. Next base: position 201,934 of record NW_024065845.1, read on the forward strand.
TACGTGGATGTTACTCCTGGTCCTCATATCCCATACTCGTGCTACACCATCTCTTCCTCCCGTAACCAGTACATCCAGAGTAGGATGTAAAGCCAAAGTATAAACACCACTCAAATGTCCATGATAATGTCGAATCACTTTGTTGGTTTCCAAATCCCAACACTTAACCATCTTGTCCTCTCCACAACTAAACAAATATGGATGCCGAGGACTAACTGCCAATCCTCTCACAGTCGATATATGTCCCGTCAATGTAAGTTTCAATCCTCCAGTCGCTAAATCCCATATCTTAATTGTACGATCTCCAGCTCCAGAAGCAAACCAGCGATTCTCGGGTTCAACAGCCAAAGCACGTACCCATCCTAAATGTCCAGATATGACGCGCATGAGTTTCCATGGGGCATGCCATTCGGGTTTTGCTTGGACGAAATTCTGTTTGCGCACTAAACTACTGGATGGCAGATTACTCTGCGCAGTAGATATCGAAGGACCGTTCGCATTGGGTGGTGTATCTTTACCGCGGATTATAAGACTGGTGCTACTTCCAGCCCCAGAACTCTCAATTCGTGATGGGATTCCTTCGATCATCTTCATAGTATTGTTGTCTGCAGCCGAGTCCCCATCTGTAGCTTGAACCTTGGCCTTCTTCCTCCTGTTACCAGCAGCGGCAGCTTGTTTTGCAGCCAAGGCAGCTGGTAATTCTCGAACATGATCGTATTCGGCGTGGACTCTTCCTACTAATGCTAATTTGTCTGCGGTTTCTGTAGATTTTGGATCGGGGATTGATTCTGTATCTGCGAAAAGAGAACGTGTTCGTTTGGCATTTTGTTTTATTAGAGATTTAATTTGATCGTCCGAAGGTAACGATGCGACTGCGGTTGCCATAATGAATGGAAGTGGTTGATGTTGATAAGTTGCGCGTGTGAGGATTGCGATTTGGAAATTTATCGCGATAAAGCTTCAGGAACGTGAGCCACGGACCATCAAGCCACCGTACTGGCCACCACACTAGCCACTAAGTCGGTTCCAAGGTTACCTATTGGCTGTTGCTTTACATTCCAGGCTTCTCCTCCACGCCATCATATGATATCAAAATAAATTTAATACAATATTTCTTCTTCCAATCAGTCTTTCATCAAGATCATATTGAATTCATTGAAACGCAATGGAAAAGCCATCAGAAGATAAATACGCCATTCATCAGGCTTGTCGAGATGGTAGAAGTATAATACCCTCTCCTCTCCTCTCATCTTTTGTTACTAATAAGAATCTAGCTGCTATCGTGGAGTCCCTTCTCAATGTAGGAGATCCCCATATTTTCTGCTATGGAACACTTGGTTATATACAAATATGAGTAGTACTCACAAATTTTAGGCCAACCCAAAACTCGCCTTCTTGAAAGATGACGACGAAAGATTGCCTATTCATTGGGCAGTTTCTTATGGGCATTTGGACATTGTCATATTACTTTCCAATGTGAAGAATTTTGATCCCGACGTACAGGTGTGTATATTTCATATCGTGCCTGTCTAGACTGTGGGCAACTTTGTTGATATAATTGTAGGATGGGTCTGGATGGACACCTCTTATGATCGCTGTCAGCCTCAAGGAAGGCGACGACATTGTGAACTTATTATTGAAGAAAGAGGCTGAAGTGAATGCTAAGAGTATGTTATGCCCTTACTTTGTTGTGGTTCTGTTCAACTGATGCCCATCATCTCTTAGATTTCACCGACCAGGTATGACATTCAAACTATTCTGAGCACCCCTACGAACAACCATCTAACTGACATTTAGACCGCTCTGCACTTTGCCACCTCCAAAAACAACCTCCCAGTAGCCAAACTTCTACTTTCGCAAACCCCACCTGCATCCTGTAGAATTAAGGACAAGCGTGGACAGTATGCAATTCATCGTGCAGCGGCTATTGGATCCACCCCATTAGTTGAGTTATTGTTGAAGAATAAAAGTCCATTGAATCCTACGGATGTCGCGGGACAGACACCACTTCATCATGCCGTTGCTGAAGGTCACGGTACGTTAGTTTTGTTCACTTGCCTTCAGATATCAGATTGGGAGATATCCCGATTAGTTTTGATGATTTTGTCACAAATCTTTCAGCTTACTAAAACATACATACAGGTGACACTGCAGTAGCACTTTTAAAAGCCGGCGCAGAAACAGACAAGAAGGATTTAGATGGTTGCCTTGCGTTGGACCTTGCCCCTGACAGTCAGGTTAGTGATCATTATTCCCCCCATATTATATCGTACCAAGCTCAAGATGTTTAGGTCAAGAAATATATAGTTCAATGGGCCGAGATGGAGGGTATCGACTTATAGCATGCCGCTGGCAGGAAATAAGTATGAATGATGAAAATAATGAAATCCAATTGCATCTCATCCCCTTGTTACTAAACTTCTATTGAGATTTTAGTTCCTAATACCAGATTTAGAGCTTTGGTCAGGCAGTGCTGGGTTTGAATTTGATGTTGGACATTGACGTTCCTCTGAACTAAACACTCGTTTATTCTGATTTATCACCCGCTGTAAATCTGCAATTCATGTACCATTTTCTCATTCGCAAGCAAGTCAAATGTTGTCAGAACTCACTTCCTTGGGTGTAAGTCTCAAATGAAGTAGGCAGGTGATTGTAGGGTGAATCAAAAGTCTACATGGCAATTGCAATCAAGTGGCACTTGATTCTTTCTTCTCGACTCAAGAGAACCGTCTTCATTTATGCTGCCTCTCTGTTTATACACATTCGCCAACTTCAGTGTACCGAACAGCTGAGTGAGGATGAATCACACCGACGAAGGAATGACAGCTCGGAACCGATAGACTATGCCCCACTCTTGCAGATCAAGCTTTCAAGTCCCCTTTTAATCCGCTCACTCATTGGTTGCATATCGCCACTGCATCCCTGACTGATCAGATTGATAAGATAAAAATTAGTTTAGGAATCGCGTCGTCGTAAGCTGCGTATGCGTACCCGCAACTTCATTATTATTACTTATTATTGCTTGTTGTTGATTGTATTGGCCCTTGAAATCATAAATACTAGAGTGTTGTCCGTCCTCCTCTGGTTCGGAATCTTTTCACCATTTTGGTCATTGTTCTTCTGACTTGAAGGATAGTAGCTGGTATGAAATCGAGAATGCTTTCACTGCCTCTAGTTCTCGCTCCGCTACTATTCCTATTAGTTAGCGCTAGTGCAGTGCCTAATCAAGCACCATTGTTACTCCAAACATCCAATGGTCCTAGTATAGAACATGCCCGCGCAAATGCACCTGAGATCTTCAACACAATTCATTCGTCTATGCGACAATGGGGTTCTTCTCTAAAACATAATGGGGTGTCCTTTTTCCCAGCAACCATACCGGAAGGGACTCTCTTTTACCATGGAACCCACATACCCGAGCCGGTCGAGGGGATGGAATGGTTAGCTTTCGAAATTGAGCACGCGGAGGTATTTGCACGTCCTAGAAGAGGTCGTGGTCCTGGGGGTCCTGGAGGTCTTGGAAATCATGGTCCAGGCAAAGGAAAAGGTCCTGGTGGGAAACCTCCCGGAGGACCGGGAAGAAGTCCTCCTCCGCATGTACAAATGGACAGTCATCCTAAACTCAAAGCCAAGCATGATGATAATGTTCATGATTCTGATGACAAAGAAGAAGATAGCCATGGTTATCTCCACACCTACCGTACCTCCAAGCCCCTCACCAAACTCATCTACATCGACGGAATGTCCGCCGGGAAGATCAGTATGGGAACCCTTGATTCTACAGACTACATTATTCGCAATCTTTCTCCCACTTCAACAGAGCCAAACAATGATTGGATTCGTGCAGCTGATCTTTGTAGGATCGGCGAGGAGTATGGTATTGAAGGAATTCTTCGCATGGAAGCGGGATTTGAAATTATCCTATGTAGTTTCAAAGATAGGCTTGAGTTCATAGGTGCCTCTCAGAGAGACGACAAATCTGGAGGGTTTCAGAACGGGGAAGATGACGTGGGGCATTTTGAGTATGTGAGGGCTCTCGTTTATAGGTACCAGGGTATCATGGGGGGGAGAGTAGAAGTCGATTATTCTTCCATGATCTCTGCCTTCTTTTACCCTCTCAATATTACTAACCCCAATCCTTCTCGTTCTGAACTTCCTAGATTGGTCGGACCTTCCGAATCAGGTGATTTGGAGAGAATCCGCTCTGATATCCTGGAGTTGTTCAAATTTGGAGAGTACGAGAAGAGAGAAACGATCAACTGGCAAAATGTCGTGGATATGATTGTTACGAGGTATTCGGATCGTCTCAAGTTTATGGTTCAAAATGAGACGTCAGAAGCCGCGTTATTATCGGAAATCAAATTGCTGTTGGATGCGCATACGGATTACAAAAAGATTGATATTCCTTCCTCGATTGAGAAATGCGCGAATCACTATCTAAGACCGGTGACACCGGAAACGGATGCAGATCATTTGATTCACGCCGCTATTCTCAAGGTGTCTCGTGATATTTGCAATACTTTGTTTGAAGTCAGAGAATTAATAGGTAGTGATGAAAAGGGTGCAAAAGAAAAGGAAGCAAAACAATTGATCAGAGAATTGATCAATGGATTGGATTGGACCACCTGGCTGGAATGTGGAAAGTGTGGTTATGATGAGGTATGTTTCGTGGCAATCTGGCCCTGGGGAGGTTTGGAAGATCACGTTTCTCCGGGTTGTGTTAAGAGGGGTGACATGGGTGATCGAAGGGGATACTGGGATTGGGGACATTAGTATCGGCCGCAACTTTGGAGAAGGCTAATTAGCCGTAGACTTTTGATTGTTCGATTGAGGAGGGTGGATATATGGGCAGCTTTGTATTATAGTGACATGATTTGGGATGTATACAGTATTGAACTAGTATATCATATGTTTCAATTTTACAAAGATCGGAAGATTTCATGGATTCCTTCGGTCTACTTGGTACACTACTCATTGTTCTCAGGGGTTACCGAGTAGTTTCTCCATACATTGAAGCCACCGAATTCTCAGTCCTCGCCTGAAAGCTCTCACAAACTCATCTCTCTATAATAGTTTGGACATCATCTTTCTCCCTAGATCCTGCGTGGTCATTTGACAGAATTTCAACGAAAGTAGAGGCTCTCGTGTTGCTATAGATCGTTTCGCCGTCCATCCATCTGCAAGATAACAGCAGCAGAACCGTCGGCAAGTATAATCGCTTTGATGCCTTTGTAGTACTCGGTTACTTGTATGACTTTCCATTTGGCATTTTGTCTCAATATCCTCTCATTCCATCTGACCTCTCTCTCTTGGGTGGGATTGATCTCTAGTGATCTCGGTTTCCGTCAGCGCTCGAGACCACTTCGAGTGGTCTTACAATCTTGATTGCTGAAGTAAACTTCTGCATGTACTTTATGTTGCACATGTGCAGTCATGTCTTTTGCAATTAGACTTAAAATACTTACCTTTCGTGTCGTTCCAAACGAGCGCGAAAACTATCTTATCAGAGATCTTGTCATAGAACTAGGTATTAATGAACGTACAAAATATAATGATCATCCAGAGAGATTATTGGCTGTGGAATTGGTAATGTTTTAATTCGTTGTGGACAGCAATGCATCGATGCCTAATTCGGACTAGAATCTTCTCCCGTGAGCGCCCGAAGTTCTTTTTCACGTCAACTAGAACAGAGAAGATAATTTTTCCAGCAACTTCGCAAGACTTTTCCGACAGAAGCAACTTCGAAATCGTGCCATTTCATCGACCAGAACGGAAATATCAACGTCGCTTACATCTCTTCAAATTCAAATCTACATACACATCACAATTCCCAAGGGCGAATTTATCTTAGGATTCAAGATCCCCAGGATACCATGGGATTTTATGAGGCAATATATTGTTGGATCAAGCTGAAATGAAGAGCTTTCGCAAATGTAATCAAACTTCTTGAGCTCCAACCTTATCGATGGCAGGACGCGCGATCATTTCTCAAAACATCAGTGCTCTAGCGGGGCTGCAATGCCAAGGACTCGAAATGTTCTATGGGAAAGGGTTAGCGATTATCTGGGATGGTAGTTGACACCTGATACGGGTCTTGGTGGAGCTTATTCTTTTCTTTGAAGGACGATTGCGTTTAGGAATTTACTCGTGCCAAACGAGTCGTATCTTGCAATGCAATCGAGAAGAAAGCCATAAAATTGGAGAAAGGATAGAAGCAGGGGATTTTTGATCAAAGTCTCTGGTCAACTCCTGCATGGAGGTCCCGTCCTTGATGACCATGAGGGAAGGCAAATGAACCCTCAAATTCTCTCATTTGTGCAATCATCTACCTCACATTGCCATTCATCTTTTTTTATAGATGTTTTTCCCCACGAACATCTCCGACATTCTCTAAGCCATTAGCGTAGCTTAGTTGTTACGAAGTAGTTCGAAGGCTGGATCCCATCTCGCTGTTATTAAGACCAACGTCAAACAATCTGACTAACAAACATGCCATGTGCATTGTTACTCATGCACCGAAGATGGTATAACATCGTGTACCGTCGCCTTGCATTTTTATTCTTCAATGTCTAACTCAGTAAGCTGAGGGCGGCACCGGTTCAAAGATCTGAGTACGAACAGTTGGAGTTCCATAATCCGCCCTGGGCGATCGATTATTCTTGAGACGTATATATTCGAATTCCCTTCGTCCCTCGATACTGTAACTTCTTTTATTCATGATTGCGAGCGATTCTTCAACTTCGCACTATCTCTTATTTCATATCTTGATCATCCATAATCCCACCATCCTTTCGGTGCCGGACTCCGTCCATTTTGGGTAAACATCCCAGCACAAGCATATCGGTAGTCCGGCTATATGCAACCTTTCGCAATATACCCATCTACGTGTCCATTATTGACAATAACCCCTCTATGTTCGAATTCCCATACTTAAGAAATTCATTTCACTTGAATGATGAACTTTCAATTTCTCAGCCTTCTCAACTCATTTGGCTCACCGGCTCACCGCATGTTTATGTTTGATTTATCCATTCTACAGTCGCAGATCAGGCCTGCTTATACATATGGATAACATACAACTCAGTGCATGTATCAGGCAATATCTCCTTATTTTCTCATTCTTTTGACCTCTACTACCTTCATATGACCATTGCACAGCCTCTGTTCTCTTGTTTTGGGTGCGAAACACTTCTTGCAATTTGAAGATAAGATGTTCGCGACAAGATTCTGTCGTAGGAAGTCCTCGAACTTTCCATGCTATCGTCCCTGAAAGCTATCGTTTCCTTGCCATGCTAGGTCTTCGGATCCTTGGCAATTATCGGGCCAGTTTGCAATCTCGTTTCCTCAGTACGGCTTGGAATCAAATTCTTGATGAGTGAGCGTGGTGATGGTACGGGGCGCAGTGTCGTTGTTCTCGTGTCACAAACAAGCAGAACATGCCATGATTCTGCCTGGATGCCCTCAAAACACCCCTTTGAGGTGGCATTTCATCAACCAACCATTGAGTTTTGGATTCAAATCCATAAAACTTCGCCTCCTTACTAGCTTCACTGGATTGTTGTTTCCTGGGGACCTATTGATTACGCATGTACGATTGACTGACATGATCGCAAGATCTGTACTGCACATGGTCAGTCTTTAATTGTCTCATTGACGTCGTCGTTCCTTATCTACTTGATGCACCACCTACCCCTCAACAATAAATATTGCTGATAAGCCCCTCCCAAATCACAAAAAGCTGTTACGGGACCAGTGCGAGTTTTTTCTCCTGCCTGGCTCTTTATAAACACACATTTCTCCACAACAACGACCCGATTTCCCAGCTCTTATATTTATAAAGAAACGAACCTAGGCGCGGTCTTTCACTACAAATATCACTTGTCCGTTTATCACAAAATATCTATGCCGATTCCATCCAGGTCCCGTTATATCAGCTCCCTACCCGCCACGAATCCCACCGATACTATTGCCCACTGCGAGGAGGTTGTAGGATACTTTTCGAAGCTAGGACACGCAAGTAGCTTATACAAGACTGAAGACACTGGCATGGACTTGGTGCAAAACTATTACAACCATCCATCGGCTAAGATACAGTCACCAAAGAACAGTGATAGCATTATTGGGCACAAAGAGAGTTGCAATTCTGATGTAAAAGTCGAACCATATATATCTCCAAAGTCCAAGCATCCTTTTTATATTCACGGTGACGTGCCTCATGACTATGGGTTTCTACAAAATCTAGAATCGCCTTTACATGAAATTTTACGCACTTCATTGCCTATTCGTTCTTTTCAAAACGATGCGGCAAGCAGTACCTCTCCAGCCTTTCGGTCTTACGATTCAGGAGACGGTATAAATACTGTATCCAAATTTCAACCTTTCACATCTCCTCCTTCCGATCTTGAATCTTGTACGGATCTACTTCAAGGTGCTTCTGAAGGTCAACTCGATCCTAGAGCCTATCAAGGGAGCCAGTCAGTGAACAACTCGATTGCGGAACTCAGTTCATACCGAAAAGCCCCCATGGAAGGTCACTATCAAACTAAGAACCTCTCGCCAAGTTCATCTGCTTATGTACCTGTAAAGTACAATCATCATGGTTCTTGTTCTGCCGTTTATTTCAGGCAAGATGGCTTTGAAAACCGTCTGGCACAGCCTCCTCAAGCACTTACATCATATCATTCAATCACAAACGCGGTACCTTTGGGCATGGCACCAATCTCTTCAAGCACAAACAGATCGGATATTCTGACTGTGCACCCCACTGATTTGTGGAAAAATCCTCCTGGAGTCCCGGGCACGCATTGCAGTGGTGCTGTTCTGTCCCACAGTATGTCGCATCCATCGAATATTTCCGTTTCATGTCAAGAATCTCAGAGCTATAATGACGCAAATACTTCGAATAAGAATACAACCGCCCCGAGCTTTCATCCCTCTCATGCCTCTCAATTACCCTATACCAAAATCGCGTATCAACAACATGCTTCCAACTACATAAATTCACATTCACCAATACTTCCTTTTCCCTCGAATGGCGTCCAGATTCTAGGAGAAGTTCATAATATGGGACGAAGCAAAAGCTCAGAAATCGATTATATACGTACTTTAGCAATTGATCAATTCTGCCCGAGAAGCTTTCCAAGCGTATGTCTGCATCCTCAGTGTCAACGCAAGCGAACAAACAAGCCCTGGTTGTACAGTAAATACAAAGACTGGCAAGGCCATTTTATACGTGCTCACCACAAGCAACATCTCTGCGGCTTGCCAGATTGTCCAAATAGCGAAAGGAGGTACGGCACAAAAGCAGAAGCCAAGCGCCATCGGCTTTCTGTTCATCATTTTGGTAAAGCAGATGCTAAACATTGGAAATGCCAGGTTCCGACTTGTCAACGGAGTACTAAGGTGTTCACGAGAAGAGATAAGTAGAATGATCACCGTGATAAATGGCATGGGCCATTCCCATGCCAGTATCAAGGGTGTGTAAGGGGGCTTGATCATGGATTCAAGGACCACGATGCACTTGATCAGCATCGTCGAAAAGAGCATAGAGGCTGGGGTGCTTGGTTTCTGATCCTTGTGTTTATATATAAACCTGTATGAGTCTATCGGTCTGCTCTGCCTACCTGACTGCGAATTCCAGATTTCTTCTCCTCGAAGTGTTTCCTGCTTTCCTTGGGGTACAATTGCATGTAGATAAACTTTCTAAAGTGGGGAAAATTCTGTGTGTATCGAAGCTATTATTTCAGACACGGACAACGTACCTTCAGCCATTTACTTCAATTTATTAGCAAGAAAACATAGTTGAAAATGCGTTCAATTTCTGCGGCTCTGGCACTATCTCGCCATCTACAACTCTTGACGAAACCTGAATTTGCGTGACTCCAAAATTCGAATCATCTTGCACAACTATCTACTGTTTCAACTCCGTGAAAATAACTCGCAGATTGATAAGAAGTTGGAAAGGCTCGCAGCCTCACTATGCAGCGCTTGATATCTGGTGGCTACTTCTTCCGTACCGCAGCACTCGGCAATCTTTCACCGACCTTGCCAAAAGTTTTCTTAGACTGGGGTGTAAGCACGCCTATGTCAGTTAATTTTCTAGTGTACTTCTGTCATGCGGCGTTTCGTAAGTGCATTGGGGAAATTCTTTATCGTTTTCGTAGTATTTTATGCCCCAAACCTCATCAATCAGGACATGAATTCAGGACATGCTGGCAATCTCTCTCGCCTCTGGTGGAATGTGAGGCTTAATCACTTTTATCTGTCAATGATGCGCTCATGCAACTACAGGGGCTATAATGCCCCATATGCAACATCAACAGATTTTGGACAGAATGGCACGTTGACTGTAGGCTGACCGGGCGAAAGATACAAAAAAAATTATGCCCCGTTCTGAGCCTATTGGGCTGCCTGTCGCAAAGCTTCATTCCTAAGGTTTACCTTTATCGACCGCAATTGAGCAAAGAAAATGAGCTGTATGTTTGGGGCATTTCGTACAGATCGCCCTGGGAAGGGCGAAATGCCTAGTTTCGACAGATGCGATCATCATGACACCGTTTGGAAATTGTTGGAATTTTGAGCGACAATTACAGTAGGCTAAATTATAAACTCTATTCTTATTGGTGCGCCGTGTCATCCTAGGTGCTACTCATCATCGCGGTCAAGGTTTGTTTTTCTCCCTGTTGGGCGACTCTTTTCAAGCACTGAGTATCCAGATGCTCCTATCCACCGAGTTGCTACGCCTTTCTAGCAACATGCAGAATATAAGATGTTCTTGACTTCCTTTTATCTCACTTTTTCAAGGAGAAATTATCGTCGAATTCTTTTGTGCCCGCCAGTACTAGAACGACCATCCTGTCGGTATGAAATAGTCATACTTGCTCTGCGTAGCTAATTGACCCCAGTCTTTATGGCTTGGAGTGAGAATACTCTTACGATTGTGCATACGGAGGGAGATATGCCTTTTGTCAGAAGATATACAATGATAAAGGTACAACGCCTGCACGAGATATCACCACATATTGCAGTCAGTCTCTCGGTCCGTTCCTTTTAAAAAAACGATCTTCCAAATGGGTCTAAGTATTCAGATGTGTGTTCTTTCGAGAATTCAACGTGTGAGTAGCATCTTACTGTTTTGCCCAGACTTTTGAATCATAGGCTAATCAGCACACAGAAGTCTTTTAGCAGGGAGAATGCGAATATTCCATTTTTATGTCGGTTGAGTTCAGGGGAAGCGAGTCAGAATGGTACTGATACAGACTGCTTATGGTGAGATAACTGCAAAAAAGCAATACGAACCCTTCATTTTCGTTTCTTTCTGAGCACGATGTGCTTCAAACCAGAGCCTTTTTGGGCTCAAGGCTGGCTATCTACTCTAGCGTTTTAGAGAGCCAAAATTTGGAGCAAAGCTCTCCCCTATTCCAGGTGGTCTGTTTGCGGTATCTTTATTCCATTCAGTAGCTAGACTTGGACAAAATCTCAATATTATACAGTATTTCTAGAAATAGGTTCCTCATCATCCATTTTCTCCTATCTTATGAGCGAATTCCTGACAATCTGCCTTGCTTTTTGAGGCTTCTACAATGTGCCAATTTTTTCAATAGACAAGGTATGTAGACTGCCCCAGAAGCTGCCCCATTTGCCCTAAGTATTCCCCATACCAGACTTACGATCTTGATTGGAGGTATGAAGAACTGCTCCTTTCGGTGAGCTTTACTTACTTCAACTCACACTTTAGGTTCGAAGATGCTCTTGATATCATGCCCTTGGGTTACCCCAAGGATGCCCTAACTCTTCCACTTGAATTTTAAATAGCATAGAATGGCCTTAACCCCTTCGTTCTATGAACAAAAAAGAATCACTCAACATCTTCAATCTTTGGGTGGCAGTGGCAAGTTCAAGCACCATCAATCTTCTGAGAATATTTTATAGTTTCTTGATTATTCCCCAAGAGAAAATTGGCGAGATGAGTTCTCACGGCAACCAATTTACGAGTCCCACTTGGGAGGAACAGTACATTCACGATCGTGCTCTTTATCAACAACCAGAAGGTCCGGTAGCGTATGCTTTCAGGCTTCCACCAAGATTTCAGCATCAAGATCCAGTCATTACCCCAGGCTATAGCACTTTTACGCCTGCATCTATTACCACAGCTCCCATCCAACCTGCTGTCCAGATGCAACAACCATACGCGTATTCATACACCGACGGAGGAGCACAATACAGCGATCAAATTCAGCCACACGATTCCCAATCTCCGCCCTTTGACCGCCCGACAATGTCAACCAGCATCGAACCTCAGGAAGCTTGGCCTTTAGGGAATCGCTATCAGCAACAGGCAACTTATACACCCACATACACACCCACGTTCGCACCTATTGACAACATCCCTCTTGAACAACTTGCCGCCACTCGCAACCCGACTCATCAAACTGATATGCAAATCAATGCCTCATATGATGCGGATGCGAGTTCAGACGTCTGGAGTCCGGGGATCTGTCAACATGCAAGTTGCCTTGCGAAGTCTTCAGACAAGCAAAAGAACTACCGAGAACACTCGGATTGGCGACGTCATTGGTTTCGTGTACATGATAAGCAATATCAATGTCCGATTGATGGTGCCATGTTCGGAACGGCCAATGAACTTAACCGCCATGATGAAGCTATACATCAAACCGGTGCCAAAAAGCATTACTGTCATATCGGAGGATGCCAAGCTCGTGCGAGAGAGTTCAACAGGAAAGACAAGTTTCGCGAGCATAATGACAGGTGGCATGGACCTTATTGCTGTCTTGTTCCTTACTGCGATCGGGGATCTGGCAATGGATTTAAAGAACAGGTGTTGTTGACGGACCATATGCACAGTCGTCATGCGTGAGGCTTCTTGTAAAAGATGGCTATGAGAGAAATGATTCATAACAGGTATGAAGACTTTTCCCAGCTAAAGGAATGCAGGGCTAACATCGCAATTTTTCATCTTAGAATTATATGTATGGGTCTATATATAAGGTGCCCCGGTTGCATAGCACTAGCATTTTTTTCGGTAACGATTGATGAGGATCTTGTCACGGGCGACTGTTGGGGTTGTGGTTGTGTTGAAATGAGCTTTTTGTGTTATGTTAAAGGGAATCGTGTTTGTTTGCTGACGATACCCATGATTTTTACGCGATGTTTAAATATCAGTCTTTTGGATTTCTCGTTGAATTATTTCGGTGGACTTTTTCAATTTCCCAAACAATTACATATCTATAATCCTTCTCATGTATCTCCAAGATGATGTCCGTAATGTCGTGGAAGTCAACAAGCCCACCACGAAAGCTTGTTGTGCTAGACCATTGTGTAGGCCTCCTTGTGGCGGTGGTTCGATCGAACCTAGCAGAATTTCGGGATATCAGCAGATGTTTTGAGCAGTGACCTGGCTGGTGGAGTGTGTATGTATAGTAGATCAATCTAGGTATCCGACGGTACCATTAATGTATTGAGACCCTTCCAGTATACGGTTCCTCGAGAGACACACTTACGGTAAGATTGTGAGTGGGTTGATGTTTCATTCCATATGATCGGCAAACGGGCGCCAGTTCTAAATAACAAAACTGTCGTCTTTGCAAGATAGTGAGAGTAAACAAACGTATTTCAAACTTTTGTCTGCACCAAGATTTCAGACACCTGTCCGAATCACGCTGCAACGCAAGCTCTAACACAACCTAGATAGGTCCACGTATTAAAACCTATGAAGCCCATAAGCCATTCATGTTGATTTATTAAGTTGTCGCTCAGAACATACATAGGTTTTGATGTGGATTGGTGATTTTGGGGGAACTGGTGGTCCGAGCCTGCCGGCTGCACTGCTAATGTAGTGCAAAAAGCAAAATATACGCTAGCAATTGACCTCATCTGTATCTCGACTTTACAATATTGACACCAACGATACTCTGGGTGCTTGCACAGCTCTCGCAGCGGCCAAGATGTGGTGACGGTAGGCAAAGAATTGATCTCTTCGGCATAACTCAATATCGCTCTCCCAAAAGAATTGCCAGGGTTCCAAATGTCCGAGTTGTGTGTTACTTCCCCCTGTGCTGGCCAGGGTCTGGTATGATGACTGCTGTCGAATGAAGAATCACCTTTAGCTTCACTGGCATTGGTTACGGTGTCTGTATGGGGCATTTTTTCGGTAGCTGCGATCAGTGTCGTAGTAGTGTCAACAGTCGCTGTGCTTTACACCGTTTGGGCGGTTGTGATGAATACGAACATTATTCTTTGACATCCGGGAAACAATTTTGCCCCTAGCATGTGTTCCGTTGCCCAAAGCAATTTGGACAAGAGACCTTTATGTCTGACCGATTAGAATTGACTTTATCGGACGTCTAGGATACACACAAAACCGAATTGCATTGTTGCTTGTGGGGAAGCGCAGCTTTTTATGCGTGGCTCGCCTGTGAGCTCGGTGACCTAATCATACAATTGCCCAAGGCGCTTTAAGAACGCGAGACAGAGAACAAAGTAGGTCTCTCAATGTTTGGCAGGAATTTATCGCCGCAAATGTGTTCGCCCTAGGCGATTCAAAGCCATGAGTATAGAAAGGTAGGAAATCCGCTCGCCTAGAATTAAAACACTTCAAAGCTCTCGATTATTATTGACCTCAGTCTCGTGAGTCGAAGAAGACGGATCGATTCGATATACGCGAGGTTATTCGTGTTACCGGTATTTCCAGCATCTCAGTTTCAGACTCAATGAATAACCTAGGTCTAACACGCATTTTCGTTGCCGAATCAAACGGTCACTACAGAACTACTTTCAAGGTCAATTTCTTCGAACCGCAGCGAAAGTTCTTGTCATCTGGTGAATCTGCCCATGATTGCCCATCATGTACAATTGCCCCTACACTAATGCACCAGCAACCACGAGGACAACTTCCTCTCCCAATGTAGTTTGAGCTTCTACTGCTCTTCATGAGGACCGGTTCCGATCGGAGCTTCATTAGGCAGGCAAGGAGAAAAGGCCGCAATGTAGGTAAATTTCATAATTGCTCTACCTCAGCCTCGCTATGTGCTAAGACATTTGCTGGATCTATGAGATTCACTTCATTTTTGAAGTATTTTCCAGTCCAATCTGTAGATGCAAATTGTTTATTTCAATCTAGCTTTTGTTTTGTTCCATTTGATCTATTGAAGTTGCTACATCACTGTTTACCCCGCCATAAAAAAATTATCTTCGATGTTCAATCCTCACGATCACCAGCCTTTCCTCACAATTTTCCATAAGCCACCCTTTCTCTCTATGTTTCTTTGCCTTTTTTTCCTTCTTGTAGATGCTTTGCACTGCCCAATGTTGAGATTCATCAATATTCTCATTATAGTTACTTCATTGGCCGAAATGCAATCTGTGAGGCCCCAATTGCCCGGCTTCTGGACACCATTCAATACCAATTGCTATTCATCTGAGGCGGGTATAACGAGGGGTTAGAGCTTTTCAATTGCCCTCTAAAAAGAGCGTCACTTACAGCCATAATGCCCTCTTAACTATAGTATAATGCTCAGCCTGCCCAAAATGATGAAAGTAATATGGGGTGTATAAGATCTTTCTTTCGCCTACAAATTGTTCATACAAAAACATGTTAAGTATCTAGAAGGAACTTGAGGCCCGTCACAAATTTGTATTTTCTCATTTCGATTTAGAAGCATATCTAGTATGATAAGCCCAGCGCAAACTTTCATTCAATAAGGACGATTAGTCTTCGGTGAGTCTTATCAATAGACGCTATATTCTTGGGCATTTGAAAGTTGTATTTTTACTAATGATGACTTTCCGCAAACGTAGATACTCATTCAGGGGCGCGGAACACTATTTGCGAAATATTACCTCTATTTGACTAAGTTCCCGTGCTATTAACTTCACAAATTGTTGGAAAATATTGTCTGCGATACAACAAAGAATTATGGCGTGTAGGGTGTGTAGATTGTGTGGCTTCAGGGAAGACCAATGCCATTGTCAGCATGCTAGCCAGGATTTACCTCCCAACCCTCGGTACATAACCACCAACAACATTTTTCGCCCTGATGGCTACTCAAACTTAGTCCATGAGGCCTATGTTAGCAATGTCCCCTATTGTTCTCAATCAGTGGATTCAAGTCCTATTGGAAACCAGTCCACACACCAGTTTCAAAATCCATGCATCCCTTATTCCAGTGGTTACGCATCATTCACTCAATCATTCTGCACTTCAACTGGAGAACCCTATGATTCCCCGTCTCTCTCTCTCGATCCAGGAGCATTCGCCAACAATGCGCATTTACATGTACCAAGTGTCGGGTGGATGAAACAAAGTCATGTGGGCAATGAAGCGATTCAATCGAGCTTTGCGAAGCCAGGGCAGTCAAATGAGCCTGAAGCGGGGTGGCAGAGTTTGGGGAATCCAGATACACAGCACTATTTCAATACTAAATACCCCTCAACCAATTACACTTCGATAAAAAGCTCGCAAGCGTATTCCCTTAGTGGGTGTGATTCATCAGGATATGTAAGCAACTGGGAGCAAGATCTAAGTCAGCAGAACAACCTTGTGGCTTCAGTAAATGAAGTAATGCAAGTCGCTACAGAAGATAATAGCCGAATGAACCAAGCAGATATTATTTTGAGAGGTCATAAGCCTTCCGATACATCGGAGGCTCAATATGCTTTCGTCAATATGGCCCAATCGCAGTATTCACCTTCCTATTCATACGATCATTCTCGAATCCAGGAAGTCGCCACAAATCATGAGCCAGCAGCTTTGGACAACCAAAACCAATATTCACCATCAGGCACTATAATTGATCAGTGTCAGTTTCCTTGCAAGTGTCCACATGAAAAGTGTAGGCGCAACAATACAAAGATCTTTACAGACTCTTCCGGCTTGCAAGCCCACTGGTATAGAGCACATGAAAAGCGATTCTTATGCCCAAGGTGCAATGCGATATTCGGCACAACTGCGGAAGTCAGGCGTCACTCGACAGCTATCCATATCGATGGCCCTAAGGAATTTACTTGCGATATCCCACGTTGTGCTGGCCGCGCAAAGGAGTTCAACAGAAAGCATCGCTTAAAGGAACACATGGAGAAATGGCATGGCTTTTACTCCTGTTCTGCTGTGGATTGCTCTCGGGGTCCTGGACACGGTTTTAAGGATCAGGCATTGCTGAAAGATCACCTATTAAAATCTCATGGCTATGGTGAACTTAGGTGAACCTGTCATCAGAAGTCCTTAGAGGCAGTGAACTTCAAATGTGACCTACCCTTGTGGAAAGATATCAATGATGTCAAGTATCAGGCACATATTAGATTGAAATAACGGTACGAAATCACAGCACCATACCCTTGTAAACGTTACTAACGCTTTTTAGATTTATTTGAGTCAAATTAAAGCCTAGCCTCAACTCACAATGTGAGAAACACGACCGCATGAGTGAGTGAATAACTCATGTTAATCGATGTCTTTACTTTGAAAGTCAGGATCGACACCGATGTCGACACTACTCAGACATGCAAATGGGCCATTGGATTAACCTCTTGGGGAGGAGAATTTGCATTCGACATTTACTCACTGTTTGGCAAATTTATGATGAATCACTATTAACGATTTCTTAATGATGGGTTGGAGGTTTTTGGGTCTTTGATTTCTAATGTCTTGAGCTTCTATGTAACTGGTCGTTCAAATTACAAAATCTTCACGCTGTTCGTATCCAATCCACCTCTACCAGATTAAGAAGTCATTAAGCAAAGAAATTGGCTCCAACTATTCAGTGTGATGTGGTAGTATAGTTACGACCAACTAGGATCTATTAAGATGACCAAGATGAGGCTGGAGCAACAACCACTTAATCAATCCGGATCTGAAGAGTTTGCAAATATTCCAAATATTTAAACCCATAACTTTCCCCCTTAGCAAAATTGCTCAAGATGCAGCAATTTTATTCATTTCTTCTTACTTTCCAGCGATTTATCACCTGTGGCCGATTAAAGAGACCCCCATCTAGATTAAAAGCCGAAGATTCTGCCTCGAATATTACCTTGCGAGCAACATAGCCATGACTCGAAGAAATTTTGATCAATCAAATTGCGACAATTCGGAACACGAATCAGCCTCGTATTGCACATACAGCACTTGCAGTAGTGCATACAGCGATGGACAATGCCCCAATTCTACCAAAGTTCCAAGGTCCTGCCTCGACACTGATGTACACGGCAACAACGTATTGAGAGGCTTTCCCAGCATCTTTCCAGATATTATCGAATCAGATTGTACCGACTCAAATTGGGGCAATCCTCAAATTTTGTGAGTGACCATTCCCCGCAGGACGAGCCTTGTTGTGCTGACAGTGCATTTTCGCTAGTCCCAATGAGGAATGGCTCCACAATGCCCCAAACCTCCCCTTTCCCTCAGCCGATGGCAAATTTTGGGTGCCTAATTTGACGTGCGATCCCAAAATCGAAAGTTCGTTTGGTCCAATGATTTACGATTCTCAAATATTTGAGAATTTTGATTTTGATGATTCTTGGTTGATTGACGGCATCTCTTCACAATGGCTTCCTTGTACTGAACAATTTCAATCTGGTAAACCGAGTCACGAGAAGCTGTTAAACATCTCAACAGGCCCTGGAATATCGGCTCAAGGTAGCGAATATGCTGATCTTTTGGAGTCTAATTTCTGCGGGCCGGCTCAGTGTGATTGGGCTGGATGTACTTCAAAGGCAACATTTTCCACCCCAAAAGCTTTCAACAAACATCTAAAGAATATACACTTGAGACCCTTGGTCTGTGACGCTGAGGGTTGTGGCTATCAGAAACCATTTAGAAATAAGTATGACTTGGAACGACACCGACAAACTGCACATGTTCGTGCACGTAACCACGAGTGTCCATTTGTGCACTGTGGAGACATAGGGTTCGCCCGCAAAGACAAACTATGGGTTCATATCCGGGAATGTCATGATAAACCATCTACTGTCAGTACGTGTCCTGTCAGTCACTGCGGGAAAGAAGTTGAGACACCTGTCTCCGAGCACATACAGAAAGAACACGGAAGTTTTGAATGCGGGTTGAGCACGTGTGGAACAAAGCAAAGTCGCTTCACGGACATTCAGCTCGAGGGTCATTTGAAAAATGCGCATGGATTGAACTCTGGTGAAGCTTCGAAAGCTGTTGGTGCGTCCAAGAAAACTTCAGATAAAACGATACGAAGAAGGGATTTCTACACAAAATCAGAGATAAGAGAATGTGCTATCTGCAGTCCCTGAATGTTTGCTCGAGTGGATTTATCTTATTCAGTATATGGTGATACGTTTAGGGGTGGTGCAAACTGTAAATGCAGAAGACGAGATTTTATATGGGTACAAATGTGTTTGATTTATGTATCATTTTACTCGGTTATTTTTTTATATCTGGTCACTTTCTTATGTTATAGACAATACGATGGGTAGTGATAGTTTTAAAATTCTGCTTATATCGATAGGGTATCACATCTTAACTTTTCCAAAACTTCCCATACAAAGAACCCAAATATTGGGCAACCTAGCACACTCGTCTGAAAGCTTTCACCTTATTTCTTGATAATCCGTATCTAGCAGGTTCCACACTGAGTCTGGGGATATTGGGACAAAGAAAAATCGTTAAAAATGGGATGTCTGTTGAAGTTTTCCAACGTGACTGCACATCCTCATAAATCTTCTATAATTTACAGGTCTTGTGTGTTGTTGTCAGTACTGCAGGTGGTACATTGGCAATAAAATGTATTACATTGAATTATTAATAAGATCGATTTCTTTGCTTATATTTCATGTATCAAATACTCATTCCACTTAGATACACACCAAATCTACAGATACTAGAAGAGCTTCTGACATCATGTAAAAGTTTGCGACCTCCCTGCAACGGGTCTTTTAGTGGTGGATCCAGGTTCATTAGTTGTTTTCCTATTCGGAGCTTTCTTTTCTAAAGGCCTCCTAGCATCACTTTGCTTGTGAAGTTTGTCTCTAGGGTCGCTCTGCTTAGAAGGTACGACCCTGGAACTTTTGTAGCTAGAATCATTCCGCTTGTGGGGTATAGTTTTGGAGCTACTTTGGCTAGGAAGCTTGTCCCCGGAACCACTCTGTCTGAGAGGTCTCGGCTTGGAATGTCCCTGGCTAGAAGTTCCTTCCCCAGAAGTACGCTGACTAGAAAGCTTATCTCTAGAACTATCCTGGCCGGGAGGCTTGATCTCACGACGCTTTCCTTCGGTCTGTCTACCGTCGGAATCTTTACTCTTCAGACTTCTCTGTAGCACTTTCGGTGCACTTGTCGACCCATTTACAGGTTCAGAAACCGTTCTGGTTGGCTTTGGCTTTCTCTTATTGAGATCATTTGCCCAAATGAATTCGTCGTCCTCAGTCAGCACAGGTCTACCACTCGCCGGGCAACACAGCAAATGATCTTTTCTCTTGGAGTCATATAGCCATCCTTTTGTAGGATCCACTATCACATCAGTCGAAGATGGAAGCTTGAAGTCCACATTTAAGCCTCTGATCTCGTGAGCAAGCCTAAATATGTCTTCTCTGAGGGCCTGTGTCGCAAAACCGGATATCCAACTGTCATATCCTATGTCTTTTTTTCTTTTTATCCGAATTTTTGTGCAAGCTTCGAAAAGTTTCAATTTTGCCGATGTCTTACTGTCGGTACTGTACAGCACCCCCAGGGTTTCTTTGGTTATAATCTCGTTGGATCGTACACTAGTGGGGCGATGAGCCATATCGGCGTAGTAACTAATGTAGTCGGGATCTTGATATCTAATTGCAGGCGCCTTCTTCCCTCCCTTTTGATCAGACATTTCTTTCAAGCATTCATAGAACCATATGTAATCGTCGGACTCAGTGCACATAGTGACTTTATTCGTCACAGGGTCCGTAACCTTTTCAGCGCTGTGGACGAGCTTAAATGCGAAAGGTGCGCATATTTTAATCAGTTTGCCGTCTTCTGTTAAGACAGGTTCTATGGCACGTTCCCCAAGTTCAAGAAGAACAACTTTTGAAGTCTGTATAATCGTGGCCTCCATGTTGCATCAATCGGGATGTGTATAAACAGCAAATAAGTTGTAGTTCGGTGCATAAATTCATCAAGGAATTGATTATCATCCCGTAATAATGGAAAGAGTGTACAGAATGCTTAAATAAAAGTTCTCGCTGCCTTTTATCTAACCGACATGTTGTTGAAAATCCAACATTGTAACACAAACAAGGTCGAATATGCGAGGGTTTCCCAAATTTTCTTTATCGGGAGGTCATTCATGAAGGCCAAAAAAAAAAATGCTTCTTTACCGTACCACAAATCCGGTAACAAAAATACGGAACAAACGTGGCTTTGTGGAAACTTTCAACCTATCTAAAATTTGCGTGTTGGGGGCCAGGTTGAACAAGCAACGGGCGCTTACCAACGAAAATCGAACCGACTTTGGGGGCCATTTAGTGAAGATCTAGATCAATTGAAAGGCGCGATAAGTTCTGAAACAGCGGAATGAAGAATTACGGGAATAGAATGATCATAGCAGAGTTGCCTGTTTGTTGTAGTGGCCGCGGGTTATCCCAAATAAGCGCCACAGCTCATCTCGGCGTTAACATATATCTTCCAACATATCATTGACGTAGAAGAGATAGTATTTAAAAAAAAATCGAATCCAATAAAATAGAGGTTTGGATTTTAGCTAATATTGAATATACACCTACTTAGTATAGAGAGCTACATATTAAACCTGAAGTATCGATGTCTGTAGCACTTACTACGAGCCTCGAAGACATGCACAAACCAATGAAGATAAGCATGAGATGAACTAACCACTACTCTCATCTGCAGATTTGTATTCATATGGTATTTGTAGGTTGCATGAGTGAAAGTATCATATAAATTCAATTCAATGAACACAAGACAGAAAGCCACGCGTGCAATCCCTCGAACTGTCTTACATTTCGTTAAATAATGCAAGGCCAGATTTAGTTAAACAGAGCCTCAAGCTAAGTATCTTTCCGAGATGGAGAAGTTGAAGCGCATTGCCTTTTCTGCAATCGCGATGTTGGGGTAACTGGTTCAGACTAACAAACTAAATACAATCTTTCAGTGTTTTACAGTATCTCGATTGAAAATAGAAATGCAATCCAACATTCAGCAGGTGCCAGAGGTAAGCAATGAATCTCGATCCCGTTTCGAACTTACATTCAATGCCTTATGCTTACAGCAACTCACGAATAAATTCATACAGACACCATCCCATCACATATGTGGTCTCACTACACCACCCCGGTCCTCTCGGCACACACAAATGCCCTCGAATAGCCTCAATCGTATAGATGCTTATACATTTTTTTTGTGGGGGGGGGGGGGAAACAAAATTGCCTGACCAAGTTATAATCGCACATGCTAGCTTTCCAAGGAGGTCGTCTATAGGTATCAAAAGCCCCAAAAAGGATCCAAAAAACAGAAGTTCATTTAACACTGCATTGCATTCAAGATAGATTGAGCGATTGAAGTGTTTAAACGAATGATACATATTTCCATGGTGAGAGTCAGCATTCCGTATCTTCTGTCTTAAGATCAAGATCACTCTTGTGACATCAAAGTCACTTTACTTTGCTCAATCACACGGGATCTTCAACAGATCGAAATCGAATGCCTTTCTCCCGATTTAAATCATAAATTTGCACGAACTGTTAAAGATTGAGCAGAAGCTCATCCTACACAGTGTACAGATTCTTGTAGAGATTCTTTGGGCATTGTGCTAGATTAAAATATCGATGGCATATTGCATCAATTCAACTGGGATAAGAATAATTTATCGCCCGTCTAGGATTCGTATTTCTACGATACTCCAGTCAGTGCAGGAATCCCCCGGGGCTTGCACGGCTTTACTAAGTTTGAGCGTCGAACAAATCACAAACATGTTGAGTAACTTTCTAGTATATCGTTTTTAACCTTTCACCTTCATCTTTCCTTCTATTGTTTTATTCTTCAAGAAAGACATGCCATTTGAGCCCCACTATTGTTAGTGCACCAGGCAGCTCCTGTTTGAAAAATTTTCTGTAGAGTTGCCCGTTGGAACGGAGGTCTACTCAGCGCCCGCTCCCTGCTCTCTTCCTCCAAGTCTGCGTGTGTCCGGGCAGGCATAGGCACAGACATTCCGGATGTCTTGACACCAACAGTGGGGTTACCATGCTGCGTAAAGTAACTTGGGTATAGAGCGTGTTTGTCTTGTTGTATTACACAACATGCCGAGTCACTGGACTGATGCACCTTTGATTGCAAGTTCCTTGGAAACACGATGTAACTACGTGTGACAATGGCTTTTCTCGAACAAAAGGTGACTATTTTACATGTAGCAAAAAGAACTATGGGCCACTTGAGCGTTATGTTTCAAGTTTTACAGTGGCATACAATGGCTCAAAGGTTAACAAGCTGATCGCTTTCACCAACAGCGTTAATGTAGCACCATGCCTAGGAAACACTTCCGGTCATACGTTGAAAGTAGTTTTATGTCTTCAAGGCCTTTAAAAGATTGTTATTCTATCGAAGCATACATAAACGCAGCAGACTGCTGAATGGCCCCAAGAATCCCCGCCTGTCCCAGCACAGCCTCAGAAGCCTTGAACGACGGCATATCTAACGTTCCTCTAGTCTGAGCTAGTTTCACGGCGATTTCGTAGACAGCCTTTTGACGAGGTGTCACGCTCGATGGACAGTCTCCCGCTAGCATGCCTGCAACTTGCGAGGCTGTTAAGCCTGCTTTCTCAGCCAAGATCTTGTGCGCATAAATTCCATATGTCGCTTTGGTGACTGATAAAACGCCGAGAATAGCACATTCAGCTTCGCTGGGGACTAGCAGACCAGCCACGGCTAATTGCAAATTCACCCAAGGCTGTGCAACCGTTGGCGTGTAACTGATTTCGATATTAATTTGGGTATCTAATCAAAGCATTTCTAGGACAGTACTAACAGCAGCATATTGAACGGTCCTTGCAGTGATCCATCTGCATCTTCTGTGACGATAGTATTTTTATATACAGCCTTTGTAGTATTTGCCAGATAATTGTATTGAACAAGTTGAGCCTCATCGAGATTATCACTTGACGGCGTGAGAGGGGAAAATCTGATGGCTCCTGTACAAGATGAGGATATCATATTGCAGGATCGAGACGAAGCGGAACGAGGTAGGTTTACGGATATGACAAGAACTGAAGATACGCAAAGCATAAAATTGAGAGCAATAATCACATATTTGACTGGAACGAGCCATTATGTCGAAAGGTGGGGATTATATAGACCAGAAGTAAATAGATGAATCTGACATATACATAAGAAACAAGTGAAGCATGAAGGTCACACGTGCATACAGGCAAATGAAGAAATTGAAGAAATTACCTTGTGATCCGGTCAAATAGAATCACCCTTGTTCAATATGTGCAGTTGCGGCGTAGGATCACTTGCAAATAATTTGAAAGCTCCACATTTGATATGGAGATGCTGTCGTAACACATTGCACTAGTATATGGTGAACTCTTTGGGTCTACAAATGAGCCAAGGGGTTAGCTAAGCTGATAACGACTGTGTCAAATCGGCCTCGATTAGCATGAGATACATATTGTACCAAAGGCTAGAGAGACATAATTGCATTACATGTAGCTATTGAATGAGAAACTAATCCTTGTGTCATTGAATGCATGATTGTTCTCTTTTTTTTTTTTCATGATAGCTCGCTTCGAGCCAGGGGGGGAGACGTATCACTAATATCCATCTCAGTCAATCGACCGCCCTCGAGGCTTAAAATTAATTAAATAAAATGCAGAGGGTATCGAACTTTTCCTTCAAAACAAAACACTCAAAATCATCAAATCCCATATATTGTCAAAGATACTTTTTCCTCCTCAATTATGTGTAAAACCCCCACTTAGATATATGCAATAATGAAGTATCACATGTTGTGTATAGTACAGCCAATACAAGCGCAGTCATCGCCACAGGGACAAGTCTCCTTCTCGCCAGGGCAAGGAATATCTGGAACGCGATGAATAGTACAGCCTAAACATTGGCAATCATCACCGCAGGGACAGCTTTGAGTTTCTCCTGCACAGCCGTCTTCTGCGCTAAAGGGATAATTTACGAAGAAAAAATCCGACGCTGAAAGGCTTTGTTCTTCTGCAGCTCCGGAAGTAGTACTAGACGGAGTAGCAGGAGGCGGAGAAGTGGGGTTCTCCTTGATAATATCTTGTGTCTGGATGGAATTAGGTGCAATGTTCCCATTCGAGTTGATACGCCCATGTGCGTGACCATTGCTGTAAAGGTCGGGTTCGACCCGCATCGATTCCCAAGCTGACAGGACGTATTGTCTTGTCGCATCGTTATATGGATGAGCTGCGCAACCAACACATTGGCAGCCGTCGCCACAACCACATGTATGAACGGTCTCGGGGTTTTGGGCCATTTGAGTCGGATCGAATGACAAAGGCGCATTAGGAACAGATGGTTGCCCTTGAACATGTCCGTAACTCATATCGTGGACACCTTGGCGCCATGCGGATGGCTGTAGTGGGTTTTGATAAGAACCATATGTAGCAGGGTATGTGAATACGGTAGGTGGGTATTGTGAATATATGGCATTATTCATCGGAAATCCATTTTGTGGTATGTGTGGGTTCATCATGGGAGTATTCGTTTGGGAGTTTTGAGTCGATGAAGGCTTCTTCTTTGAAGAACAACAACTTTTAGGTTTAGGTGTAGCTTGCGGAGGTTCTGACATTGTACTGGCATTCGAAGAAGTGTGGCTGTGGGTATTTTGTTTAGGCGCACAGCATGAAGCACTACTCGTAGCGACATTATCGATGTGAGGTGGGGTTTCTGGAGTAGATGGCGCACAACAAGAACCACCGTTCATTTTAGGAGTAATTTGACCATTCTTCACTTCAGTCGGTGTCTCGAGAGGATCTTCCACAACTTGATCTAAGCTGCTGAGCCCATTCGTAAATCCACTTATTCTTATATCTGTTATCGGTCCTCCTAATCCATGCATAGGCGGAGGCAGTTGAACAGGAACGGTGCCATATTGTTGTTGCATGATGGAATATTGTGGTGGGCCATACCCATAGGGTTGCGGAGCAGTCGAAATATGATATGCATTTGGGGGAATGATTTGCATTCTCTGGGTATGTTGATCGAAGGGAACTATATTGACTTGGTTTAAATCCATGCGTTCCAAATTTACAGGATCAAATGATTGTTTCCTGCTGGACTGTGGCTTCGATGCTGTCTTTTGTATTTTAAATGTGAGTTGCGTCGGGGAAGTAGGGTCGGATATGGAGTTGACTCGTTGCATAGGAGCCGGAGGAGTCGAGACAGGTGTGTCGGTACCACAGTGGCATGCTTGCTTCCTTGGAATAGCAGCAGTAACACTCCCACAGTTACATGGTTGATCTTTCGAGTGAGGGCATGCACTGAGTGGTCTTCCGGGCTTCCTCACCGGCACCATCAGTCTCTCATTCGCGTGTGTACATTTTGTTGATCGATGACCTCGGATACATGGCTCACTGTGGTGGGTTTATGTTAGCATATCGGAAACAATTGGTAGATATGTAAAGTGTATATAGGTGTGAGAGTGTGTGTGGTGCGTATATATATCTTTGGTTTGTGAACCACTTCATGTGCATAAATTGATGAACACAGCAAGGATGAATGGGTCTCAACATACCAGGCCATTTTCAATCCATTGATCAACGGCATCTTTTCACAATTGAACAACTCTTGTGGTCGATCCAAAACTAATAAGTGGGCTGACCCGAATGGATAGACTTGAATTGAAGTGCAGGTAAATTCTTTCAGACAACCTTATCTCGATGTTGATTGTGTTCCGGGAATCACTATCGGCATGCGCAACGACCGCACAGAGGGGAAATCGGAAAGAGGATCAGCGTCTGACTTGTGCGACTGACACGGAAATGGTTCCTGCGTGTTTCCGAAGTATCTTGAGTCCCCAAAGTATGGGTTCGCGGGGAGGGGGGAGGGGGAGGTTTCAAGATGGAGTGAATTGTGATGAATCGATATCATGAGAAAAAGTCGAGGTACTAGTAGGTAATATCGAGCCAGTGAAGAAAAGCTGAATTGAGCTTGATTTATTTTACTTCGGGTATAATAGGATAATAGGGTGAATTGAATATATCTGGTCCAAAGTAGGGCGGAGAAGTGTTTGAAGCGATCCGAGCTGATGGTAGAATAGGTAAGGTAAGGTAGGGGTCAGATCAGATCAGGTCAGATCAGGTCAGATCAGGTCAAGGTAAGATGTTAGATATTAGTAACTATAACAATGAAGCCCTTGTTTGTTCTTTTGACCAGTTTTTATTGAGGAATTGTTAATTGATTGATTCTTCTCGAATTTGTTTGTTCTATTCGTAAGGACCGGAAGATGATAAAGTTGGACGGTTTGAATCATAAGGCTTCCCAGAGAATATTGAATGGAAGGTGCTTGAGTTACTCATGATATCGTAAGATCTCAATATGGTAGGTAGTAGATGTCGCGTTGACTGGGGAGTGAGTATGTAGGATAGAGTAGTAGTAGTAGTAGTAGTAGTAGTAGTAGTAGTAGTAGTAGTAATAATAGTAATAGTAGTAATAATAGTGGTAGTAAAAGTAGTAGTAGTAATAATAGTAGTGTACTCGGTATGTAGTGCATGCGTAGTGCGTAGTGGGGTGACTATGTAAGTATATGAGTGTGAGAGTCAATATTGAATTGAAAGATGTGCTCGACACCACTCTCTACTACTTTTTATTTGCTAGAGTGAAGTTTGGAAGAGCCTTGCAAATCAATGAGCAAGTTTTGATTGGTGGCATCTAATGGCCGTGCGTTGAATCCTTTCGTTTTGAGCACAACACTCGAGTATTGAATTTGAGAGTTCTACCATCTACACTACCGCTACATCATCATCTACATCTAGTATATCCAATGGTCAGCTTTCTCTTATTGATTACTCCCAGTAGGACTCTTGTAGGAAGTACCCCGTATCAATATCTACTTTGGAATCGATCTTCACTACCTAGTTCATATAAGACGAAACAATGGCATCGAGTTGAAAACTTGGAAGGCTGCGCTAGTACTCGGAACAGAGTTGAGATATCATGATGATGTCTAACGTTGACTGTCTATCTGTCTATCTATCTTCCACTTACCATGAGAATGTCCACTCAATTGATAACCCCTTTCCCTTATATCTGGGGGCAAGCCCCCAAACCCCCATAGCTCGCTTCGCTCGAAGATGTTTCCATATAACAAGTAGGTATCTAGCATTCTGTGTGATAAATGTTCAAATAGTCTAATAGTCTGCCTCCACGGCGGTGGCCCCCGGAGGACCAGCGGAGCGTCATTTGTTTCATTGATGTATGTCTATTTTTCCTAGATATCTGCTGTCAAAAATTCTGTTTTTTAACTCATCATTTTTATTACTTTCATCTCAATCCGTAGGTGTCTACTTAAGATCTTACGAAGTATTCTGTACTTGAGAAATTCTATCCATCAAGGTCATGTAGATCAACTACCAGAATTGCTCAACTGAATAAAACACTAAGAGCAAGCCATCTCGGCCTTCACCCGTGCCCGCATAAATGTCAGATCTAATTCAAACCTTCAAGGGACCATTTTCATTCTTCATGCAAGCCACATCCTCCCACAACCTCTTCCATCACTCAATCTATCAATCTATCAATCTATCAATCTATCAATATGAAAAGATGCGGCCGAGACCTGGGTTCGCTTATCTTATCAAAAAGTACATCTATTGGTTGCTACAACAAGTGGCTGTGTATCTGAGTGGCTGGCTTTGAATAAATGTCACAAATTGGCATAAATCCCCTAGTCAAATCTGCATAATGATGGTGGGGTAATATGAAAATATATTTTGCAACGCCTACTCTCCGGGTGGGTATCATAAATTCCAAAACATTAAGAGAAAAAGAAAAAGAAAAAGAAAAAGAAAAAGAAAACATTCAGAAACAACGAGACGACGAGACGAAGAGACGGCGAAACAACTTTAACTCAAAGTTACAGTTCTCTCCTCTTCCCAAAAGCAAGCTTTCATAACAAGGTAAGCAAATTCGACTAAGTACACATTGGGGTTGTGGAGCGAGTCTTCTTAACTCTATCTCCATCTCCATCTCCATCTCCATCTCCATCCCATCCATTCATTCATTCATTCATTCATTCATTCATTCATTCAAGCATCATGTTTCACTCAGAAACAGGTTTAGAAGTTGACTTGGAATGACTTTATTCAATCTGATATTGTCAAACTGTAGGGATTTCACCAGACCCTCTGACAAATCTTTCATATCAAGCACTTCTTATTTTTCGCCATTCTCTCAACTGTCCCATGTCGTAACTAACACATTGACCTCGTTTCGTCTAAAAAGATTTCGCACAAGCATCATAATAACCACGTGATCACTTGCTCTGTTGTATAATCTATCATGGCTGATTCGGATTTCGAAGATGGTCCCGATCTATTTGCCGAGCCGGAAGATTATTACCCTCCATCCCCGAAGCCAACCACAGAAACCCATACGCTACTTTCTGGTCAGACACTTACTCTGCATCTGGTCGGTCACAATCCACTTTGGGGTCATCATCTGTGGAATGCGGGTCGCATAATATCCAACTATTTGGAAAAGAGTCCTTCTCTGATTACTTCCAAATCAGTATTAGAACTTGGTGCA
Source organism: Botrytis byssoidea (assembly GCF_014898295.1). Taxonomy (NCBI): domain Eukaryota; kingdom Fungi; phylum Ascomycota; class Leotiomycetes; order Helotiales; family Sclerotiniaceae; genus Botrytis; species Botrytis byssoidea. The sequence goes on from NW_024065845.1 coordinate 231,677, forward strand.
GGTGCAGGTCTTCCAAGTCTTACTTGTGCCTCTCTACGTGCCAAAAATGTTGTGGTTACGGATTATCCAGATTCGGACCTCATCGATAATCTCAGAAAGAACATTTCGGTATTCTATGAGCAATTCCCTGAATTGAGAGTAAACGGCAAGGAAAACCTGGTTGCTGAAGGTTATTGCTGGGGCGCTGATCCATCTCCGTTACTCTCACTTCTACCTTTAGAAGAAAAGGAGGCTGGATTCGACGTGTTGATACTCGCAGATCTTCTTTTCAATCATTCCGAGCACGCGAAGCTGTTGGATTCTATTAAGAAGACTCTGAGAAAGAGTAAGGATTCTATGGCCTTGGTGTTCTTTACCCCATATCGACCTTGGTTATTGGAAAAAGATATGGCATTCTTTGACTTGGTACGAGAGGGAGGCATGACTGTTGAGAAGGTCTTAGAGGAGAAGATGGAGAAAGTAATGTTTGAAAAGGACAGAGGAGACGAAGAACTGAGAAGGACTGTTTTTGGTTTCGTTGTGAAGTGGGCCGAGGAAGATAGCAGTTAATCATCAGCATATAGATAATTGATTTCGACAGCTGAGCAGAAAACTTGGAAATTAGCCGGCTAAGCTGTACTTCGCTGCCCAATCATGGCAGATTGGATTTTTCTCCCCATCAATCATGGACCTTGAATACTGCAGATGACAATCAATATGGCCTACAATGTATGCGACAGCCTTCATGCCACGAACGGCGTACCTTTGGCCTATATTGAATTGGGCATATCGCAGAATTCATTGCTGCAGAGTGGAACAAAAATCGCCAATAGTTCTACTACCACGAATAAGTAGTGAGAATTCCGCATGTGCGCAACAATCATTTACACACACCCAAAACCCACCTTCTTCAAACTGCCAGTGTATTCCCAAATAACAAATTCTCAACAACAACAACTTGACTACTTGCACTAAGATTTGTACATCACGAGCATGAGTTCCTGTGGCCGCCACTGTCAAGTAGATCCAACTCGACTACTTTCCAATTATAAACCCAGTCTTCCTCTTTCCCAACATCTCTCATGAAACAAAGGTCCATTTTTGGCGGGATTTCCATTGTAGAATGTTGAATCTTTGTGGTCAATCCATGGGAGATTAGAAGACGTGACGGAAACGGTAAACGGGGTTCCTGTTTGCTGGAACACCGGTGATAGGGGTTCGCTCTTTCAACTTCTACTCAGGTTCTTCTTTCATTGCTGTCTGGATCTATTGAATTTTGGCTCTGTATCTAAAGAAAACCCAAAGAAGTGAGTCCGTTATAGTTGGCCTAGGAACTAAGCAGGGAGGGATGATCGCTTTCGCTTTTCTGGTATTCATTCAAGTGGGTGAAAGAGCGTACTACTTTTCCAATAAAATTATTCCCATCTACTTGAACCTTGAGTTCGTCGGTGGTCTTATAAAATATTCGTAAATAGAACTATGCAGTACCCGGTTTCGATTCAGTTCATGCCATGCCTCTAGAACGGTATTGAATAAACGATCTATTAGCACTTATCGAAAATCTCATGGAAGCAGCAGAAACAAATGAATGAGGTTCGCTTAGATTTTAGATCAGTTAATTGTGAGAGTATGGACAATGATAATATTTCATCGATGATTTCGCGGGCACAGAGGGGTAACATGATGTCCGCATGCGTGTGTAACAGTGACAGTCACATATGGAAATATCAAAATGACAACTTTTTCCAGGTACGTGGACTGAATTCGCAAGGAATGGAAGCGTTAAGGTAATTGTTCAAAAACGATTTTGCAAGATTTTCTCTCATTAAAAATTGACAGATCTCACATTGCAAGCGTTCTCCTCGGAGTTGTTTTATGGTTTCGAATGAACATTCCTTTGTTTCAGAACAGGTGGGTATCCATACGAAAAACGTGTTTTCGTACCAGCTATCTTAGAATGTCCAAAAATATGTTTCTTTGTCCTCAAAACTCTCGAATGGATCTTGAATACTTATCTCACGATGTATCTTTGACTTTGGCCTACTGTTTCAGCAATTGTATCAATTCACCTCGCACAAGATATGACATTCTTATGTTCTCTATTAACGAGGAGTACTTCCAGTCATTCAATTATTCTCTATGAAAGGACTGATAGATCAATGGACGGATGGCAAGTCTCTCAAGAGATTGCTTAGCTCGGTGTTCATTAAAGGTGCTCGATCAAAGCAGATATCTGATTCCACAGCCAAGCCTTTGCCCACGATTAACGCGGATTTTGTCCCTGAGCCAACTCAGATAGTAACAACGTCAACTCCGGCACATCAGGACTCGAGCAGAGAAGAGATCTCTTCAACTTCTACATTCGGAAGCGAATTTTTGAGAAGAATAAGAGCAAGTAGAAAAAGAGCTAATGCGAATAGTCCTCTTCGAAGAGAACCTCTATCGCCTTCCAGCGTAGTGTTGACTGATGCCACATCGCTTTCATCTCCACATCAACAAAATCTCAGGAAATGTCGCACATGCTCCTATAAACCGCCGGCATCAATCATTGACCAGGGAAAACCACCAGGGCGAGCGCCTTTGACTGCAAGATACCCCGAGATATTCACCTATATGGGACGAAATGGTGTCCCAAATTCTGCTCTAGCTTTGACAAGTGATGTTGTGAGAAACTTAAACGAAATATTCTACCTCGAGGGACAGTTCAACGATCATACAAGGATCATTGGTCGATTGGATGATGAATACGAGTGTATTGAGATGACTGTGAAAGAATTCAATCAACTCATTTCATCGTCAGGAGCCACAGTTCCGAGTGATCTAGATGCAAAATCGGAAGAATTGAAATATCTTTCCAATGTTTCCTCGCGTATTCAAGAACAAAAGCTAGAGTTACAGGGAGCTGCGGAACGCAAACATGAAAAAATAAGGGAGCAAAGACTTATCTTATTTAACATGTTCAGGGACGTTTTCAGGGATCGAAATCTTCTGGATATAAAAGGAAAAAGTTCCCGACCAAATCGGTTATATCGCATGACAACCACACAACTCGTACCTCAAATTCTCACTTGCAGCGAAGAAGCTCGAGGGAGAGTCGAAATGGAAAAACAAGAAGCTGTGAATCATATGAAGGACATGGGATATCGCCTAGAAACAATGCATCATCGACTTGATAATTGGAAACATTATTATGAAGAGGAATATGCAGAATATGCACGTGCGGTCAAGAATGGAACAATGGAGCCTGCGAGAAGCTTCTTCGATTTGACTCTGTTGCAAGAACATCAGGGGGTGGTTGAGGGAGTCATCGAGGCGGAGAATGAATATGAAAAAGCGAGGAGACGAGTGAGAGTATTGGATGTGGTGCTTAGTGATATTTATCAGTCCAGCGGGTTTGCAAATTGTCCAGATGATGGGTACAGGATTTCGATGGAAGAGGCAATGGTTGGTGATGTAGATAGGGAGTGGATTTTAGATTGGATGGAAAGCAACGATGACTCGATGAAATATCAGATTGATGAAGACGAATGGAAAGCAAATCCAATTGGTTTGGATGATAGTGTCAGCGTGGTTGCGAGAGGGAGAGAGAGAAAAAGAATTGACAGGTGGAGAGAGATGTGTATGGCAATTGGGAACAACTTTCCAAAGTTGTCGAAAGTGGTGCATCATAAGCCTGTGTCTAAGGCCAGCCAGAGTGCTTCCATATTGCAAATCAATGATCCAGGTAGCGGATCCTAGACTTGCTGCTACTCGGTCCATCACTCTTATATATCTGATTCTGCACATAGTCTGTAGACAGCACTTCTTGAATCAGTCACAATATATTGTCTTTTTTGTCTCTAATTATGCCATGCAAAATTATTCCAAGTTCCCAATCTTGAATGCACTCAAACTATTTAGTAACAATACATTCACATTATTGTCGGCATTATCAATATCTAAAACTCGATACACACATTTCTTATGCGAAAAGAGTATAGTGCGATTGACTAAAAGACGCCTATTTGCATTTAAAAGTACTTTTCACTGGGTAGAACAAAGGAATCAAACTTAGCTAACCACAATGAGGGGGCCAAAGAAGAATCAGCAACGTAGAAGAACATCTAGCACTTATTCACCTTTGCATTAGAAGTCTTCGATTGATTTACAATTCTATCAGTCATGTTTTGATGACTGATCGGCTTCTATGTAAAGATCAGACATCTGTCACAGTTTTCCAATTCGCTATTATTTCGGATTGAGAGAACATTAACTGGGGGTATTATGTAAGTATCTAGGGATACAGACGGACTTTACACTTTTACATATACCCCTGGGGTCAGGTAGAAGTGGACGAAGATTTGAAATTTTCTGTGCTCCTGTATACCCATAGAGCTTCGTCGTCCTCAGACTTGACAGCTGGTCATAGATCTGGTGGATAATGGCTGATGTCAATCTTTTTGAGCTTCCCATTTGCTACGGTATTTTGCGTCTCGGTTAGCCCTTTACCCAAGCTCTGTTTATGAGTAACACCCATGCGAGTAGAACAGATGCAGATTTTGAGCGAAATAAAGAATGGTCCCCTAATATCGAATGTAATACTATCAGAGGCTAAGGGCATTGGAAATTCAAGGTTATAAATCTAAATGGCTGTATCTAAACTACTTCGTTGCTCGTTGTTGTAGGCATATACATCTCAATCAAAATTCGATCCAAAACTTGGGCTAAGCATATAAGATTACAAAGTCAGTTCGCCTAGATTAGGCAAAATGGTTCTGTCAAGAAAACCCTGGAATGATGAATTTTGCATCGGTGCTTTTTGATTGGATACCAGTGCCACAACCAGTTTAAACATGTTTAACAATACAGAGACTACTCGAAGTAGAGAACATTTATGGTGGTGGAGCAGCCGCGGCAGCCTCGGCTTCTTTTCCGAGTTTCTCTACTTCTTGCCAACCCGGACCTGGATCAACCCAAGTTCCGGCGTCTATTCCTCTGCTCCTGACCATTATATATTTGGCAACTTCATCTGCGAATTCGAGAGCATCATATTCATCCTCCCCCCTCCCGAGGAAATTCCCTCTCTCTTTCTCCCTGGGTAGCCATTCCTCGTAAAATAGCTCCACTGCTGTTGGATTTTCATCACCCAGCAAATCTAATGCCACCTCTCGTTTTCTCCTTTCAGCTGCCTCTTTTTTCTTGGCTATTATTTTTTTCCGGTTTGCTAATCTCTCTGCTTCCAACACACCAGGTTGAAGTAAATTCTTGAGCCTTTTCTGGGAGAAGCTATGTTCTTTTGCAAAATCATTCTTCTTTCTCGGGATGATTTCCTCTCCAATCCATTCAGGCAATGCCCTAAACAAGTCCAAATTGCGCTTTCTTTCTGTTGCCGGACCTTGAAGTTCTTGTAACAATTCTCTAGCGGAAGGTCTTTTCTTATGATCAAGCACTAAGGATCTTTGAAGCATAGCTTCAAATTCTCCACTGTACAGGCAGTCGATGGGCAGAACCCTTCTGGGATCCATTGTGATCAATGTCTGCTGTTCCGCTGTAAGATCTGCAAAGTTTTGGTCTCTAGGAACCGCTAGCTTAGTGGTTGTTCTGTTCCGCGAAGTTAGCGAGTATATGATTGAGCCGGCACGCCAAATATCGCTTTTGGCACTCCACCAATTTAATTCGGGGGGATTGTGCTTGTAATCGATGTCGGCTTTGTCGACGATGTCCTCTGAAAATCCATCTCCGAATTCAACAAAATTTGCTGCATCGAAGTCTCCCAGCTTTACGTCTGGATATACGTAGCTCGGCGACCCGCCCTCGGGCCAGGAGAGATATATATTTCCGGCGTCTAAGTATGGCATGATAATTGACCTACGCCCTTTGTGTAAAGGATCGTTCTCATACTTCGGATGATCATTGTGAAGGAAAGCCAGAGCATCAATAACCTCGTAATAGAGTTTCCACAAGAATGCTTCGGGTGGCCGTTTTTGACGGGCGTTGTAAACTGCACGAATTTGCTTGACAGTGCCAGCGTCACAAAGCCTGTAAAATTGGGCTAGTATGAGTTTACCTCTTTCATCGCGGTATTGATGAAAAGCTTCAAGCTGTTTGATGGTTTCATGGCCTGTCTTAATAAACCGAAGATAGGCTTTTACTTCGGTTTGGCGTTTAGCATTGTAGCTTTTACTGGCGATCTCGCTGGGTGAAGTTGCTGCGTCTTCGCTAGCTGGAGACAATGGGGGAGAAATCCTATCTCCTGTCTCATTTGTTATGACACTTAGCTTGAGGTCAAACTGAGGTTCCATTCGACGCTGCGTATCTGTGATTCCAAAATGAATAGTTTTATCATAGTTACGCAGGACGAAATCAATTTGAATATCCTGAAGTTGCAAGGCAATTTCTGGTCTATGGGGGTTCTTTCGAAGGTTGAAGGTGGGGATGGCGCGTAAATAATTAACGGCCTTGCTCTCGATTACCAATGGTGGAGCCATGATGTTGATGGTTATTCAGTATACGAGTTGTTGCATGTCAAGTATGGATATTCAAGTGTGATGATTTCTGCGTTCTTTGAGGATAAAGGCTATTCAAACATTGAATGAACGATACGCCTGCTCTCAAAGAATTTAGGTATGCGATATCCGGAAATGTCGAATGTCCTTTGTTGTTCGATTACTACTCATCATGAAAGGTTCCCAAAACAAGAGAGTATTATATATGAGAGTACTCATCTCGATGATCTTTACTAAAACTATAAGTAATATAAGATAATCTAGAATATATTCTTTAATCTACTTAATCTATATACAAGAGCTTGTTTTTGAAAAATGTTATCTTTTTTTTGAATGCGAGAATATGAGTACCTGATATATGATTATTTTCAGATATAACTTAATATTATAATACTCTTTATCTTTGTGAACTTTATATTATACAGATTTAATAAGTAATTATATGTTTTCAGAATATACTGAGTATTTCATATTATATACTCAACTTGAGATTGAATTATAAAATATAGAAAATAAAACTAGTATAATATATATAAAAGAGATAATATATATTAAAGAGAACTATTATTTTAATAAAATAATATAATATATATATATAATATAACATATAGGGAACTCGGACATATAAAGAACTCAAATACTTTTTCAATTATTTTATATACAATCTTATTCTAAAACCTATACAATCCTTCAATTTCAATTTCAAATCATTTGAACTATTCATTAACTCTTTTTTTCAATCTTTTTCTAATTCTTTAATTAAATATTTATATAATTATTCTTATAACTTTTTCTTTTTAGTTTTTCCTCTATTTTATATATTATTTTCAATACTTTCTTAATATTAAAAACAAATTAATCTTATAATTTAACTTTTTTATTTTGAATTTTCTTCTTTTCAATTTCAATTATCTTTTAAATATCAAAAAACTATTTCCAAAATAAAACTATTTTAATATTTTAAAATTCTATAAGTTTAATTATTCTCTTAATATATTAATAAATTAATAATATAAAAGAATTATTATTTATTAAAATTATATTAAAAATGTGATTTATTTACTTTAGTTTTCTTTTATTTAAAAAAGAATTCTTAAATATAAACAAATTTAAATCTTAATTAAAAATTCTTATTTATAAAATAAAAAATTATTAAAAAAAATTAAATAATAATAAATCAAATACTTTTTATAAAATAAAAGATATTAAATTAATTTTTTTCTAATCAATTTTAATATTAAAAAAATTCAATTTTTTTTTTAATATTTTGAAAGAATTTTATTTATTCAATTTTTTGAATTCGTTTTATATCAATTTAAGAATATTAATTGATCTTTAAAATATAATATTATTTTATTAATCTATATATTATAATATTAAATAATTAGAATAAATAAAAGTAATAAAAAGATAATATAAATAAATCAATATTATTATTTATATAAAAAGTAATAAAGCTATTTATAATATAGTTTAAATAATTATCTATAATTAAAAGTTGAGATTAATTATTTAATACTTTTTTGAATTCTAATTCAAAAATCTTTTTTAATTATTTTAATTTATAACTATTTGAAATTTATTTATTTATATTAATAAAGAATTATTAGTTTTAAAATATATCCTTTAAAATCTATATAGAATTTATATTTTGAATTTTAAAAATAATTATTATATAAATATTTTAAATATTTCCAATTTCAAATTCAATTTTATTTATATTATATATATTATTTAATTTATATTTTTGTTAATAAAATATATATAAAATATATTAAATCAAATCTATATATTCTCTAAAATTGTTTCTTTAATTTAATTAAATTTTAATTAATATAAATAGTATATTTTAAATTCTAAATATTGTTTTAGGAATTTATAGATTTATTTATAATTTATAAATAGAATTTCTATTGAGATAGGATTTCGAGATAATATAATTTGAATATATTAAAAACGAATTTTGTTAATTATTTTCTTTATTAATATAAATATAATAGGGAATTTAATAATAATAAATTGTGAAATCTATTATATAAAAATATTTTCTTTTATATTTAAAAGAATTTGAGTTATTTTATAAACTTGGGAATATATTTTTTTTTAATTAGTTTATTAACTAAAATAGATTTAAGAATTTCAAAATATTTTATAACCTTTCTAATTAATTTAAATTCTTTTAATTAAAATAAAGTTATAGTTTTTTGAAGTTCTTTTTTAATTTGAATAGATATAGAAAATAATTGAGTATATATAATAAAAGTTATTATAATTTCAAATTAATAATAAACTAAAAGTATTCGAGTTCCTCATATATTCGAGTTCCCTATACGTTACGTTATCTTTTAAAAGCATTCAACTTAATATGAGCATATTATGTAATAAAATTACATGATTATTACTTATAAACTTCCGAAAATAATTATAGAATATAAAAACAATTATAAATCCGAAAATGATTATAAATCCGAAAACAAACTATAAAATAAAGAATAAGAAAAAAAGCTTTATTTCAAAAGAATAATCAGATTTGGAAAAGATTTGCAAAAGATTAACAAAAGCGGAAAAATTAGATTAATAGGAAAAAGCATAAAATAAGATCTTTTCCCTTATTGAATAAAAAATAAGAAATTGAATATCGATATATAGATTCTTTAATATCATGTGTTACACTGTTTATATAATTCATTTTAGTTGTTAAACCGAGCTAGCTTCCATATAATACTACTAGTCTATAACCTACGATAAAATATATGAAAAAGAAAAGTGAATATTGATATATAGATTCAAAAATATTATATATTTAAATTCCTTTTTAGTTGTTAGTCTAAGCTAGCTTCCTATAATAGACTAATACTAGTCTATTTATTGTTATATTCTACTTATATTAAACATTAATATACTAACTTATAAACTACAATATATAGAAATAATTAAATCGCTTTTAGAGTATATAAGAGTAATTTGCTATAAATTATATCTTTCAAATTTTATAAATTCTAGGTTTAGAAATTATAGATTCTAATCAAGAAATTCTAGAAATTAATTATTATAAAAATTTAAATAATATAAAAGTAAATTTATTTCGGTTTTAATAGTATAAGAATAAATAAATTTATTTTCGATAGTATTAGAGAATATGGTATTCAATTTTGGTTATAATATAAAGTATAATAATAAAAGTTATTTCATTATTATCAATAGAACTATACTCTCTAAGAGTCTCGATCATATAAGCTATACTACTACTTCTCAATAGATTCATTATATATATTATATATAATATATAAGAGTATATTTCAGTGAAAAATAGAGTCTATATACTTATAAGAAAATTAAAGCTATAGTTTTATTAAAAACCTTTTTATTTTTTAAAAAAAAGAGTACTAATATTATTAATTTTAATAATAATTATTAAAATTTTGAATTATATTAATAAATCTTAATAATTCAATTTTATCTAATAACTTAATTAATTTATTAGCTAATTGATTTTCTATAGAAATCTATATCAAATCTTAATATCCTTTATTTATAAAATCTCTTATATAATAATATTTTATATCAATATACTTACTCCTATTATAGTATTTAGAATATATTATTTTAATTTCTATAATATATATCTTAAATATATAGTTTCTTAAATAACTAATTTTATTACAATTAGCTTAGATTCTATTATATTTTGTACTACAATAGATTATAATTTAATTCTTCAATTAATTAAATTATTTTTATGTATAAATATATAGTTATTAATAAATTAAATAAAGCTTTTATTTTTTTATATAATCTGTATTACAAAACTCTTTAATATATTTATTATTATCTTTTTTATATATAGTTTTGAATGTTTTAGTTTTTTTTAAATATCGAAATATTCTTTTTATAATTGTTATATAATCTTACCAATTTTAATATAAAATAAGTAATATCCTATTTAGTTTTTAATATTAAATATAATGATTTTCTTATTGTTTTTTAAGCCCATTTTATTTTATTTAAATCAGCTTTATTTGGATTTATTTTTATATCATTTTTAGTAACCATAAATATAGCTATAAGAATACAATCTTTTAGTTTTAGATCTTTTAAATATTTATTTATATACTCTTCTTGATATAATTTAATATAATCTTTATTTAAATTAATTTAAATATTTAAATAATCTTTTATTAAATCTAGATCTTTTAGATCTAAATTATTTTTAAGATTTTTAATAAAATCTTTAATTAGAACCTTACTAGAATCTATAATAATAATATTATTAACAAATATATTTAATATTAATCTCGAATATTTATTTGATTTTATATAAGTAAAATTTAATTTATTTAATATACTTTTTGATATAGTATATTAAGTTCTAATAAACTGTTTTAATTTATATAGAGCTTTCTTTAGCTTTAATATTATATCATTTTTATAATATATTTCAAAGATTTTAATATATATATTTTTATTAATATTTTTTTATATAAAAGCTAAAACTATATTTATTTTATATATATATTACTCTTTATTTATTATTAATACAAATACTAATTTCTAGGGTATTTGTTTTATTATATTAATAAAAATATTTAAATAATCTAATTTATATGATTATTTAAATTCTTTAGTTATATATCTAGTTTTAAATTTAATACTATTATTAAATAAATATTTAATTTTATAAACTCCTTTTTATTTAAAGATATTTAGCTCTTTTATATTATTTGTCACGGTCATGGACTAAAGGGCTCCATTAGGCACATAATAGTAAGCCCTTGGGCCTATCATATGCCGAAGGGAGCCCGCATATATATATAAATTGTATAGTTTTTATAAGTTTAGAAGAATTAATGAAAAATCTTTGTACTATATTTTATCTAATTGATTTATTATTAATATTTATTTTAACAATTCTTTTATTCTTCAATAAAACAGTTTATTAACTAATATTTATTGAAAAGCTATTAATATTAATATAATCTTTATAAAAAGAATGTCTAAAGATTATAATTCATATAATATAATCTTAAATCAATTAAATAGGGATATTAATTAACTTTTTAAGAAAATCAATATTGATATATAAATGACTTAATTATAATAATCTTTTGATAATAAGAATTTATTATTAATTTAATAATTCTAAGAAATAAGAAAAGAAATAATTATTATAAGAAAAATTTATAAAATAATAATAAATTATTATTATATATAATTATCTTAATTAATTATAATAATTCTATAGTTATAATATATATAATTCCTAGGGTTATTATTTTAAATCAAGGAAAATCTTCTAAATTATAGAAATTAAAATAATATAAAGGAAAAAATATTAATAAAGTTAAAGATTTTTTCTTTTAAATAAAAATTATATTTCAAAACAATAATAGATATTATTTTTTAATAGATAAAAAAAAATTATATTATTTAATATTTTAAAAAACAATTCCTAGTAATTTAATATTAATATAAAAACGAATTATTAAATAAAATAATAAAATTAGAAAACTTTAAAGAATATATATATAATATAATTATAAATAAAAGGAACTAATAATAATAAATAATTTAAAAAATTATATATACAAATTAAAAAAAGAGTAAAATTATAAATATCTTTATAATATATTTAAAAGATTTTAAAAAAAAATATTAAATAAAAGCTAAATAATATTTAAAAAAAAAATTATCAATAAATCTTTTATTTAATTTAATTTAAAGAATATTCAAATTATCTTAATAATCTAAATCTTATCTTAAATTTATTAAATATATTTATAAATTAAAAAATATTAATAAATTATATTCAAATAAAAATATTAGAAAATTATAATAAATATACAAATATACTCATTTTTTTTATAATTAGATTTTCTTTTAAAATACTTTTATATATAGAATAATATATTTATAAATATTATTTTTTAGGATTAAAAATTAAATTATTTAATAAGAGATTTAGTAATTAAATTGAAAAAGCTTTTTATTAAAATATTATATATAAATTATATTCAAAATATTATTTATTATAAATATCAATAAAAAAGATATTATATTATTATATATTAAAACCTTATTATATATAAGTATTATAAAAGAAAGTATAAAGATTTTATTTATTTAAATAATATATTTAATATTCTTTATTTAAAAAACATTTAGATTTAATTATTATAATAAGTATTCCTCTAATATTAGATTTATAAAAAAAAAGGGAAAATAATTTGTATAATTATTATATTTTTCAATATAAATAAAAAGCTAATAGTTTTTTAATATTTTATTAATTTAGAAATATAAATTAATATTATTTAATAAATAAATATATAAAGTGAGATTAAATATTAAATAAGAAAGTATTTTATTTATATTTTATAAATAATATTATTATTACCTTATATAAAAATTATAAATTTATTATAAAAATAAAGAATAATAAAAGGAAAAAAAGAATTTATATTTATAACTTTATTTTTATTATATTAGATTTATTAAAGATAAATATTATTCTAAATTTATTTTAATTATAAATAATAAACCTAAATATTAATTAAAAATCAATATCTTTTTAATATTATTCTAATCTTAATAATTTTGAAATAATTCTGATAAAGAAATTTTATTAAGAAATAAAATAAGGTAATTAAATCTTTATAATATTCCTAAATAATAATATATTCTATTAATTAAAAATATAAGATTATATAATATTTGTATTAAAATTACTCATTATATTAAAGGAATTTAAAAAATATAAAATAATATTTTTAAAAAATAAAAGTAATCTTTTATCTAATTATTATTTAATACAATATTATATTAATCTCAAATCTAATTCAATTTTTTTTAAAATCTTATTTACTTTTTATTAAAAAAGGAATTCCTAATATTATAGGAATATTTTAAAGAATATTAAAAAAAAGGATAAATTAAAAAATTGATTAATTTAATGAATATTTCAATTATATTTATATCTAAAAAGAAAAGAGGTTATTGATTATATATCGATTATTACAAATTAAATCAAATTATAAAAAAAATAGAATTCTATTATTCTTTATTAATAAATCCTTAAATCAATTATAATAAAATATTATTTTTATAAAACTAGATTTAAAAAACATATATCACCACATCCATATATGAACAGAAAACAAATAAAAAAAAGTGTTTTATATATAATATAATTAATACAAATATAAAATAATACTATTTAATTTCATTAATATTTTAATAATATTTCAAATATATATCAATTAAATATTAATAAATTTAATAAATAATATTTATATAATATATTTAAATAATATTCTGATTTATTTAAAGAATAAAGTTATATATATAATAAATATTTAAAGGATTCTTAAATATTTTATTAAATATAAATTCTATATGAAATTAAAAAAATATATCTTTTATATAAACAAAATTGAGTTTTTAAATTTTATTATTTCAATTATTTCAATTATAATAGAATTAGAATATATTCAGATTATAATAGAATAGTCTATATTCAATAATTTCCAGAATATATAAGTATTTCTTAACTTTATAAACTTTTATCAACATTTTATTAAAACCTATTTAATTATAATTTATAATATAATTATATTAATAAAAGAAATGAAAAAGAAAAAAAGTATAATTAAATTCAAATAGATTAATAAAGTTTAAAAAACTTTTGAAATTTTAAAAAAAACTTTTATTTTAATATTAATTTTTTGATATTTTGATTTTTTGTTTTATATAATAATGGAAATTAATATATTAATATTTATATTAGATTATATATTATTATAATTATTTTTTATAAATACAAAAATATTATTTATATAATAATAATATTCTATTATATTCTATTCAAAAAAACTAAATTCTATGGAATAATAATATTTAATTTATAATCAAGAATTATTTATAATATATAATATTTTTATATAATAATATTATTATACAATAGATAGTTAATATATAATTATAATTATATTTGATTATAATAATTTTTAATATTTTATAATAAAAAAAATTCTAAATAATAAATAAACTAAATAAATAAAGATTCTAATTATATATAATTTCAAAATAATATATAAACCAGGAAAATTTAATTTTACCAATAGACTATCATATTGCCCTAATTATATAATAAAAACAAAAGATATTAATAATATACTTCTAATTTTATAAAACAAATTAAAAAACAAATCAATAATTACAAAGTTATTCTATAATATATTCACCAAAAAAACAAAATCTCTATATAATATTATAAACTTCTTATAATAAAAAAGATATAACTTATTATTTTATAAATAATTAGCTTTATTAATTAAAACTAATTACAAATAATCAATATTTTATCAAATAATTTATATTTTAATAGAAAATAAAATAATATATAAACTAATATTAAAAATAATAAAAAATGCTTTATTATATTTTTAATAAAATAATAAATTTATAAAAAATAAAAAATATTTAAATCAAAGATTACATTCTATTAAAATCGTTTTACTATAATAAATAAATATTAATAGACTTTTTAAATATAATAGAAACGTTTATATATTATTAGATTCTATTCTAAAAACAGAAATTCTAGAAGTTTATTATAATAATCCTATAAATAAATATTGAAGTATCACAAAAACCCTCAAAATCCTAAAATCAAAATATTTCTAATCTTCAATAAAAAAAAATATTAAAAATTATATTAAAATTTATATAATATACTAGCAAATTATTATAAAAAGATATAAATTTTACAATAAATTATAGATTCTTTTTATATCTTATAAACTATAAAAAGAAATAATTATGAATTTCATTACAAATTTACCCCCCTCAAAATTGAATAAATATATTGTTAAAAGGAATAGAAGTTACCGATGCTAAGCACGTATAGTGATTAATAATACAATTACCTAAATAGGTTAGATTAGACAAACTATAAACAGATATATTAGTTTCCTTATATAATATTATAAAAGAATCAATATACTTACTCATATAGCTATATAGTTAATATAAAGACCTTTTCCACTCAATCTTTTAATAGATTATAAGATCCGGTTAGTATAGCCTCTAGACATAATTAATGTAATTATTATTATAATCTAATTATTTATTTTATTTATTTTATTTATTTATTTTAATTTACATTCGGGGGGCAAGCCGTAGGGGCTCGCCACGATCTCCCAGGGGATACTAGGAATGAACTATACTAGCGGGGGTGCCGGCATAGCTATGCGTTCCATTCTTCTACAGCTATAATGCAGATTGGGGGAAAGGTAACCAGAGGTGCTATGCACACTCCTATTGCTTATCTCCTACTTACAATATTAGTACTATTCAACTCATTTCATATTAGGTAACTCAGGTTTGTAGCTAACTATAAAGCTCTATATTATTAGTTTTTGTATAATATAATTTATATATAATAATAAAGAAAAGAAAGCAATTCTAAAGAGAGATATAATTCTAATTAATAATATAAAAATAAGAAATTAAAAAATCTTTAGAGAAATTAAATATAATTACTCAAAATGATTAATAATTATTAGAAAATTTGCAAAATTTATTGAAATTTTTTAAAAAAAAAAGAAATAATTAATTATACTCTTTATATTTCATAAAATTAAATTGAATTTATTTAATTAATTTTCAAATTAAATACAAAAGTATTAGTAGAGTATTAGATATTTAGATTCTTTATTATATTTATAGAAGTATTCTAGAATAATATTATTATACTAAAAGTATTAGTAATAGAATATAAAGTTCTTATATCCAATTCTAAATATTATTAGTTACTAAAAAATAGAATAGGGAAAGGCAAATTTCTTTGATTCCTTAACTTAATAGTTGAAATACTAATAATAATATCAGCTAGCAAAAGTAATCTTATTTCGCTTTCATTATCTCTACTCTATCTCTTATTTAAGGGTTTTAACTATTAAGCTTATCCTATTGATAGTAAGGAGCAATAAATTATCATTTTCAATATAATTATTATAAATGCTCAGATTGACAAATTAATTAGTTTTCTTATTTCTAAGGATTCCAGTGTATTCAGGTAATTATTAGATTATTATTTATCTATTCCTTATAATCTTATAATAACATAAAAATACTTATTAGAATAAATTAGAAATATTACTTTTAATATTCTAAATAATTAAGATACTATTAATATATATAGTAATCTGCCTAGCTAACTTTAGTTGAATAATATATTCCAAATCTTTTAGAGTATTTATTATTTTAATATCAAAAATATACAAAAGTAGATTAATTACCTTATAATCAAATATTATTGGAAATTGTTCCCAATAAATCGTATAACCATAATTAACTATCTTTTGCCCTTAATAATATTATTCAATATTATTCAAAAAGATTATAATATAATTATTAAGCAGACAATTCTATTATTATATGAATTTAAGTATAACTATTTCTTTTTTTATATTTCCTATAGGATTAATATAGTTTTCTATAAAGAAATATAATAAAGAAAGTATTAATCTTAATACTTTTAGAATCAATTTGATTAATTTACAAAGATTAATATTATTTATTTTATATTAAGAAATTTATATTAAATAAATTATTAATAAATAGTTTTTATTTATTTTATAGAATTAAAATGCAAATCTTATTTATGCTTATTCAAATACTAACTTATTAAATAATAATCTGGAGTTTTTCAGAATTGTAATAATCGGAGTTATATATTAAATAAATAAAACTTCTTTTATTACTAAAATAATTACTCAATTGATCTTAGTGATATAATTATTTAATCTTATATTTATTATTATATTATAAATAGCTCTCTTAGCCCGATTTGGCTTTATTTAGCCTATATATTATACCTCGAATTCATATAGAATAAAGAATAGAATATAAATGATTACCGTTTTGTACAACACTATAGCTAATGGGCCGTGGTGTGTCTGTATAAGCCCTTTGATATACCTTGCAACCTTGCAGGCTTTCGCTTTTCATTCTGCTATATATCTTTTGAAAAAGAGTTTTCAATCAAATCAGATTTCTAGTTAATATAAAGCTAATTGAATAATTTCGTTATTTATTTTGTTAATAGAATGAATTGTTATTTCATTATTTATCTTCAGATATAAGATATATGTTTTTCTTCTTTAAAAAAAATATATTATTTTTAGCTTTTTTAATGCAAATATTATATAATTTTATTTATTCTATTAAAAAATCTAATAGAGATTATATTTAAGAAAACTAATATTCTTATAAATATTTTTGATTATGTGATAAATATAGATATTATTAGTATATTCAAAACACAGCTTAATATTTTGATTTAAAAGCTTAATAAGGTATAGAATATATAATATAAATGAGAATAGGGAGTCTTGTGAAATATTATATTTGATATAGCTATACTCTATAATTACATTTTCCAGCTAAACTCTTATTAAGCGATTACTCAAAAAGGCTTAGACTAGTTATAGAAGGGAATAAGATTATTTTTACTAATATATGCATTTTAGTAATCTATTTAATAGAAGTGTGTTAAATATATCTTATATATCCAATATAATCATTATAACTTCTTGCTTATAGATAAAGGCCTTTTCAATATTATATGCAAATAAAGTGATTAAATCTATTACTATTTGTTTAAGAAGTACTTTTTTATATTAAGAATTAATTATATCTATTATTATTATAATTTATAAAATATATTAGATAATTATGTATTCCAGATCCTTTAAGATATATAAGAGTAGAACTATTGATTATTAGGATTATATTAATAATTTGTCTTTCTTTTCAATCTTAGGGATTATTACCACCTTTGTGTATTTTCATTTATTTGGGAAATAGCTTAATTACAAATATTAATTAAAGATTCCAGTAATTATTAATTTAATAAAATCCTAATAAGTTTTTAGAAAGCAAATAGTAATCTAATTAAACCCTAATAAAATACTCAAAATTTTTATAATATTCTTTTTCATTTCTTTAAAGATTATTTTTATATATTATAAAAGTTTATTAAATATATAATCTAATTAGAATAGATTTATTATAAGATTATTATTATTATTAAAACACTTAAAAATCTTTTTTTATAAAATCCAAGTCTTTTTAATAATATCTTCAATCACTATACTATTAATAACTAGGGATAATATTCTAAGATTAATAGTGAGCTTATGTTAATTAATCACTTTATATAGATTTTTATTATAATTTATTCTATTAATGATTCTATATTAGTATTAGTATTTGGCTTTTTTAATTATAATTATTAGTTTTTATTACTAGTATTCTGTTTAATCAATGTTTTTAGTTCTAACTATTTTATAGTTTTGATATATTATTCTATATTCGCTTGTTTATTAAGAAGCAAAACGATTGAAGATATTTTTCTTCTTTTCTATTAAGTGAATTATTAATTCAAACAAAAAATCTAGTATTTCTATTAATTTATTAATTTATTTAATAGATATATTCATTAAATTTAAAAAATAAGGAATCTCATTTTTTATAATCCCCTAAAAGATTAAAAGGCTTTTTTTATTGATTATATAATTAAAGAATTTAATAATAAATGAAATAAAATTTGGGATTATAATTACCTATATTTTGTAATTAAAGCTACTTCTCAAATTAATATCAATAATAATACTAGTAAAAGGGATATTAAAGAAAATCAGATCAATTATATAATCTGCTTTATGAGTAGAAATCCCTAGGGTTCTAATAAAGTCCATTTTATTTGAAAGGGATTATTCTGCAAGAAGAGCTTCTTGGCTAGCTGAAGCTATATTAGGCTTGAATAGATTATATTTAGTATTGAAGTCGCCACCTATTATTATACAATTGAAAAATATTATAGAGATTATTAGATTTATTATCTTTTTAATATTTAATTATTAATATATATTAATAATCTATATATTATTTACTTCTATTCAAAAAAAATCCTAATATGATTAAATATGTTTTTATTAAATATATAATTATTTGCTTTTGTATATATACATTATTATTCTTAATTTCTCCCTTTTTCTTTTGAGATTATTTAGATTATTCTAGTTATTCATTAGTATAAAAAGATTATATTTTAGATAATTCTAGATCCAAGATTTAGAGTATATGAAGAGTTTTTATATATATAGGATCTTCAAATCTTATTTGTATGCTATTTGCAGTATTGCGATATATACTTCTGTCTTCTTCTAAACATTTGCCCAATCGATTTATATAAATTAAGCTATAGCTATTTAATAATTGGTATTATAGTGCTAAAAGGAATGACTACTTATTCAGATTGATATTAATATTTATATTAATATACTATAATAATGTGATATTGAAGAGTATCTTCTTATTTAGGCTGCCCTTATTTGAGTATTTCCTTTTAAGGCAGCAAGGGTTCTTAGACAAACTACTAATTGGGGAGATATTCTAAAAAGTATATTAAAAGCTACTCAGGTTTTTATATATAATAATATATTCCCTATAGATAAAAGAAGGTATTTTTATTATTATACTCTAAGAAATTATTATAATTAGAATAATTATCTTGTTTGCTAATACTTCAGTGATTAAATAAGTTTTTCAGCTATATTTCTTGATTTTATAGACTTCGGATTTCATGAAATACATGATTTTCCTATTAAGTCAATGTAGTATTATGGGATAGTTATTATACCCGGCCAGAAATAGTTCTATATAGTTTGCGTATTTAGTTTTAATCTTACACTCGGGCCCAAATAGGCTATTATAATTTATTTATAAAATATTATAATTATTATATCTTAAAGCGCTCTTATATATTATTAGATTGTAGAAACCCTGGTACCCTAAATTATAGTGGATAATATACTATTTTGATTTAATATATTAAGCTTATTTAAAGCTATTAAAGAATTTAAAGGAAAAAACTTTTCTTGGTAAATTAATAATTTAGATCTATTTATAAAAATTGATTATTCAAATAATAATTCAATAATTAATTAAAGAAGTATCTATTTATATTAATACTTTCTTAGTTATTATTTTTTTAGTAATTAATATTCTATTTCTATTTAAATTATAGAAAAAGATCGGAATCTCTTTTAATATATAATAATATTAGATTATAGATTATTCTAGATTATTATAATTCAAAATCTTCTTGATTTTTTTCGTATTTTTGATTTTAAAAAGTTTATTATATATAATACTATTAGTAATATATACCATTCATTTAATAGCTATAGAAATAATAATTGCAATATTAATATTTTTCAAATTAAAAATAGTTTTATTAATTGCTTTTCTTAATATATAGATATTTAGGTAGCTTACTATCAATATAATAATTCCTATCGCTAATAAATAGGTATCCATTCTAGTTTTCCGGGATTTAATTAATCTCCATTTGTTAGTTTGCCCTTATATACATATAATTATATTTATAAATATATTTAAGTTTTTTAAAATCTTTATAATATCCATATAAATATAATTTGAATTATTACTATTTTTATTTTTAATTATAGATTATATTATAATTTATAATAATTTAATTTTAATATTATTTATTATTATATTATATATTTTTTTATTAAAAACTGCCTTTTCTAATATACTATTAATTTCGAATTAGTAAAGTATTATTTTGAATATTTTATAGATCTCATATTTGAATTATATTTGCTTATTAAGAGTATTAAATTAATTTATAATAAAGAATCCTTTTATTACTAATAGACTTAATATAATGATTCTTGTAGTTTTTATGCTATAAACACTTGTATTATTGTAATTGAATAATAAAAATGAGGGTAATAATTGGTTTTGAGTGAATTAAGGATTGATTGCAATTGATATTCTTATAGGGATAATTACCATAATATTTATACTATTAGTGATAATTATAGTTATATTTGATATTAGAGCTTATATAATCGGAAGATGCGGTTTAGTATAATCTAAGCTCGTAGATGTATCGTGTGTGTTGATTGCTTAAATAGCCTTAGGAAATAAATAATTACTTTTTGGAATATAAAATGTAAAAAAAGGGAATTCTATTATGGTTATAGATTAAAAAGCTTTATTAAATATATAATAATAAGCCCTCGGGTTTGTTATATATTAAAGGAAATTTGTATATATATATAAATTATATAGTTTTCATAAATTTAGAAGAATTAATAAAAAGTCTTTATGCTATATTTCATCTAGTTGATTCATTACTAGTATCTACTCTAACATTATTATTCTTTTTAATAATTTTCAAAAAAAAAAATTTAAGATTTTTATTTTATAATTTATAGCTTTTTCTTAATTTTCTTTTCGATTCGAATTTATAGTTTATAAATATAATTTTAGGAGTTATTAGATTCTTATTATTACCCTTTTATTAGTATTTATCTTGACATATAATAATATATTTCTTTATATTGATCATTATTAATATTGGTTAATTTAAATTTAAAATCTTGATTTTCTAATTTTATATATTACAAATAAACGAGATTATATATATCTAATTATAGTTCTACTTCTTATATATATTTAGATTATTTAGTAAAAATAGACAAATTAGAATTAAATAACATTTCAATTATTAATCTGCCTTTATTATTAATACTAATATTATTAGAATTAATATTTCTATTTAAATCTTTATATATATTATTATATATATCTCTTTCTTCTTTTTGATTATTAATATTAAAGTTTTTATCAAACTTCTCTTATCAATAGATTCTTTTTTTTATAAATATTAATATTCTTTCTATTAAATACTGATTTAATTTTCTGATTATTTCATTTTAAAAATAATAATAAGAATTAATACATTTTAGTATAATATCTCTAGATTTAATAAATAAATTCAATTGATTTGAATTAGATTCGTTAGTATTATTCACTTTTATTGCTTTTTTTTTAATATTAAATTGATTATATATTAAATAGAATACTTTCTTTAATATATTAAAATATTTAATTTAAATTTTATAGAATATATCCATATATTTTATATAGTTTAGTTAATAAAAACAACAAAATATTTTTTTCTTATAATTCTAATATTTTAAATAATCTTTAAATATTAATATTAATTTTATCAAATTTATTTAATTTCAAATTTAAAAGGAGTTTCTTGATATTTTTGATTATTTTGCTATATATACAAATTTTACAATAACTTAAATTGATTTTGGAATTTTTTAAATTTAGAGTTTTTATAATATAGTCTTTATTTATTTAGTTTAAATATTTATATTATAAATTTGAATTCTTTAAATTTGTATTATTAGATTTCTTTTTGGATTCAGATTCTTCTCTAAATTTATTTATTTGATTTGTTTTAAAATCTTTATTACTATTATTATTATAAATAATATTCTTATTTTTGTTTAATAGATTATAATCTATATTGTATTTTAAATAAAAAGTATTATTAATTCGTTTAGTATTTGCTTTTATGTTTAAAATTTATTTGAAAATTTATAAATATTACTAAAAAACATTATTTCATTAATTCAATTCTTTTTAATAATTTGTTTAATACTAATTGAAATTGATTTTAATAATAATAGAAATATCCCTATACTCTAAAATTAATATAGATTCTTTATTAATCATATTTATATATTTTGGGATTTTATATTCTTTATAATTTATAAATCAATCTTTATTTAAATAGTAATACTTTGTAATATCTGAATCTATTATAATATTGTTTTTAGATTTATTAATTTAATTTGCTAATATAAATATAGTTATAATATTATCGTTATATTTAAAACTTAATATTATTTTATACTTTATTAGTAAGATCTAATTTATCTTTTCGATATCAAAACTATTGTCATAATTCTTATTATTTTTATTATTATTTTTATTATTTTTATTTTGTTTTTGATTTGATTTTTTATTATTTTTATTATTTTTATTCTTATTGTAGGTTTTATTAGACCTTTTAAGATTATTTAATTTTTTGTTATTTTATATAATCTTTTAATTGATTTATTACGATTTTTAAATAAAATATTAGATTTTTTATAATCTTTACTATAAAGTTCTAAATACTTTTTGAAATATTTTTTTTCTAAATATCCCCTTTTTATTATAAAATACATAATTCGAAATGGTATTATATAGCTTTATAACTCTATTAGATTTTATAGAGTTTTCTGTTCTTATTTTTTTGAATATCAATTCAGATATCAATTTATTTAAATCGATATTATTATTATTATTTGAATATTTTGATATTTATTTTGTTGTTTATAATATAAATGAATCAAATGAATTATTTAAATTGTTAAATATAATTTAAATTGTATAAACTTTTTGCTATTCAATTTTTAATTCTTTAAAATATATATATATAATCATATTATATGATTTATATATTCATTCATATTATCAAAATTAATATAATTTGATTTCATCAATTATTTAAAATATCAATTTATTATATTAAAAAAAGTTTTATCATAAATCTTATTTAAAATATTTCAGACTTTTTTTGAATTAGATTTATTTTCAAATCTTTTAGCTAAATCTATTAATATAATAGTTTTTAATACAACTAAAGCTTTTTTAAATTTATTTTTATATTCCTTAATTTTTTTTTATATTTAAAATAAAACTGTTTTATAATAAAAATATTATTTTCTTTAAAATAATATTATTAATTAGAGTTTTTGTTTGAATTGTTTATATAGAATATAAAATCATTAACTTTTTAAAAAAGCTTAGATTTAATATGTTATTCTATATAATTAGAATGATTATTTAATTTAAAATCTATATACTTGATTTTTTGATTTATACTTGATATATATATATTTTTGTAATTATTTTATTATAATATGACAAATATTATAAAATCAGAATCTTTATATTGCTTTTATAAAACTTTATTTCAAAAAGTAATTAAATTCTAGCTACTATTTTTTAATATAAGCTTATATAAATCCTTATATATAAATCTATTTAAATTAGAATATCTTTATATAGAATATAATGCTATATAATCTATTATAAATGATATACACATATATATATAGTTTCTAGAGATCTAATTTTATTCTTCAACTAGATTTAATCTTAGGAATATAGATTAAAATAGATTAAAAGAGCTGAATATATTAATAAATAATATATATTAATATAAATAGATATATATAAGTTTAAAATTCTATATTTCTGAAAATAAATATATAATTATAAGAGGAATTCAATATTTATCTAAATAATCGAATTCCTTATTAATTATGTTATTTATAAATTCGATATTTTTGGATTCAAAATCGAAAAGATTAATATTCGCATTTATTTATTAATATATTTTAGTATTGTTATTATGATAAGGGGATTAAGTGTTTTATTATATAAAATCTGAAATGAAAATTTCTATATTATATATTGAATTTTTAATATTTAATTAGTTTAATTTAGTTTATATTTCGTTTTTTTAGACTTTTAAATAATATTTGATTATTATCTAATATTTTATTTTAATAATAAGATTATTATTATTATAAATTTCTTTCTTATTTTTATATTGAATTACTTTATATTTCTTATTATCTAATTTCTTTTTGAATCTTTTAATAATCCTTATAGAGATATTTTTATCTATAAGATTTATATGATATATAATATATTTCTGAATATAGAAACTTAATATAATTTTAATCAATTCATCTTTTTTTTTAAATCCAAATATTAAATCAATATTTTAATTTTTGATTTGAATTAGATTTGGATTTATATTTAACCCCTTTTTTATAATTATATTCTGAACATAAATAGAATTCTAGATTTCTTTAATAATAAAATTAGAATTCTCATTTATAGTTTTTAGATCGAGATTATAATATGTAATTAAATTATAATCAAAATCTAATATGTTTTATATATTTATATAATCCTGGTTTTTAGTTTTTATTATTATTTGATAGTATATAACCTTTATCGAATAAACAATATAATAATATAAATTATTTATAAATTCTTTTCTTTTTTTCTATATTAAATAATATAATACTATCGATGATTTAGGACTTTTATATATCCTTTAATTAATTAATTATAATAGTTCTGAATTAATTCTATATATATATATAAGGAATTAATTATATAATTTAGTATATAGAGAACTCATAAATATATATATATATATAGAAATCAATAATTGACTTTATACCTTTAATAAAATATAATATTCAATTTCACTATATCTAGTAACATATAATGAGAGGATTTTTATATATTTAGTGATGTATAATATTAATATTAGTATATATATATAGATTAAGAATTCAAATAGAGATTTAGAATCAATATAACGTAGTTTAACACTGAGTGGGCCATATCACCAAGTGGGCCATCATTTTTATATACAAAATTCGTCTGTGCGTAATTATGCACTTTCTTTATTTATAGATAGAATTCTCTAAAATTGAAATTAGAAAATTTAATTATATAAATAATATGAAAATCTAATTATTTATTGAAAATTCAAATTATTATAATAGTTATTATAGAAATATTTCTTTTGTAACAAAAATCGTAATAATTTCTACTTTTTTTTTGAAAATATAAGAAATTTTTATATCAAAACTAAATATATAAAGAGCTAAATTCTCATTATTATTTTATATTAATTTTCTTTTAAAAAATATTAATTGATTATTAAAATACAAATATTAAAAAAGCATTAATTTTGGTGTATTTTGAAGTGACCCATTCGGTGATATAGCCCACTTGATGATAAACCACATTATACTTATACTAGTATATATATATATTTAAATAATATATATAACATCTAAGTTAAATGAATATATACCAACTTAATGAATTTTAAATATAATTCAATAAATACTCGAATTTCGAGTACTTTTTCAATTGTTTTTCAGTTTTTACAATTTTTATTTTATTTTTTCGAATTGAATATCAATATATATAAGCTTGTATTTAATTGTGTTTATAAGATACCAGATTTATAATCTATTATAAATTATAAGTTGATATATCAATATTTAATATAAATAGAATATAATAATAAATAGACTATTGTTAATTTATTATAAAAAGCTAGCTTAGGTTAATAATTAAAAAGCAATAAAAAAATAATGTGATGTTTATGAATTTATATATTGATATTCTTTTTTTTTTAAATGCTCTTATTTGATTCTTTTTTTATTTTAATCTAGCTTTCTGTTTTTATTAATCTCTTGTAGGTTTTTTTCTAATTTGGTTATTTCTTCGAAATAAAGCTCCTTTTTATATTCTTTATTTATAATCTGTTTTCGGATTATAATTATGGTTGTTTTCATATAGTCGTTTTCGGAAGCTTATACAGTAGAAATTGACTATACCAGACTGGGATATACCGGAAACTTGAATATGCCGGATTTCAATTCGCGATTTTTCCGAAATTTATATAGAGATACCAGAATTTCAATAAAAATCGGAATATTAGATTAAATTAATTAAACTCCAATATAAACTCTTATTATTAATCAATATACTATATGCTAGAAGAAGTGAATCTTTAAATATAGTATTATCGTCATTATTACCATTAAAATAGCCAAAAAGAGCCAATTATTATGATTCTTGAATCAATTCAATAAATCAATAAAAGAAAGCTTTAAAAATATAATAAAAGGATTTTTAATACAGGAATAAAAGACATAATAATACAATGATACAATATAGAGCTAAGAAAAAATCAATTATTAATAATCTTTTAAATAAGAAATTCGAATAGTTTCATATAATAGAGTTCTTAGAATATAAATTAATTTAATCTAAAACTCGATTTCCTATCTATTCTATTCTTGAAGAAACTTTATTCAAATAACAAATTTAATATAATTATTATTTTATTATAAGATCTATTATAAATAATATTCTATATTTTAAAGTTATAGAATTTTGAAAAAAGAATTTTGAATGTAAAAATAATTTTTAATTATTTAATAAAAACAAGATTTGATTAATTGGTTTTATTGATAACTTTAAGAAATATGATTCTATATAAGAGAAATGTTGATTTGATAAGAGTGTTTTTATAGAGATAAGCCCTGAAATAGATATTATAATAGAAGAGATGTAATATATTATAGTTTTATATAATATAGATAATATTTATAATTATAATGAAACAGTCCTCTTTTGAAAAGATAAATCAGATTGCATATTTTCTATATTCAAATCTACTAATAAAATGAAGGAAAAAGCTTAATTTACAGTACTCCTTATTAGCAATTTTATAAGTATTTATAAACTTTCTTTATAAATTATTAAAAAGGGTATATATTTTAGAAATATTAAAAAGAATAAAATTGATTACTGTTAATGGTTTAGGGGTAAAATATCAATTAAATTCAAGGTTCTGAATAAATAATGAGATATTCACTAAATATCTTATATAATTTAATAATATTATAAGATAATAGAATAAAAAAGTATTATATAGAATTGAAAGCTTTATTTATAATATTAGTTTGTTAGATTTATAATTAAATACTTTAATAATAATCTAAACTATTCTAAAAAACTTGATATTCTATAAATGATTTGATAGAGTATATTAGTTTAAGCAAATATCAAAAACTATATTATTTCGAATTATTGGGATAAATTATAATATATCAATTTCGAATTATACTTTATAACATTATTAATAATATAATAAAATTCTGAAAAAGCTTTGGAATCTATATATCTTATTTTAATATATCTGAAATATTAGAATGTTATAATTAATATATTAGATATATAAAAATATACTTTATTTTATTTAAAATATATTATTGAGAGTAATAATAACTTGAATATTCTAATTAATAATATTATTTAAGTTAAAAAAGTGAATAAAAGAATAAACGAATAGAAAGAAAAATAAAGATTCTTATTAATTATTTTAAAACTTTTAAAACTATTCACATTCTAATTAAATATTAAGAATAATAAGGTATTCCTGATATTAATTCAATTAGAAGTTTACAAAAGAGAAATTATGAAATAAAGCTTAAATTAGATTAAAAAATAATGTAAAAAATAATATTAAATTATTTTAATATAAAATGAAATTAATGATTTTGAATTACAAAATATTAATATCTTGATATTTTGCTATTTTTATATTGGAATCTTGTTTATATCGGATTTGATTGATCAAATTTTTTATTCCGGTATAGCCAAGTTCTACTGTAGGCAGTGATTATGTGATTTGATCATGTGATTCGATACTAGTGGATCATATGAATATAGAATTATTATATATATATTCAAAAGGATATATTTATTATATTATTTTTAATCAAAAACAAAACCTAAAATTAGAAGCTAATGTATTTGTACATCTTTTAAATTTTATATTAAATTCTATAATAGAATCTATTCATTGCATTAGATTTTAGTTATTTTAGATTAGATTTTATAATAGAGAGAGAATAGATTTTATATAAGGAATATGGATTTTAGTTATTTTAAATTAGATTCTATATAAGAAAGTATAGATTCTATAAATATAATATTATTTTTCCTTTGATTTTTTTTTTCAAAGGGTATTCACAAATTAGAATCTATATAGATTCTAAAGAATATAAAAATAAATCATCTTCCAACTTTAGAGTATAAGAGTAATTAAATCACTTTTAGAAGATATGAGAGTAATTTGCTGTATAATTTACACTATAAAGCTAGTATTTCCCTTCAAAACTAAAATCTAGATTTGATCAATTAGATTTCAACTCTTAATTATAAATTTTAAATTTCAGATCCTAGATTCTAGTTTTTTAGTTCTAGATCTTAAAATTTAAATTCTGGATTCTATATATAGATTCTAATTCTAAAAGACTAGAATCTAAATGGCATGAGAATAAATAAAAAATGCTTTTAATTATAGGAGAATAATTTACCGGTTTAAATAATACATTTTCTAACTAATTCAATTTTTAACTATTCCTTTATCTCAAAAATGGCTTTTTTATCAATTAATATCTCTATTAATATATAATATAACCTATCGTAGTGATAGTAATAGTAGTAGTAATAATATTAATTTTCATCTAAGAAAATCTTTTGAAGGGTATTGAAATATACTAAGCTAAGGACTTAGTATAATATATTATTTAATAAAAGATTCAAAGATGATAAAAATATTTTTTTTCTAATAAATAATTCTGAATTCCTAATCCCACAATATCATAATTCAATTATAAACTTTTATAAAAATTGAGTTATATTATGTATGGTTTTATAATTATTTTTTATATATAACTATCATTATTATATATTAAATAGAGATATATTAATTTGAATAATATAAAGTTTTGGATAATCCAAATTTCTTTTAAACAAATTTTGAATCTTTATCCTAGTGATTCTGCAAATTACAACTCCTAAAAGAATTCCAAAAACCCTTTTTTCTATATTCAAAAAATTCCTTTTTATTTCCTCTTTAATATTCCTTCCTTTGTATTAAATATTATCTACTTTTTATTTAATAAAATTAATGTTATATTATATAAAAGTATCAAAGAAATTGATAGGAAAACAGTTACACCTTCAAAAGATAATAATTTAAAGAAATAGGATTAATATAATCTACAAATTATTAGGAATATAAATGATTCGATTTGAGTTTTACAAATTCTAATAAAAGGATTATAGATTCGCAGAGGGCATCACGTATAGGTGTTGAATCTTTGCCCTCCGTAATCTATAGTAGATAATCTGATCACTTTAATCTAAATTATATAATTGTAACAGTAAATTCTAATTATTTTAGATTAGATTATATAATAGGTTTTTCTAGTATTAGAAAATAGATTCCATAATAATTGAGTTTAGAATTAGAAAATAAATTCTGTGATAGGAAAGTGAATCTTGATCTTTTGAGATTAGATTTTATGGATAAACAAAAATTAATCTTATAAATATATACATGTTTTCTTTCTATTGTTTTGAAGTTTTTCTTCTTGACAAAACTATGTCACAAAATCTAAAAGATATAAAAATAGATTATCCTTTACTTTTAAAGTATTGAAATGGTTGAATAACTTTCGAGAAGTATAAGAGTAATTTGTTATATTATGATAAATTTCTTCATATAGGACTTTGATAGTATTAAACTTATAGACTTAAAGAAGCCAACTGATTGATGATATAGTTATATATTATATAATCTATGTATCAGGTATTTGTATATCAACACTAATCTACTGTTCTCATACCTGTAGATGCATAACCCTCTTCTGATTAGCTATAATACTATTAACATTAAAACAAAATTGTTTTTGTTTAGTAAAAAGGAAAACCTTACAAAGATCCTAGAAAGTCGGTTCGACTGAATACAAAACACGAAATAAATGAATAAAATAAATGAAAAGAAATAACTAGATTGAACGAAATGAAAGTTTTTTGAATATACAATTGATCTAAAATAGCTTTTAAACTAATGATAATCAAATCAATTAGTTGATTTGAAAACAATAATCGCGATATGATTGGAATTAGATCTGGAAGGATGTCGGTGACTACCTAGGAATAAAAGTACTTAGAGCATATTTCCCTGAAATATTTTCAACATTCAAATTTAAATTGAAAGCTGAATTAAAAGTTGAATTAGAATCTAAAAGAGGGACCAAATCAGAATCTTGAAAAATATATGGGTGAAATACATAGAAATTTCTTTCTGACCTGGGTACTGTTGTGTTATTCTGTCGTTGTTTCATTTGAAGAAATCTGTTGAATCTATCGAATCTATTAAAATCTATAGAATCTGTTGAATCTATGAAATCTATAAAATCTATAATATCCAAGAATCAAAATATATTTACTTTCTTTTTATTTTGTATATACAAAAATAATCTTTTATTTTTTAGTATCTTCGTATCGAATTTGACATACATTATAATAACAAAAGGATTCAGAATTGTAACTTGTTTCTTTTAGATATAAAGCTCTGAATCAGTATAGTATTTAAAATTAAATTATCTTTCGAACGTTGATTTTAAAATTTACAGAAATGCCTTCTATTGAAATTGATCAATATTTCTATAATGATATTATTGAATTACAAAATCTTAAATTTACATATTCAGGAATTTTATAAGTTTTATTTAACATTGTCAACATATATTATTCAAAAACTCAAGAATAGATTTAATATTTTATATATTTCTGTTTTTCAAAATCAATCATTTTGAATATTATACTTTCATTTATTTCCTTTATAATATTTCATATAATTACTTTTAATAGAAGATTTATACAGGGAGCCAAAGAATTTATAATTAACTTTATAAATATTATCATTTCTTTTAAATTTCTTGATATCTATAATTAACTTTATAGTCATCATAGTCTTTATTGATATTAATATTTCTGAATATTCATATTTAATTTTTTGTTAAATCATATTGGGTGTTAATTCTAAAATCATTGTAGAGATGATGAATCCAATAGGAGTAATTATCCTGGAAAACACTAAGCTTTCAAAAGAATCTAAATTATGTCATCTAAGAAAAAATATGATTTCGAACTAAAACGAAGTTTTATTTTAATTTATGTATAGTAGTAAAGTCAAAGACGATTTATTTAATACAAATCTATCATTTCACTTAATAAACCATCTATCTTTTTTTCAATAAGAACTGATAAAAGTTATTAAGAGTTCTTCTTTAATCGATATCTAAAATAGAATGATTATAATGACAAATTAAATCTTTATTCTTATTAATAATAACATTTATAATTCACCTTTAGATGATGGAAATTATAGAAGAATTCTACAAAGATCAAATAATGTTTTCTTGATCATTTATAAAATCTAATTATATATAGGCTTTTCTATAAAAAGAACCACATTTTTTTTTCCTATCTATTTTTAATAGATCAATGATTTTAAGAACAGTATGTAACACTTATTAATATTGATATAACATTTCAAAATTTAGGATAAATTTTATATTTGACTAATTTTGAAATATAATTCTCAAGTTTGTTAGATTAATATTGGGGAAAGTGATTCTCAAAAAATGTGATTATTTTTGTAATTTTTAATTTTTAATAAATTGATACTACATATGTTTAAAAATCTTAAAAATTTATAAATAACTTCGATTTCTTTATAACAAAAATCCTTTTTAAATTAATATGAATAATAACATTACATTTGATCTATGACTTTGATTATATATTGATAAAGTCTTGTGTTATCTTTTCTATTTCAATTTATCAGAATATCATTTAATAAGAAGCTATTTCAAAATTCAACATTTTAATCTTTGTTAGAGCCAATGGAAGGTGATGGATGACTAGTATAACAATGATAGAGGTGTGGTTGAATATAAGACTTTTCATTAATATCTTCAAAATAATTTTTAAAGCTATATATATGAAAGTTCTTTGGTATTAAAATAATACTTAGCCCAATACTAAATCAACTAGTGCCCGTAATACAGCTCTCCACATTAGAATTTCATCCTTGAAAGCTATTCATTCTTCAGAACTATTCATTTTTTTAAGGCTTTTCAAAACTACTTGATAATCGATTGCTATTATAATGATGTCTTTTTGAAGTTTTATGAACTCCGATAGGAGTAAATAAGTTTTGTAACATTTATATCATCGTTTTATAAAAATCGACTTTTTCATGATTTTTGAAAAGGATTATATTACAGTATGAGAATATCAAAACTTAATTTAAATGCTTGAAAAATATTTAACAAACTTGAAAACTCCAAAAATTTCGAAACCTCTACAATAACCATTTTTTTCTTTTCTTCTTTTGAACATTGATTTGTTCTTAATAAAATCATAATTCACATTCAAAACTATATTTGATAGAGTTATCCTTTTTAGAGTTTTATTCTTGAAAGTATATAAAACTCTAAAAATCAGAATTCAACAATATTTAAATTCATATTTAGTAGACTTTATAATATAGAATATATTTTAAAACTTTTATATTACTAAAATACTATATACTTTATAGTATTTAAAAAAAGGAAAAATCATACTTTATTCTATGATAATTTCATACTCCTGTGATTCGATTTAAAATATTATTTTAGGAATTAACACATATCTTTCAAATATTTCGATATCAAAATTATATATTTATAAAACTATACTCATATAATGATTTCGAATTCATGAAAGTTATTATATATCTAATGAAGTTCTAATCTAACATTTAGTAATATAGTATAAAGCTTAATCACCAATTAAATTTTTCTTTTTTTAAATATAGTTTTCGTTTTCCATTCAGTTATAGCTTTTTTTGCTAAAATCCATTTTAAGAAATAATTACTAGCTTTTCTTTATAATTCTATAACTTTTCATTATATTTATTTTTATGCTTATAATATAGGCTTTACAAGGGCTAATTATAGGGCCTATAAGATACAACAATGGGGTTTAACTAGTCTCACTTTAATAATGCTTCCACTATATTAGAGGTACATGTACCATATCCAATCAGAAATATAGCTCAAATACTGTATCCCAATTAGATACTGTACAGCGTGGGGTATCGTGGGGGTACTGTATAGAATTACTTGTCTTGTCCCCTTAAGAAATGTAGAAAATCTGGAAAATCTGGAAAATGTTTTGGGATCCTCGAAATCTAAACAAAATTCTGAAATTTCTGGACTCCAGAAAACCTAAGGGCTCGTTTGATTACAAAATCCATACTGAATCCACTGAAATAATCCGCTCTTTATACCACCACGGATTCCGTAATAATAATAATCTACTTCAAAAAAAATGGATTATTGATTTATGGTTTTATAATTTATATATCAAATCTATTAAATAATTTATTAAAATAAAAGGAAATAAAATATATATATAATATATATATAAATTAAATAGAATAATTCGAATTTTCAATATATTATTATTATTTGAATAATTAAATAAATAAATATGGAAATAGTTTTATTTAAATTTATATATAATTATAAACTCTAATTCAAAATAAATTTATAGCTTTAAATTTTATTTATTATAATTTTAAATTTTATATATTAAAGCTTTAAATTTTAAAATTTATAAAGATTTATAAAAAAATTGAATTATTTTAATAAATTCAATAAAATTAGCTTTTTTTAATTCTTATTTTTAATCCATATTTTCATTTTCCTATATAAATTTATTAAAAAGTATGGATTATTTAGTATTATTTTAAAATAATCTATTCTCTTTTTATTTCAAAATATATTAAATTTATTGAAATATAAATTATTCAATAAAATCTGCAATTTAATATTCAAATATAAATTCAAAATCTATTTTCAAAAAGTATGGAATATTTAGTGGATTTAGTGCGGATTTGTATATCCAAACTAGCTCTAAAAGACGTCCAAAAAACCTAAAATTCTGAAAAATATTCTATTTGTATTTATTTTTAAGGTAGACTATTTTAGTAGAATAATATGTTATTTTCTCCTCTTTGTTATACTATTCAATCTAGTTTCAATTTTTTTATAAACTAAGCTATATTACTAATTTTGTCTTATTTATTGTTCTTTTCATTAATATCATTTTTGAGAAAGATATATGTAATGATTTAAATTATAAGAGTGAGGTTGTTATGATTCTACAACAAAGAATAGCTTCATTAAGGTAATATTAGGTATAAGTAATATAGAATTCTGAAAACAAAAGTAAATAAGAATTGTCTACTGAGATAGTTTGATGTAGGCCACTTTTTAACAGAAAAAATTAAATCAATAAAAAATCAATTGAGATATAATATAATATATAGGGAACTCAAACATATAAGGAACTCAAACACTTTTAGTCTATTATTAACTTAAAATCATAATAACTTTTATTATATATATTCAATTACTTTTTATATTTATTCAAATTAAAAAAAAACTTCAAAAAACTATAATTTCATTTCAATTAAAAGAATTTAAATTCTTTTAAATATAAAAAAGAATTTATATAATAAACTTTATAATTCATTATTATTAGATTTTTTGTTATATTTATATTAGTAAAGGAAATAGTTAATGAAATTCATTTTCAATATATTTAGATTGTGTTATTTCGAAATTTTATTTTAATAGAAATTCTATTTATAAATTATAAATATATTTATAAATTCCAAAAAACAATATTCAGAGTTTAAAATATATTATTTATATTAATTAAAATTTAATTAGATTAAAAAAACAATTTTGAAGAATGTATTAAATTTGATTTAATATATTTTATATATTTTTTATTAAACAAAAATATAAATTAAATAATATATATAATATAAATAAAATTGAATTTGAAATTGAAAATACTTAGAATATTTATATAATAATTAATTTTATTTAGAAATCGAATGAAAAAGTTATAGTTAATAAATAAAAATATTTTATTATTTACAATCATTTTTAAGATTTAGAATATAAATTCTATTTAAATTTCAAAGAATATATTTCAAAATTAATAATTATTTATTAAAATAATTAAAAAAAGATTTCAAATTAGAAAGCAAAAAAAAATTAAATAATCAATCTCGATTTTTAATTATAAATAATTATTTAAATTATATTATAAATAGCTTTATTATTTTTCATATAAATAATAATATTGATTTATTTATATTATATTTTTATTATTTTTATTTATTTTGATTATTTAATATTATAATATATAAATTAATGAAATA
The DNA here is from genome assembly GCF_014898295.1 of Botrytis byssoidea. NCBI lineage: Eukaryota > Fungi > Ascomycota > Leotiomycetes > Helotiales > Sclerotiniaceae > Botrytis > Botrytis byssoidea. The sequence goes on from NW_024065845.1 coordinate 267,842, forward strand.
ATATTATATTTTAAAGATTAATTAACATTTTTAAATTAATATAAAATGAATTTAAAAAATTGAATAAATAGAATTTTTTTAAAATATTAAAAAAAAAATATTGAATTCTTTTAATATCAAAATTAATTAAAGAAAAACTAATTTAATATCTCTTATTTTATAAAAAGTGTTTGATTTATTATTATTTAATTTTTTTTAATAATCTTTTATTTTATAAATCAATTTTTTTAATTAAAATCTAGATTTGTTTATATTTAGAAGTTTTTTTTAAATGAAATAAAACTAAAATAGACAAATTAGATTTTTAATATAATTTTAGTAAATAATAATCCTTTTATATTATTAATTTATTAATATATTAAAAAAATAATCAGATTTAAAGAATCTCAAAATATTGAAATAATTTTATTTTAAAAATAGTTTTTTAATATTTAAAAAATAATTGAGATTTGAAAAAAGAGAATTAAAAATAAAAGAATTAAATTATAAGATTAATTTGTCTTTAATATTAAGGAAATATTGAAAATAATATATAAAATAAAGAAAAAATCAAAAAAGAAAAAACTATAAAAATAATTATATATATATTTAATCAAAGAATTAAAAGAAAAAATTGAAAAAAAAAGCTAAAGAATAATTCAAATGATTTAGAATTGGAATTGAAGGATTGTATAGCTTGTAGAACAAAATCGTATATAGAATAATTGAAAAAGTGTTCGAGTTCCCTATATGTCCGAGTTCCCCATATATTATATTATATGATTAAGTTTATAGTAATATTAAGCTTTAATATATATATCATCAAGAAGACTGATAAATATTATAATAAATCTCTAAATATAGAAAAACTTATTAAAACTAAATTTACAAATATATGTTCAAAAAGAAAATACTGTTAACAATTTAGAATTTTATTGTTATAGTATATGAAGTGAAAGATATCTAAAAAAAGAATATTTTGAACAGATTAAAAATCAAGGAGAAGTTTTATCGAATTATCAATTGATGTAAGTTGGAAATCAATCTGAAATTATTATTATGTATAAATAATCTCTTCATTGAAAATATTATCAAAAGAGCTGAAACTCTTCATCAAAAGATTTTGGATTGTTCTGCTATTATAAATAATCTTAATTAAATCTTTTCAATAACTAAATAAACTAAATATTAAAAAATAATTCTGATTTATGTTTGAAAGAAAGATATCCAATTAAGATCGTTATTTATCTATCGAAAAGAGAATACATTATTATATATTTGTTTAAAAATTATTAATTAATAATCAAACACTCTATTGATAGTCTATATAGAATTGATATGAAACTTTTAATCTCTTTTTAGATATCTAAAAGCTTAACGCAATTATCATATTATTTAGAGTCAAAAAGAGAAATGGACATTTTATTTGCTTTTAAAAATTAATTATATTCAATTTTGAAATTTTGAAAAGCTGAAAAGAAATTATAATTCATGAACCTATATAGATTATGATGATTGATAGATTTAGGATTTGGAATATGAAAGAGCTTTTCTCTGGAAAGGCTATTATAAATTTAATAATCTATTCTATTTAAAGTATAACAATGATATTTTTCTAAGATCAGAGAATACGATAGCTACTCCAAACATTTTGAAGTTTCTGGCACTCTTTTAAGATAATTATCATTGAAAAAATGATTAAGTAAGATTAGTTTCTGGTTTTTCTAGAATTCTTAAACTTCTTTCTAATGAATTAATTTTTTTGACAGAATCAAAAAACTCAATTATTCCTAATTACAGCATGTAATATAGATTGCTCTAAAACTTCTCTTTCTCTTCAATGTTATATATACGATATCTTAAAAAGGAAACTCTTTAAAGCATTGAATTCTATTTTGAGTATGTTAATAATCTATATCTTTATTGGATTTTTCAATTTCTAAATTTGAGTGTCACATTTTAATAAATAATATGAAAAAGATCCTGAAATAGAATGAAAATGACAAAATTACTTTCATCTTTGAAAATCTTGAAATAATTGATTTTATCAAGATCAATCATATTCACTATATTGTTGATTAGAATTTTATCATTATATCAATTATTATAATCCAAAAGTGAATATGATTGATCTTGAGAGGATCAAAAGTTCACTTTGATCATTTTCATCTATTACTAAAGAAAAAGGGGTCAGTTATTGATATATTTTTGGAGAAACCCGCAAGGTTTAGGGCTAGTTTGAATATACAAATCCGCGCTGAATCCGCTAAATATTCTATACTTTTTGAAAACGGATTTTGAATTTATATTTGAATATTAAATTACGAATTCTATTGAATAATTTATATTTTAATGAATTTAATATATTTTGAAATAAGAAAGAAATAAATCATTTTAAAATAATATTAAATAATCCATATTTTTCAATAAATTTATATAGAAAAATAAAAATATAAATTAAAAACAAAAACTAAAAAAAACTAATTTTATTAAATCTATTAAAATAATTTATTCTTTTTATAAATCTTTATAAACTTTAAAACCTAAAGCTTTAATATATAAAACTTAAAATTATAATAAATAAAATTTAAAGCTATAAATTTATTTTAAATTATAATTTATAATTATATATAAATTTAAATAAAACTATTCCTATATTTATTTATTTAATTATTTAAATAATAATAATATATTAAAAATTCGAATTATTCTATTTAATTTATATATATATTATATATATATTTTATTTTCTTTTATTTTAATAAATTATTTAATAAATTTAATATATAAATTATAAAACTATAAATCAATAATCCACTTTTTTTGAAATAGATTATTATTATTATGGAATCCATAGTAATATAAAGAGTGTATTATTTCAATGGATTCAGTGTGGATTTTGCAATCAAATAAGCCCTTAGCATTTTGACTTATTTATACCATTTGATTTTTATCAAAATACTTTTATTTCTTTATAGAATTTAATTTAAATTTTATTAAACTTTTATTACACTTAATCATGAAAAACAACAGTCTTGATTTTTTATTAATAAAATTTTGATTTTTCAATATCATTTTGAATAAAGTGGAAAAGAAGGAAAATTTATGAAATATAGATATATAACATATGAAAATGAGAAGTCATTACCTCAAGAGAACAAATAGGAATTCTGTATAATACCCCCACACTGTACAATATCCAATTATGATATGATATCTGAATTATACTCCTGATTGGGTATAATACATGTGTCCCTAGTATAATAAAAGTATGATTAAAGTATGGTTAATTAACTTTTATAAATATACTTTTGTGATTATACTTTATCAAGTCTATATTTAAAATATAAAAGAAATTCTATAGGCTTGAATTGAGAAATGATTAGTAATTTTTTAGAATAAATTTCAATAAAATAGCTAATATCATATATAAAGAAGATAATTATATTTTAAAGATAGAATGAAATTAAATTATGAATTATACTCAATATATCATTATTATTTATTATATTAGAATTATATTCGAACAATTTATATTATATATACTAATTCTTAAAATAATATTATAAATCGAATTATAGGGGTATAAAGCTATTATTGAATAAAATATCAATTTATTTACTTTTTTCATTAACATTATAGAATATGTAATATTTTAATGATACAAAAGTTTTAAAATATATTTTATATTATATAATTTATTAAATCCCTAATTAAATACAGTATTAATATTATACGAAGATTTGAATACAATACTAACATTATTCAGAATCTCGAATATTATTCAGGATTTCGAGTACTATAAAAATATTACTCTATTAATACTGATATCATTAGTATCATAGAAATATCACTCTATTAGTATCAATACTATACTTTTACTATTCTATATCCCTATTTATGCCATCAAGATAGTTATAAGCTTCAATACAACTAATCTTACTTCTTATATCTTCAATATGAAAATGATTACCTAAGGTATTTGTAGATGTTTAATGTCTTTTCAAAAATTATTTTTTCGACCAACATCGGTTATATCTTTACATAAATAATATAACAATACCTTAGGACTTATATACTAATATAATGAAACTCTCTCCATAAATACTTTACCTTTATTAAGATATAATATAAATTTTCAACATTGAAATCGTTTAATTCTTTGAATATATTAGAACTGAAAGAAATAAGGTAGCTCGTAAATTTGTTTAGAGTCCTAAATTTCTTTTAAAATATATTATTAATATGAAATTAATACTATAATCTAGGGGTTTAGTTTTTTTTAAAGATTTATATTAATAATAGATACGGTAAATTACTCTCACACTGTTGAAAGTATTCTAAATTTATCTTTATACTATTTAGATTCTTGTTTTTTGTAATTGAAAACTATATATAGAGTTTGGGATTTGGATTATAGAATCTAAGGTTTCAATTGTAGAATCTATAATTAGAAATTAGAATCTGAAGTTAGTAATTAGAACCGAAAGTTGTGTATTATAATCTAATCTATCAAATTTAGGTTTTAGTTTCGGATTATAATTTTTAATTTTTTGTTATAAATGTAGCTTCAAAAGATAGATTCTAGTTTTTGAATTTCATCAATTCTGGTCTTAAAAATTGTAGATTCTCATCCGAAAATTATGAAATTTAGTTATTATAGAAATTAAAAAATACAAGAGTAGATTTAGATCAAATTCAGTAATATAAGAGTGGACAAATTGATTCTCAGTGGCTTTAAAGTAGTTTACTGTTGATATCAATAAATCTTATAGAATAGATTATATTAAATCAGAAGCTATGAAAATCATATAAGTATTTATAAACCTTAATATCTCAAACTCAATCATTATAATTTAACAATGAAATCAACATTTTGGATATATTAAATAGCATTAGAAGAAACTGATAATCTTGAATAAAAAGTTAGAAATAAGGATATAATTCTTTTGAAACCTATAACTCTACGTTCTTCATTAAATGTATTCTATAAACATCTCTTTGATAAAGAGTTTAGAAAGAGCTTTATACCTAAGCTTTTAAAATACGTTTACATTCTTTATCGTATACTTGTCATAAAAAAGCAATATTGTTCAATATTTATTGTTGAAATTTTGCAAGAAAATATAATAAGTGTTTGTATATATAGGTAATTACAATTTTTTTGAAAGAAATAGATGATTATATGAAAAAATTATGATTATATATGAGCGAATTGAATTTCCTTCTATTTATGGTTAGTTCTTGATACAAAAACGAATAAAAAATCAAACGGTTTTAATCTATTGATTGATTATTTTATAAAACAATCAAAGAGAAATAACGAAACCCCTTAAATGTCGAGGGAAGTTGAAAGAATTATTTTATTTATATAGTCTTATCAGATTTGATCTTTGCAAGCTATATGATTCGCTTATTAATCTTAATATAATGTTATCTAAATTGGTGATTCTGAATTATTATTGGCATTTAAATATTAAGTTACCTAATATGTCTTATCACATTTATATTTCTTTTTACAATTCAAAGTCGATTGGGATTGTATATATTTTTTATCGATGGATCTGCTCAAATATAATAATTATTGAGATTATACGGTGAATTAATCCGACGCCATTAAAAGCAAATAAAGTATAAGGAATAAAAGGAATAAAAGCATTTTAAGATCGTTATGTATAAGTTTTGATTAATATAAATACTCAATTGATATCCAAAAATTTAATGTATATTATATATTTATTAATGATTCTCATGAGTATTGATTATTTTGATAAAAAGATTATATGATTACTTAACATTATGCAATTGCTTTGGCTAATTAAGAACTGGAGATTCCATATATTGGGAGCTATAATGACTATCCGATAATTGATATTAGTAATAATAGGTAACAGTAGTCATGCTTTCAGTTTGTGTATATTGAGGATGTTATCAGTCTCAAAAAATTTAAGATAAATCTAATAGACACATGGAAACCACATATGTAGTCTAATAAGTTTAATTCATCAAATAAATATAATAAAATTGTATTGCTTTGTGCTTTTAGTATGTATGGGAGTGCCGTAAGTATCATACATATTCAGAATTTAAAATACAACAAATGTACAATATTGTCAATATAATATATGATTAACATATTTTTTAATAAAATCCCTTAAAGATCTTTGTAAATCTTCTGATCAATCTTCTAATCAATCTTCTCATAGATCTTCTAATGAATGTTTCAATAATGCTTCTAAAAACATTCATAGCGAACATGTAGATAAACTCACATATAACCCTGAGCATAAATTCATGAACTTGAAGATTTAAGACTTTGTAAGACTAAAAATCTATGAATTGATGAGTCTTAAGCCTGAGAGCTTTTGATTCTCTTTATTACAACTCAAAGTCTTCAATTTAATCAGAATTGATGATTCAACTTTTCAGGAGCGTTAAAACCTCGATCTAACTTTTGGATCTAATTCTTAGATCAATTGCTTCTACTATACATAATAGAGCATTATTACAAAGATTATGTTATTAAAATCTTCTTAACCAAGATAATGATTCAGTTCATTTTTCTCGATTATTATCAATTTCAAGGGCTCATTCATTCATTCATTCGATATCTGCATTTTTATGTCTTTCGAATATATTTCATTCACTTTCTAGATCAGTTTGCTTCTGATCAAGAAATGCGTTTGAAAGTATATATATCAGAACAAAATAATCGCTTTACAATAATAGCTTTTTATCAATAAAGCAATTTAATGTTTCAATTTTCATAGAATAACAATATGATCTCTGATTCAGTATTTGATATAACTGCATTCTATTTGGTATAGCTCTATACAGCTTTCCAAAAACTCATTTAATCAAATTATTTTGAAGAATCATGCATAGATATAAAGATCGTTGAGAGTAAATCCACTTTATTTGTAATTTTTACTGAAGTGAATCTACTTTCTAGATTCCCTAATAACTTCAATTCAAACGTAAATCAATATCACATACCAAAATCGAGATATCCTTAGATTTTTGATTTCAAATACATGGAAATAACTTCTTCTATCCTTTAAATCTTTTCACTTGATTAAACAACTATTTACATAATTATATTATCAAATGATAGATCCAGAGTTTGAAACGGTTCTTTTCGATTATAAGATCTCCAATTTATACATTTTGAAGTCACGTAATCTATACTTAATAAAGATGAAAATCGATTCAATAGTTATATATTTTTATTTCTCAAAATCTGCGATCATTGAAATATATACCAGATATTATTGAAAAATAGCTCAAAACTTTTGATTATAAGATTGATAATAACAATAGATTCATTGTTGATTTTGTGATTTCATTTGATTTATCTATAATATTTATATGAACATTTTCAATGTATGTTGGTAAAAAAAACTCGTAAACTTTATAGACAGGTTTATAACTATTAGAATTTTATAAGTATTGTTATTTTTTTTTCTTTTTATATTTCCACTCAATTTTTCATCAATATTGTATTATATTTATGACCAATTTGAAAATCTTCTTCAAACTAATAATGTCAAAATAAATGAATAACTTCGAAAGGATCGTAGTTCTTGCAGTGAATTACTCTAGTCCAACTTAATGCAAATGTATTTACTTTTATAAAATTAAGATAGATCTATGTTTTACTCTCATACCACTTAGATTTCAAACTAGCTGAAGTCTATAGTTTTCAAATTAAAATATATGATTTTGAAACTAGAATTAATAAAACTTGATAATTGAAATCTATATTATAAACCAGATTTGATATTTGAAAATTAAAATTAAAATATTATAGAAATAGATTTAATAATTAAAGAATGATATTCTAAATCTCTAGTGATGTGAGTGTAATTCACAATATTTTTGAATAAAATTCAAACTGTACCATCTAGAAAACATTTTATAATTTTATTTTCAATAGAAACTTAATTTTAAATTATATTCAATATCGAAATTCAAAATTAATATCGAGTATATTATTCTAGTTAATTAATTTTTTGTTTTTCTTTTTGAATAAATATTTATTCAGGTTATCAAAAATCTCTTTTTGCTTAATATTTTATATGGAATATTTACAATTTGTTTTTAATGAAGAGAATCATCGGCAAATTACTCTTGCGCTACTGAAAATCCAAAATATTATTTTTATGCTATTAAAAGTATTCTAAATTTATTTTCGTATTAATTAGATTTTAATTTTTTAAAGTTAAGATTTATATATAAAGTTTAGAATTAAAAATTAGGATCTAAGATTTAGAATTTAAAATATAGAATCTATAGTTTAAATTTAGAATCTATAATTTTAGCTTTTTAATATATATATTAGTTTTATAATACAAACTTTAGCTTTTATATTGTATAAATTCTAATCTCAAAAATTAAAGGTTTTAATTTGAAAATTATAGAATCTAGTTATAACAGAATCTAAATGATTCAAGAATAAATTTAGATCCATTTTAGTTATATAAAAGTAAAAAAATTCATTTTTAGTAATATCAAAGTAGTTTATTGTAAAATCTCTGAAATATTCTATAAAAAACTAATAACTACATTTCTAATTATATTCGAAATTTAATATAATTCATATATATATATATATTTTTAAGAATAAATTCTTGATATTATATAATAAAAGATTAAAAAATGAATATTGTACTAAAAAAACCGTTCAATATATTTCTTATAATTTTTGATTAAAACATTTTTATATATTGCAGAAGATTAATTATTTAAACGAATTATTTGTAATCTTGAGAATTCTCATAATTTCGCTGAAATTGAGTTGAAATTTTTGATTGGTTTAAAAATTCAAAAAAGGTATTTCAATATAAAAAAACAGGGAAATGATTGTTTAAGTATGATTCTAATACTTTTGAGTAACTAATATCTATATCCTTAAATAATATTAATATTGCATTTAATAAAATATTCAGACGCAATAAGCAATAAATAAAGATTTATTCAGCTTGTTATTTATTTCATTATATAAGAGAAACTATCTCTGTTGGAGTTTTTACAAAATTGTATTACTATGAATCTTATGATATTAAGTGGAGCTAGAGAATTTAACATACTGTTTGAAGATAATTTCATAATAATAAAAATCGATTGAAAATAATAATCTATGAAATTGATATACAATCCAAACTATTTAAATATTTATATTTGAAAGAAATTTTATTCTTAAAATAAATCTTTTTTTATTAAAGCCTTAATATACTTAATACCTAATATATACCGTGAATTATTCTCATACCTCTAAAAACCCAAAATATTACTTTCATACCATTAAAAACATTCCAAATTCATTTTTATATTATTTAAATTCAAATCTCTCAGAACTAGGATTATATATAGAATCTAGGGTTTTAATTATAGAATTTAGAACTAAGAATTAGAATTTATGGTTTAAAGTATGAAATCTAGAGCTAAAAGCTATAACCTAGAATTTAATATATAAAGAGAATCTAGGACTAGAAATTAGAATCCAGGGTTTAAGACATAGAATCTATGTTTGAAAACTATAATCTCACTTATCAAATTTAGATTCTAATTTCTAAATATAATATCTAGTTTTTTGATATAATTACTAATTTTATAATATAAATTCTAGTTCTGAAATTTTATAAATTCTAATTTTAAAAATTATATATTTCGGTTTTGAAATTGAAGAATCTATCTATTATAGAGTATAATAGTATAAAAATAAAATTATATTGATCTTAGTAGTATAAGAATAAATAAATTTACTTTCAATAGTATTACAGTAATTTGCTATAATATATAAAATTTGAATAATAAGTACACTTTAGAATTTCTAATTACAGATTCTCTTAAGAAAATAAATAAAAAAAGAAATAATATCTCATAATTATGTGATATTTAATGAAAATAAAATAATTAATAAGAATATAAGAGCTGAATTATGATTTTAATAAAATGTAATATATATTCTTAATATAATAAAAACATTATCAAATTAAATAAATATTTTTACTTTTTTCATAAATATTATATAGAACTTAAAGATTAAATTATAATTAAATTTTGATAACATAATAATGTTAAATTAATATATTAAAAGAAAGTGTTTTCAAAATGTTAATGATATTTCGATATCAAATTATTAATAGAATATTAACTGAATTAAGAGCTTGATATAACTTTGTAAAATGATTTCTTTCTCAATTTTAAATTGAATATAATATTAATATTATATACTCAGCGAAATAATTAAAGATACATGATATATATCAAAATTAACTATAATTTCTATAAATCTCAACCGAAATTTATAGAATTCATGTATATCTAAAAAGCTTTTTATAATCTAAATAAATAATGAGAATAATATATTATAGATATTCAAGTCAATGAGTTAATCAAAATGAATATAATTTAATAACATTTTCTAGGTCCTATATACTTTTTTCAACTTTTAACTATATATTTTAAGGTTTTAAGATTCTGTTAAGAATTATACAAAATTTTATTTGTTGAAAAGTTTTATTTTTTATTTTTTATTATAAAATAGTTATCAAAAATTTGAATAGAAAGAGTAATTTAAGTTTTTGAGTTTCTATATTTGAAATCTTTGGAATAAGCAAACTTATTCTTTTAAAAAAATAAAAATTTAATGAATTTTTTATCTTAAAGTATAATAACTTTCTTAACACTTTATGGACACTTTTCAAGATATATTATCCCAAGGATCCTTTTTTATTTAATTATATATCGAATTTTGAATATTATCTTATACTAAGTAATTGAATTATAAGTAATTAAAAAGATACTTAAAAATGATTATTTTTCAATTTAATTTGATTTTGATTCTTTTAAAATTCAAATATAATATAAATATCATATTAATTTATAATATAATTTGGTTATAGTTTACTTAATTGATATTTATGGAAGTTTCAACCAATTTCAATATATATCATACATATTCAATTATTTTTGCAGAGTAGGAATTCGAATATCTTTTAAAGGCTTGGGAACTATAGAAATATTATTTTATTAATACTAATATTATTCAAGGATTCGAGTATTGTTTTGGAATTCAAGTGTTATAGAAATTGAGACTATATTACCATCATTTTATATCTCTGATTGTTTTAATAAGGGTTCTTTTTTTTCAGATTATAATTGTTTCATTTTTATTCATATTAAAATTTTGTTTATTATTATATATGACATTTAATAAGCTTATCAGGATCCTTTGTATAAATTTATGATTTAGCAGGTAATGAATGATAAGGCTTATAAGTTTATAATAACTATATAAACTTATAAGTTAAAAGATTTAAATCACATTTCACTTCCTAAAATATCATTATCAATTGAATTCCAAAAACGTATATTTGATCTAGAAAAAACTTGAATTTTCAATCTTCCTCTATTCTTTATAGTATTCATAATATTTATCAGACAAAGATTTGAATTTTTTCTATACATTTATCCGTTCATTATAAGATCCAAAAATAATAAGAACAAAGCAAGTGTAATCTTTAGAATGTGGGACTAACATCTCATGGATATAAAGGTAATCCGTCATATTGATTATTATTCGATTCATTATTCTACAATTCATGAGATCGAGTTTATTACTACCCATTTTGATTAGTATTATTATCATTACTAAATCAAATTTATTATTAAGAAATTAGATAAGATTTATGATACTTAATTGAATATATAGATTACATTGATATCATCTTATGAATCTCAGTATCTTTCTAAAGATTAATGTTTATAATCAAATGCAGAAAGTTAAGTATTTTTAATTTTCAAGTTCTGATGATTGTAAAGTATAACTACAGAAATTAATTCTCAATGGCATCAAAAATAGTAGTTGAAGTATTAATAAATTCATCATTCTTAATTATAGAGAGCCAGAAAATGGCTTATCAATTAAATTAGAAATATACCTATGAACATACTTTTGGGATCAATATCCGCTTGATTGTTGACTTCCAGTATCAATGACTATTATTGATTAAAAAGCAACTATTAAATAAATAACATTTCTAAACAATAAGTTATTATTGAAGCTTTAAAGAACGATTCAGCTTCCGACCCAAATTAAAGTTTTTAAGGTACAATATTGAAAATCAGAAATTAAAAAGTTGGCTCTTATTCTCATGGTTCCTCGATTTCTTAGATTTCTTATATCATATAAATATTGGGTAGTAAGCATAGCTCCTGATACACAAAACCTCCAGTTTTTGGTTAGCAAAATTAATTATATAATACTAAGTAATTGTATGATTTTATATAATCTAGCAATGCTTTTATCATTCTTTTTTGATTTTTTTGAAATTTGATAATCAAATACAACTAATTATTCTCTATAATAGAATATCTCAAAATTATTATAACTAGTCTGGTTATAAAGTTATTGTACTAGTTATAAAGTTATATATTGAAATTGAGAATGGAAATCATATATTCAAACAAAATAATATCTTTTGAAGTTATTGATTATATAAGTGAAATAAATTCTAAAGCCTTTTTTAATATTATATAATTGCTTAACATTATACAATTGCCTTTTGCCAATTAAGAACCAGAGGTTTTGTGCATTGGGAGCTATGCTTACTACCCGATAATTATATTGTGAATTTCCTAAATTTTAAAGTTCAGTAAGAAGACTTCTATTGATTAAAAACCTCATTGTTAGTGTTATTTCCTTTTTAATCTGGATATTATATCAGAATCCATGATCAATAAATAACACAATTCTAGAGGAATCCAGAAGTATGGTTCATTATTTTAATTGATTCCATTTTGTTTCCCATATAGTATCCTGATTTTCATTCATTTTCAGATTCGGATTCTAATTCGCATTTTGGTACATCAAACCACTCAGCAATTAATATAATATCTAATACATTCCTGATCTCAATTACAATCACGTTCTATAATCCCTCTCAATATTCTCATCATCGATACAACGCTTAAGTCCAAAAGTAATCACAGATTTAAAAATCTCTTCATTGCTTCAACCTCATGAGCACTTTTTCGATTGTCTCATACATGCGTTTCGGTTTGTATACTGAGTTCAAATCACTCTCATTGACACAGTTCTGCTTTTCAGTTCTATTATGTTATTTGCTAATGAATCAATATGATATTCGATATTAGAGGATGAAAATGTTTTGTTATTTTCGATTGTTATTGTATAAAATCAAATCACTAATTTTATTCAGATTATTTCTTTATTCAAATGATAGCTTTGAAAATTTTGGATTGTCTCTTTCAAACACGAATTCCAAAGTTTATATATTGATTAAGTCCAAAATTGAACAATGTAACAAGAATATACGCGCATTCCTATGTCACAAATTTAATTATTACAATCAAAATGAAAGTTCGAATCTATTGAACATTGAGACTAAAAGGTAAATTAATACTTCTGAATATAATATCAATAAGAAATATATCATCATTATCAGTCTTACAATTCTATTCAATTTATTTATAATACTTCGAGTAAACTTTTCTCAAATAGGATTTGGAAGGATATTTCTAGGTGATGTAAACAAGTTCACATTCATTTCCTTATAAATATTATTAGCACTATCTCCTTTCTTATCCTAAAATATCAATATGATTATTTTATTTAAAATATAATATGCAAGAATGAGAACAATTCTAATAAAATTGTATATCTAACGTATTTTATCACCGAATAGATTATATCACCAAATGGATTATTTTCACCTGAATTCTTGATCTCTCACTTTAATACATGTTTTCTTAATTAATCAAAATATAATCAAATAATGAAGAAGTTTGAATACTTTTAGTTATTAAGGTTATTCAAAAAGACAATAAAGTCAATATTCGAAAAGCTATTAAACTATATAATTTACTATATATAATATCTAATTATAAAATAAATGGGTTTATTTCCTATATTAAAACTTGAATGAATTATTATAATCTTATAGAATTATAAAATGAAATAATTATTCAATATATATTTGATTTGAATTCAAAAGAATTTTTATTTAAGCTTAAAATAATAGAAAATATAACAAATTATATTTTTAAATTAGGGAATACAGAATATATTAAAAATCTTTGAATACATAAATTAATAAAATATTGAAGTAAATTAAAGATATATTTTAACTATATTTAAAGTTTTCAAAGGGTTTTTAATAAAGATTTCAAACTTATTAAGAAATGATTTTAATTAATTTTGAGTATATAGATGAAATATAGCATTCCTGATTATAATTTCTATAATTTTAATAAAATCAGTTTTATAATAAATATAATATACTCTGGAATAATAATAATTAATATTAAATAAAATAATAGAGGTAAGATAATATAATTAAATAATGGAAAATAAGCTATAATAATTATATATAGTAATAAGGAAAATAAAACTATATTCCTATTTCTAGTGATTCAAAAATAGATATAATTTTTTTAATTATTATATTAAAGCTGATTTCTTATGGATTGCTGTATTAAATTTATATCAAATAAACAAATAAATAATGAGATGAATTTAGAATAATTAAAATATTTCGATAAGTATGTTAATAATCAAAAAAATAGCAAATATCGAATATTAATATTAAATAAGTATAAAAACCATAAATCAAAAGCTTTTTAAATATACTATAAAAAACAATATTATTTATTTATATTTATTATGACTATTGTTTTTGATTAAAAGTAATATATTAAATATATCCCTTTGAATATATATATAATAATTCTATATTTATATAATCCACTAGTAGCGAATCACATAACCAAATCACATAATCACCGCCTATAAGTTTCCGAAAACAACTATACGAAAACAATCATAATTATAATCCGAAAACAGACTATAAATAAAGAATATAAAAAGAAGCTTTATTTCGAAGGAATAGCCGGATTAGAAGGAGATCTACAAGAGATTGATAAAAATGAAAAGCCAGATTGGAGTGGAAAAAGTATAAAATAAGAGCTTTTTCCTATTAAATATAAAAATAAGAAAGTGAATATCGATATATAGATTTATAAATATCATGTGTTTTCATTGCTTTTTAGTTGTTAACCTCAGTCAGCTTTTTATAATAAATTAATACTAATCTTTTTATTATTATATTCTATTTATATTTAAACACTAATATATTAACCCATAACCTATAATGATTACATTTAAATTATTTAATTTGATTATTTAATATAGATTATTTTAATAAAATAATCTATAATATTTATATAATAATTGAATTAATAGATTTACTAAAGTACATATTAATTATATTTCGAAAATTGAATTCTTTATAGTTTTTAAAACTGTAACTGTGTAAACAAAGGTATTCACTTCAAAGGAATGACTTAAATATAATGACTATTGTTTCAAAGAGATTAAGTAAATTCAAAAGAGATTAGCTTTTTCAATAATATCTATATAGAAACTATTACTTTCCTTTATAATTAATTCTTTAAATAGAATACAATTAGATATACAGAATCTATAATATATAAATACTATATTTTCTATAACCTTTTCAATTTAAAATTCATTAATAATATTATAAATTATTTAATTAATTATTTGAAACTCCTTTTTATTCTTACTCTTTTATTTCTATTATCAAAATTATAATATCTCAAACAAATCTATTCAATATTAATCTTCAACAAACTAATAAGCAATCTAATTTATTTATATTTATAACCATAAAAATTTATAATACTATTATTAGTACTAATTTATTATAAAAAAATATATATAATTTTTATAAGAAAATAAATAATACTTTTCCTTATTCTTTTTTTAATAAAAATATACTTTCAGAAATTAAAGTGGAGAATTGAAAAGACACAAAATTTAAAAAGAAATCAGAATTTTTTTTTCTAAAGAATCTTTTTATAGTAAAATAATTTTGTAAAGAATTCATATTTCGATTTATAATTGAATATTATATTGATAATTATTTTTAATAAATAATTATATATAATTTCGAAACTATTTAATCATTCTAAATAAAAAATGCTGATAAATTGATTTTATCTAATTTTTGGAGAATTCTATAATATTATAGAATATGTATTCATTTTAATATAAATACTAAAAGTACTTTTATAAAAACATTCTTTTATAAAAAATATTATAATTAAATTAAAGAATAATTCTTAGAATATTAGATAAATAAAATATAGCTATTTATATTTATAAAATGAATCAATCTTTCTATTGGATTTAATATAAAACTTTAAATTGATTCTTTTATTAATTCTTTTAATAAATCTTTAAATAGTAATCTAATTAATTATCTAACTTTATTGAAATCTACTAAAATCATAAATAGTTTAATTACTTCTTTCGATATATATAAAGCATTATTCTTATTTTATAATTCTGGAGGTGTACAAGTTTTATATAAAATTTTATCGGGATTTAGAATTCAATTAGTAAATATCTCTATAAGATTATTTGGTAATAATAATTCAAATAATTCAAATAATTTTGATAATAAAAATAATTAAAAGAATGGAAAAGGTAATAATAATGGAAGAAATAATAATGGTAATAGAAATAAAAGAAATTATAATTATTCTAATAATCAAAACATTAGTTAATATAACTAGAATCAACATATTATTAATCTTTCAGAAATCCATAAAAATAATAACAAATATAAAAGTACTAATGATTCTTTTGATTTAAAGATTCTATATTTTGGTAATATTATCACAAAAGATTTATCAAAAGATTTTATATATTATTTCATAGATCTTATAAAATTATTTATAATAAAATTTATAATTTAAATATTAATAAAGCAATTATATTTAAATAATTAGAAAAGTTATTACAATATCATTCAATCAAATAACTTGATATTTATTTTGTTTGTTTTTGATACATTTCTTTATATTATTCAAAATAGTTCTCTAATATTTCTTATTTAACAATAAATTATTATAATCTTTGAAATTATAATAAAAATCTGTAAACTATATAGTTTTATATAAATATAAAATACTCTAATTATATTTCATAATTTATTATCAAATAATATTGTTTTTATTTGAAAAAAGAATAATAGAATTGTTTTTAATAAATAAAAATAATTATTCTTGTTATTTAATATAAATAGTAAGATATATATATATATTGTCACGGTTATGGACTAAAGGGCTTCATTAAGCATGTAATAGTAAGCCCTCGGGCCTACTGTATATTAAAGAGAGCTCGCATATATATATAAATTGTATAATTTTCATAAATTTAAAAGAATTAATAAAAAGTCTTTA
Source organism: Botrytis byssoidea (assembly GCF_014898295.1). NCBI lineage: Eukaryota > Fungi > Ascomycota > Leotiomycetes > Helotiales > Sclerotiniaceae > Botrytis > Botrytis byssoidea. The sequence continues at coordinate 285,116 of NW_024065845.1, forward strand.
TACTATATTTTACTTAATTGATTTATTATTAGTATTTATTTTAATAATTCTTTTTATTTTTTAATAAAATAATTTATTAATTAATATTTATTAAAAAACTATTAATATTAATATAATCTTTATAAAAAGAATATTTAAAGATTATAATTTATATAGTATAATTTCAAATCAATTAGATAAGAATATTAATTGATTTCTTAAGAAAATCAATATTAATATATAAATAATTTAATTATAATAATCTTTTAATAATAAAAATCTATTATTAATTTGATAATTTTAAGAAATAAGAAAAGAAATAGTTATTATAAGAGAAACTTATAAAATAGTAATAAATTATTTATTATATATAATCACTCTAATCAATTATAATAGCTCTATAGTTATAATATATATAACTCCTAGAATTATTATTCTAAATTAAAGAAAATCTTTTAAATTATAAAAATTAAAATAATATAAAAAAAAAATATTAATAAAACTAAAGACTTTTTCTTTTAAATAAAAATTATATTTCGAAATAATAATAGATATTATTTTCTAATAAAAAAAATAAAAATTATATTATTTAATATTTCGAAAAGCAATTATTAATAGTTTAATATTAATATAAAAACAAATTATTTAATAAAATAATAAAATAAAGAAACTTTAAAGAATATATATATAATATAATCATAAATAAAGGAAATCAATAATAATAAGTAATTCAAAAAATTATATATATAAAATAAAAAAAGAATAAAATTATAAATATTTTTATAATATATTTAAAAGATTTTGAAGAAAATATTGAATAAGAATTGAATAATATTTAGAAAAAAAGATTATTAATAGATCTTCTATTTAATTTAATTTAAAGAATATTCAAATTATTCTAATAATTTGAATCTTGTTTTGAATTTATTAAATATATTAATAAATTAAAAAATATTAATAAATTATATTCAAATAAAAATATTAAAGAATTATAATAAATATATAAATATATTTATTTCCTTTTATAATTAGATTTCTTTTTAAAATAATCTTATATATAAAATAATATATCTACAAATATTATCCCTTAGAATTAAAAATCAAATTAATTAATAAAAGGTTTAATAATCAAATTGAAAAAATCTTTTATTAAAATATTATATATAAATTATATTCAAAATATTATTTATTATAAATATTAATAAAAAAAGTATTATATTATTATATATCAAAACTCTATTATATATAAATATTTTTAAAAAAAATATAAAGATTTTATTTATTTAAATAATATATTTAATATTTTCTATTTGAAAAACGTTTAAGTTTTATTATTATAATAAATATTTCTCTAATACTAAATCTATAAAAAAAAGGGAAAGCAATTTATATAATTATTATATTTTTTAATATAAACAAAAAGTCAATAATTCTTTAATATTTTATTAACTTAGGAGTATAAATTAATATTATTTAATAAAACAAATATATAAAATAAAATTGAATATTAAATAAAAAAAATATTTCATTTATATTTATAAATAATAATATTATTATTTTATATAAGGATTATAAGTTTATTATAAAAATAAAGAATAATAAAAGAGAAAGGAGAACTTATATTTATAATTTTATCTTTATTATATTAGATTTATTAAAAATAGATATTATTCTAAATCTATTTTAATTATAAGTAATAAATCTGAATATCAATTAGAAATTGATATTCCTTTAATATTATCCCAATTTTAATAATCTTGAGATAATTCTAATAAAGAAATTTTATTAAAAAATAAAATAAGATAATTAAGTTTTTATAATATTTTTAGATAATAGTATATTCTATTAATCAAAGATATAGAATTATATAATATTTATATTGAAATTGCTTATTGTATTAAAGGGATTCAAAAAATATAAAATAATGTTTTTAAAAAACAAAAATAATCTTTTATTTAATTATTATTCAATAGAATATTATATATATATTAAATATAATTCAATTTTTTTTAGGATTCTATTTATTCTTTATTAGAAAAAAAATCTCTAGTATTATAAAAATGTTTCGAAAAATATTAGAAAAAAGAATAAATTAGAAAATTAATTAATTTAATAAATATTTTAATTATATTTATATTTAAAAAAAGAAAAGACTATTAATTATGTATTAATTATTATAAATTAAACTAAATTATAAAGAAAGATAGAATTTTAGTATCTTTTATTAATAAATCTCTAAATTGATTATAACAAAATACTATTTTCATAAAACTAGATTTAAAAGATATATATTATTAAATTTGTATATAAATAGAAAATAAATAAAAAATGATATTTTATATATAATATAAATAATATAAATATAAAGTAATATTGTTTGATTTTATTAATATTTTAATAATATTCTAAATATATATTAATTAAATATTCAAAGGATTCTTGAATATTTTATTAAATATAAATTCTATACAAAATTAAAAAAATATATTTTTTATATAAATGAAATTGAGTTTTTAGATTTTATTATTTCGATTATAGAAATTATAATAGAATTAGAATATATTTAGATTATAATAGAATAATTTATATCTAATAATTTTTAGAATATATAGATATTTCTTGACTTTATAAATTTTTATTAATATTTTATCAAAATCTATTCAGTTATAATTTATAATATAATTATATTAATAAAAGAAATAAAAAAAGGAAAGAATATAATTATATTCAAATAGATTAATAAAGTCTGAAAAGCTTTTAAAATTTTAAAAAAGGTTTTATTTTGGTATTAATTTTTTAATATTTCAATCCTTTGTTTTATATAATAATTAAAACTAATATATTGATATTTATATTAGATTATATATTATTATAATTATTCCTTATAGGTATAAAAATATTATTTATATAATAATAATATTTTATTATATTCTATTCAAGAAAATTTAATTTTATAAAATAATAGTATTTTATTTATAATCAAAAGTTATTTATAATATATAATATTTTATATAATAATATTATTATATAATAGATAGTTAATATATAATTATAATTTTATTTAATTATAATAATCTTCAATATTTTATAATAAAGAAAAGTCTAAATAATAAATAAGTTAGATAAATAAAGGTTCTAATTATATATAATTTCGAAATAGTATATAAATCAGAAAAGTTAAATTCTATTAATAGATTATTATATTATTCTAATTATATAATAAAAACAAAGGATATTAATAATATATTTTTAATCTTATAAAACAAGTTAAAGAATAAATCAATAATTACAAAGTTATTTTATAATATATTTATTAAAAAGATAAAGTTTTTATATAATATTATAAATCCTTTATAATAAAAAGGATATAATTTATTATTTTATAAATAATTAGTTTTATTAATTGAAACTAGTTATAAATAGTCAATATTTTATCAAATAACTTATATTTTAATAAAAAATGAAATAATATATAAACTAATATCAGAAATAATAAAAAATACTTTATTATATTTTCAATAGAATAATGAATTTATAAAGAATAAAGAATATTTAAATCAAAGATTATATTCTATTAAAATTGTTTTATTATAATAAATAAATACTAATAGGCTTTTTAGATATAATAAGAATATTTATATATCACTAAATTCTACTCTAAAAGCAGAAATCCTAGAAGCTTATTATAATAATACTATAAATAGATATTGAAATATTACAAAAACCTTTAAGATCCTGAAATCAAAATATTTCTAATCTTTAATAAAAAAAGATATTAAAAATTATATTAAAATCTATATAATATATTAATAAATTATTATAAAAAGATATAAATTCTATAGTGAATTATAAACCTTTCTTATATTTCATAGATTTTTAAAAAAAAAATTATAGATTTTATTACAGATTTGCTTTTTTCAAAGCTAAATAAATATATTTATAATATGATTTTAGTAATTATTAATAAATTTATAAAGCTTATTTGATATATTCCTGTAAATAAGATAATTATATTATTTAAATTTGTATAGAAATTAATATAGAGTATATTTAAGGATTTTGGGGTATTAAAGAATATTGTTTCAGATAAAAAGTTACAATTTGTAAGCAAGTTTTGGAATAACTTTTTATTTTATTTATAAATCTATCAAAAACTTTCGATAATATTTTATCTATAAATTAATAAATAAATTAAAAAACAAAATCAAAATCTAATCCATTATATTATTTGTTATACAAATTACCAGCAAAACGACTAAATATTATTATTATCCCTTACAGAATTTATATATAATATTATATAATATAATACAATAAACACTACCCCTTTCCAAATAATATATAAATATCAATCTATTTTTTATTATATTAATAAGAATATTAATACTATAGAGAGAATATCAACAATATATAAGTGAATTACTTTTTTTAATAAAAAAAGAGAAAAACTGAAAAAACTCTAATAAATTGCTATTAAGCAAAAAGCAGCAAAAGCAAAAAATACGATTCTATAGTAATATAATATTAGAAATAAAATAATATTAAATATACAAAATATTAAGTAACTTTAATTAAAAAAGGAATTTTCAAATTGATTTATAGATTTTTTTATAATAATAAATATAAAGAATAGTGATTAAATATACAAACTTAAACTACTATTTACCTATAAAATTCATAATATTTTTTATATTTCTTTACTAGAATTATAATATAAACAATTAAATATTATAAATTTATTATTATTAAAAGAAATAAATAAATATTTAAAATATAAAATAAAGAAAATTATAATATATAGAAAAAGAGAAAGGGGTATTCAATATTTAATTTAATAGAAAAATTATTAATTAATAAAAAATATATAAAAAGCCTTTTATAATCTTGAAAATATAAAATAGATATTAAAAGAATATAATAAAAAGAGAAAACTATTAATATAAACTTTAAAGAAAAGAAAAAAGAATATTATAAAATAATACGATTATACTATATACTTATTTAAAGATTATTATTATTATATAATTATTAAAGTTTTTCCTTTTTCTATTATTTTCTATTTTAATAAAAACAAGAATATAATTCTTGATTTACTAATATATTATATACAATTACTAAATAAACTATTTCCTTTTGATATCTTTTAATAACTTTTAGTTTTAATTTATAAATTTTGGGATTAATATTAGCTAAATCCTTATTAAAATTAAATTAATAGAATTAATATCAAACTTTTTATAATATTTTATTTTATATAAGAATTTGTTTATAATTAATATAAATATAATATTATAAAACTATTTTTATAATAATTTGGTGATAGAATTTTATAATAAAACTAGATTTTTGATATTATATTCCCAAGATATTTATTAGAAAAAAAAGGATTTTAAAGTAAATATTATTTATATTATTATTATATTGCTTTTTTGTATTTATTAGTATATCGATTTTATTCTTATTAATCTATTCTTATTTTTTTATTAAAATCTTTTAGAGAAGCTCACTTAATTATCAAATTTTTCTATATGAATCTTTTAATTTAAATCTGATATTTTTGAAATAAATAAAGAATCTTTTATAATATCTAAATCCTAATAATTAAATATAAATAAAACTTTAAAAATAAATAGCAAAGTCTTTTGCTTAAAAAACTTCTAAGAAGTTTTGTAAATAAAAGAAAAGGGAATAAAAGAAATAAAATAATAAAATATAAATAATATTATAATATATTAAATATAAAATATTATAAATATTATTTAGAATTTTAGAAGAGATAATAATATATTATAAAGCTTTTAAGATTTGATAAAGAATCTGAATATCTTTATTATTCTTTTCATTATTTTTATTAATATAAAACTTATTTTCATTAGATTTGAGAAAGGAAAAAGATTTTTTAAGAAATCGGATTCTATATTGTTTATATTTTGTATAATTCTTAGGAGTAAAAACACCTAGTGTTTTAATAGTAAATTAATAATAAGTATAATTTTTTAAATTAGCTATTATATATAGTATATTAAATTAAGGAGGTACAAATGGAGTAATTAGTTATACAAATATTATAAAAAATATTAATTCAAAAACTAGATTTAGTAATAATAATATATTTATAAGAATTATATGATTATAAATAATAAAAACTATAAATTTATTTTTATAATTAAAATTGACTATAGAAATAAGTTTTGTAATAAAACCTGGTATAATAATATCTAAAAGAAATAAAGCATTTTATATATTTAATAAATTAATTTTGTAAATCTAATATTTAAATAAAAAAAAATTGATTATAAATTAATAAGAATTCATAAAATATTTTATTAAATCATTAAATCAATTTAATCTATTTATTATTAAGAAATCTAATTTCTTTATTAATTAGAATTTATAAGTACTCCTATATTTAGCTTCTTTTTATAAAAAAGTCTTTATACTTTTTATATATTATTCCTTTTATTAGATTATAGTTATATTATTTATAGTTTTCTTTATATTATCTATTAAAATATTATTATAATAAATATATATTTGATATATAAAATTAATATTAGAAATATATTAAAAAAATATTAGAATATAGATTTTCTTTTAATAATAGTAATAGCTATAAAAAGTATAAGAATTATTATTGAAATAGCAAAAGTTATTAAAAGAAATATTAATAATATATTTAAAATAATAAAGGTAAATAGAAATAATTAATTCTATTGAGTTAATAATTGAATGTAATATAATAGATATAATATTATTAAATTGAAAAGTAATTATTATAAAATAAATAAAGATATCTTTAACTAAAATTAGTATAATCTCAAATATAGATATAAGGAAACTTAATTAATAATAAGTTATTTGAAATTTAATTAATATTAATTAAAAAAGAGTTTTAATTAGATTATAAAAGATTTAAAAAATTTATTAATTTAAATCGAGAAAGAAATAAATAAATAAATAATTTTGAATATTTAATTTGAAAATACAACCTTAGAATTAAATAATATTAAATCTATTCTTTGAAATCCTGATTTTATATTCTAAAAAGTAATTGATTTCTTATATATAGCTTTAAAAATTATAAAGAATTCAACCTTCGACATATAATTAATATATATTTTAATAAATTTATTAATTTGATTATTATATAAATATTTTAGATTACTAAAATAACTAATATCAAATAATTAAATTAAATAATTCAAATATAATAATGAATATAAATATATAATATTATTCTTCTTATAATATGTTTGAAAACCTATTAATTTATAATTTATAATTTTTATATTTATTTAATATTAATATTTGATATTTACTCTTTCTTCGATTTTTAATATATTTATTGGAATATTTCAATTATTCTAAATCTATCTCATTATTTGTTTATTCATTCAATATAGATTTAATAACTCAATCCACAAAAAGATTGATTCTGATATATCAATTAGAAAAATAGATTTATTCTTGAACTATTAGAAATAAGGGAATAGTTTTATTCTCTCTATTTCCATATATTATTATTATAATTTACTCTCAACTATCTAATTATACTAATTTATTTCTATTGTATTTTTTAATATTAATAATAATCATTGTTATATATATAATCCCTATTATAAAGTTTATTTCATTAAAATTATAGAAATTGTTATTCAAAACATTGTATTTCGCTTATATATTTATAATTAATTGAAATTATTTTTCAATAAACTTAGGATTTTTATAGAAAGCTTTTTGAAAATCATAAATATAATTAAAATATATTTTTAACTCAATTTAATACTTCATAAATCAATATATCTAAAGCTTTTCAATATTCTTTATATTTCTCAATTCAAAAATATAATTTATTATATCTTCTATATTTCTGAATTTAAATAAAAAACCTCTTAAATCTATATTGAGTATATATTTAATAATAATATTCTCTTCCAATTTTAAAAAATTATAAGATTTATATTAATATTCTATATAAAAAATAAAACTATTAATTCTATACTATAATATTATATATAAACTATTATATAACGTGGTTTATCAGTGAATAGATTATATCAATAAACAGATCATTTCGAAAATTCTTTAAATCAAGCTTTATAAAATGTTAATATTTTAATAATTAATTATTATTTTTTCAAATAAAAGATTTTAAAAAACAATTAAAATTTAGGTTTTTTATTAATCTAATTTTTATAAAATAATTTTATTATACTCTAAAAAGAAAAGAAAATTATTACAATTTTCGTTATAAAAAATCTATTTTTATAATAATAACTTTATAAATTCAAATTTCTTAAAATTCATGAGATTTTTAATATTCTTATATATTGAAATATTTTGTATCAAATTTTCAGAAAATTATATCTATAAATAAAAAAAGTATATAATTACACACAAACAAATTTTGTATATAAAATAAGTAACCCATTCACTAATATAAACTACTCACTAATAAACCACGTTATATCAATAATCTTTTGAATAATTTGTTTTTTATCTTTTTAAATAGCTTTAATAATAAAAAGTATATAAGCTTCTTGATTATTCGAATTTATAATAATTTATTAATAAAATATATATTAAAAGAAAAAGATGTAAATTGAAATGAAAGTAGGTCATATATTGATATGAGCCACATGCTGATAAACCATGTTATAGAAATATTATATTGAATGATTAATTTTTGTTCATATATGTCATGGAATTCACCGTCTTATATAATAATACATGACTAAACATAGCAATTTTTTTGTAGTACCTATCCTCATGATCACAACATAATTATTTACCCTTTGTATATTAAAAATAATAACAGCCTCTCTAACGCCCTCCATAGTTATTTTTGACGCCACTCAGAATCTATACCTATACTTTTACTATATAGTTTTTAAATTTCTAAAAATAAGTAAGATTTAATTCCTATATTCTGTTAAAATAGGGATTTTGAAGCTATTCAGAGATCATAAGCTTCTTGAAGTGGTGGTCTGTATATAGAACTAAGTAAGGTATATCTAACCCCTAATAATAATAATAATAATAATAAATAAATATATTTCGCTAGCCACTCGCCTTTGACTTGTATAGAGGCGTCAAAGGAGTCTTTAAGCCCAAATTTAATAAATCTGATACTAGGTCTAATAAAATGTAATATATTCCTTTTTGAATTTCTTTATATATTTCTCTTTTAATTCTCTTTCTAATTCCCTTTCTAAATCCTTAAAATCTAGGAAATCTATTTATTTCTCTTTCTTTTCTAATACCCTGAAGTTTCCAAATCAATCAGAAACATTTGTTCAAATTTTTAAAAGCTTTAAAACTCTAATTTTATTTCTTAATTCAATGTTTAAATAAACTCTTATTTTGGTACCTAGGTAAATAATGATTTATTTATAAAAAAGTCTATTATTAAAAAAATTTCGATTTATAGAATTGTATAATATCTTTTAATTTTATATTATAAATCTTTTGCTTTTTGTTTATTGTTTTATAAACTCTAATATTTTAATATTTATATATAGAATATTTGTATTTTTTCTAGATCAATTAATTTCCATTTATAAATTATATTTCGAATTTTATATATTAGGGATACTATCATTTTATTTTAGGTTTTTGGAAGTTATATAAATTGTTTGTAAGTTTGTAAAAATTAAGGTTATAACTTATTATACACTGAACGAAAATACATTAAAAACTATTATTGATTCAACGTTTAAATCTCTTATTAATTTATAGAATATACCCCCCCCCCAAAAAATAATAGCAATATAGAAAATCACTAGAATTGTTGAAAAAAGTGATTGAAATATTTTTATTGTTTTTTATTATTGAATTATAAGATCTTAAAGCTAAACTTTTTAAACCTTCCAAAAAATCAATCATTTTATATAATATAAGTGTTATTTATTAGAATTTTTACAAAATACAATATCAAAGTTTATTATTTTATTAATAAAAACACTTAAAAATGTTTCATTCATTTTTTTCAGATTCAAATGAATCAAATTATATAAATTCGAGATTTGAAATTTATAATAGAATAATTGAAAGATTACTTCAATACTCAAGTTTATATGATAAATCATTATTTTTGTAGGGACTTCATTACGAAATGACTTAGTATATAGTAAGCAATAGTTTAAATTCTTACATTCATCAAGGATTATCTTTTTTTTTAAAAATTAAAAGGGTTTCTTTCGATTCTTTGTGATTATAACTCAGTATAGAATTGTTGATATTGCTTATGTCATTTCGGTTTTATTTGAAGTTTATATTTATACTTATATTATGCAATTTTCAAACTTCATAAAATTTAAAAAGCTTTTTATTATTGGTTTTTTTTTACAGAAGTTTTGATTTTATTTGAAGATCTTGAACTTTTCGAAAGAGTACCTTAAGGGAACAAATGGGAATTCTATACGGTACCCCTATAGTACCCTATATTGTATAGTATTCAATCGGGATACAATATCTAAATTGTACTCCTAATCAAATACAGTATATATACTCTTAGTACAATAGAAATATCATTAAAATACAATTAATTGATTTTTGTAACTACCTTTATAGTTATATTCTATTAGATTTATATTTAAAACCTAAAAAAAATCTATAAATTTGAATTAAAAAATAATTAACAATCTTTTAAAATAGATTTCAACAAAAAGCTATTATTATATGAAAAAAAGAAAATTATGTTTAAAAATAAAATAAAATAAAACTAGATTACTAATTATATTTTATATATTGTTATTGTTTATTATATTAAGGTTATATTCGAAATATAATAAATTTTATAAATTCAAAATCATTATATAAACATAATCTTATAAACATATAAGTTATAATATTTAGAAAATTTAAATTATATATATTAATCTCTGAAATAATACTATAAATTGAATCGTAGGGTTATAAAACTATCATTAAATAAAATATAATTTTATCTACTTTTTTTATTAAAATTATAAAATATAAAATATTTGAATAATATAAAAGCTTTGAGATATATCTTATATTACATAATTCAAGAAATATTAAATTAAATAGAATTTTATAAATGTTTGTTTTTTTCTAAATCTTTCATTGGACATAGTATTAATATCATACAGAGATTTGAATATAATATTAGTATTATTTAGAATCTCGAGTATTGTTTAGGATTTTAAGTATTATAAAAATACTATTTCATTAGTACTAATACTGTACTTCCATTGTTTTATATCCCTGCTTATGCTATTAAGATAGCTTATATAATGATCTATGAGGAAGTAATAGTGATAATAATAGTAACGATTTTCATTTAGTAAGTATAGATTTAGGATTTATATCTTATAAGCTTCTAAGGCATATAGAAATACGTTAAATTAAGGGTTTTGGAAATTGAAATTATGAAATAATTACAAAAAGTATTTTTAGTTAATAATAAACTGTATAAATTTATTTAAATATAATTCTTTATTAAATTTAGGATAACTATATTATTCTAAAGTGGAATACTTATTCATTGTGGAAAAACGATAATCAAAAAATCCAATTGAATATTATTGTTAGATTGAAAGCAAGGAAGTATTTGATTTTAATTAGAAATATAAGTTTGATAAGAAATAAATTGAAATTAAGATTATTAAATATATTAAATTTAGATATTCGTTGAGTTGAATGATTAATAGAAAAAGAAAAGGAAAAAGAAAAATAGAATATTTAGATAAAAGATGTATCAGAATCATAAATCAATTACTTGGAATAAATGTTAATATAAAAACCAATCAAAAATAGACATTTTATAAATTCAAATAATTCTTTTAAAAATTGGAGAAAATATTTCATTTGTTTTATAATTATAATTAAAGAAAAAAAAATCAAAATAAATGTTTATTAAAGAATCTTTAAAATTCGATTTTGTAAATAATATAAAGAAAGGCTTTCTTTTGTTATTGAAAGCGTTTCGAATTAATATTTATATAATTTGATTTTTAATCATATCAAATAAATTTTCTGTAAAAGGGTTAAATCATCGACAATCCATATAATCAACCATACAAAAAAAAGAGTTCAAGGAAAAGTCCAATTTTGTATTCAGGATTTTATTTATAGTAATCAATAAGAAGTTTGAAACTCTATTTGAATTATATTAATCAGGGGTTTTGATATCTTATAAACAGATTTTCAATTTGAAATAATAATTTGAAATATCTTCAATATTGTTAATCATTATTGTTTGTTATAAAAACAATAAAAACAAATCGTTTAAAGATATAAAAAGTAATCTACAATTGATTTGAAATAGAAAGTATTAGGAAATTATTAATTTGAGATTTGTAAAATCGATACTGATGTAAATATAGAATCAGATTATTCGTAGTTTTATATTGGCTTATATGGAGTAAGTTCGATCTAAGATTCAAACTTTTGTTTGATAAAATTAGCCAAAAAAAAGAAGTAAAAGACAAAAACTAATAATAAGACTAAACATTGAAAAGAAGAATAAAAGAAACAATAATATAAAAATCCCTATCTTTATTTACTCTTTGTTTCAGGCTTATATAAAATATTAAAATCTAAGAAATTCAAGAAAATTTAGCAAACCTAAAAAATTTGAGGGGTTTTAAAAATCTAAGAGATTTAAGATATGGAAGAAATTTAAGAAATTTAAAAAATCTCAAAAATCTAAAAAAAACTATTTGTTGGTTATCAGAAAATTCTGTTGGCCATTTTAAGGTGGTTGGTAGTATTAATTTTGATTTGCCGTAAATCTGACATAATGAAAATCATTTTATAAGTTGATAGTGAATCAATTGTATATTTTATAATATTAAATTTTAGTGGGAGTTGTAGTTTTGATCAAGTTCTGAATTAATTCATTAATTTTCAGTAATATATAAGTAATTAAAGGTTGTTGTTGTTGTGTTTTTTAATGTTTTGGAATGTGATAAAATATGATATTTTTCAAAAATTCTGGAAAATTAATCTTTCAATTTTGAAGTTTTAAATAAAATATAGCTTATAATTAATTTTGTATTTATTTTTTTATTGTTATGGTTTGGTTGAAATTCTTAGTATTCATATTAAGATTACTGTAATAATCATTTTCATTTTTTGTTTTTATGATGTTATGAGTGGTTGATTTATTATTGATTTATGAAACAACTTTATTATGTTAGGGTTGCTGTAGGTCAGATTTGGTGCTATAGTAGAACTTGGCTATACCGGATTGGGATATATTGGAACTTTGGATATATCGGAGTAATTTCCTGATTTTACCAATTTTTAGATAGCGATTCCGGATTTTTGAGTAAAATCAAAATACTAAACTAATTTTTCATGAATCCGGTATAAGTCTTATAGTAAATTCAATTGAATAAGGTTTTTTTCTAATTGAATAAACAAAACTGACTGTTATCACATAATTTTTCATAAAATTACAAATGAAATCCAATATAAATTATACACAACACTTAGATTGCTATCATATATATTAGAATCTTCTTTATATCGAATTTGATTGATCGAATTTTTCATTCCGGTATAACCAAGTTCTGCTGTATCAACTACCTACGGGTGGTTGGCCATATTTTGAATAGCAGACAAGTATAAAAAATATTTAAACTCATTTAATTTATTTAATTTATTTAATTTATTAGAAGTATTATAATCATCTGGACTACTTAGACTATATAAATCATCCAAAGATATATTAAAAGATTCATGGAAAGATTTATTGGAAGGTCTACTCAAAAAACTACTATATCCCCTAATGAATCATTTAATCCATCTTCTTCCATAAGTGAATTTTCATTTAACTTCTGTTTCCAAACCTGAGATATTTTATCTTTTTATTGCCCCCCCCCCCCCCCACCCTAATCCCCAAATCAACCGAAAGCATTCATTCAATATTAAAAAGTTTCAAAAGTCTCTCGATTTCAATTTGATTTTATGAGTTCTTTCCTCTTGATTCAATAATCATTTTGTTTTTTTCTTGAATCTTCCTCCGTAGCTTTATTGTAATTTCTAAATCAACCATCCTCTGATTATGAATATTGTTTTGGATCATATGTACTTTGGTCAACAAAAACTATTAAGATATATAATGTTGGGTTTATTCTATTAATAAACTTTGGTACTCAACAAACTAATAAGGCAAATAAAGGAAATGAAAAAGCAATGTTATAATAAATACTGGAGAATATATAGAAACATACTATGAATATCTATATAAATTTAACGCCTTAATTGGATGATCTCTATAAATAATCAGAGTCTCTTATATTAACATAACATATCGAGTAAAATTTAACTTTCAGAAAATAATATAGATAAACTCATTAAAAAAAAAATTAAAAAAATTCATATAGATTTTTTGACCAATATAAGCTCTTTGCTAATCCAAGATTCTCTCATTCATAAATCAATCATACTTCCATGAGAAATAGTACAATAAAAACGGAAATTCATATTAAACTCATTTTAATCACTTCGATATTATTAATAATTTTGAATAAATCCTTTTGAAATAATTATATTTAATTTTATATATAATAATAAAGTAAGAGATCTTTTTAATGATTACGAATATTTAAAACCTTTCAAAAAATCTTGTATATAAGAATTATTAAAAGGATTGTTAAATAAAGATACTTTCAAATTCTTAGGGATTTCCAAACTTAATAAATACAATTTTCTTATCAATTCGCGGGTTTGAGTATAATCCAAAAACCTGATGATATTCAATCATAGCATAAAACGTATAAAGTGAACCGTAATAATTTAATGCTCAATATATAGATCACAATGTTACCATTTATTTTTACAATCAAGTTTTTATTATTATTCGGAATTATTTTCGTTTCTATAATGATCTCCTTCAAACATACAAGAATACAAAAGTTGTTTCATTTATCATTATATTGAATGAAACTAAAACTTATATTATTATATGTATTTAATCATTCAATATTATTTGTTCGTCAGTTAAACTATCAAACAATTTTTTATTTGTTACCATCAAAATATGAGTCCTCCTTGAATTTTCTTTCAATTCTTCACCATAACTTTGATACTTCTTTCTATAAAAAAATGATTTAGTAAACGATTCTTATAAAAAATCATTATCATTAATTTAAACAACATAATCTCAACTTTTTTTTTGATATAATTTCCATTTTTCTGTGTCACTTTAATTAAACCATTGAAGAAAATACTGGTGGAATATAAAGTTATAATTCATCAGTACGAAAAACAATTAGTTATAAATTTAGATCTAATTTATGATGCATTAGATTTCTTTTAATTAACCTCTATATTAGGATCCATTAGTTCCTTAAATATATTGCAATCAAGTGAAATAAAACTATTAACAAGTTTATCAGTTTTGGTTGTTATAAACATACTTAGAATCTGAATTTTATAATAGAACTTATTACTAATAGAACAAGCACTTCTGTCAAAAAGCTTTATTTTCGTTTAAATTGATTTCATTAAATTTACTGAGTTTCAATTTTCTTAGCAATATCCATAATAAATAGAAATTCGATCAAATTTTTTTGGAAGATCGCATTTTAAAAAGAATGTTGTATAATACTCTTGTTTTGTACTCTGAATATAATCATTTCATCTAGTGTTATAAATGGCTTTGATATTAAAATTTAATCTTAGGATATTCTTACACTTATTAAAATCTTCGAACATTTAGCATTATGTTTCAGATAAATCACTTTCTAGAATTAGCCTTGTACCACCAACTTGTAGAAAATTCATAAGTATCACACCGCTACTACTATTATATTGTTTGTAAATAATCAGAACTAATCAATAAATCCGTAAACCCGCACATCTATAACTCTAAAAATCTAAAAATCTATAAATCTATAAATCATTCGATTAGAGACGTATCTGATCGTATGAGATAAAGTATAGGTAGCTTACAGTACCGAGAATATTAAAGCTATTCTACGCTATATTTGTATTAACTCTACTCTTATTCAATCGACCCTTGATCTCTCTTTCTCTTCTACTTCCACTTTCCCTTCGTCTACTTTTACTCTCCCCGACAGACGAGAAGAAGGACCAAGCAAAACCACTTTTCTGTTGTTTTAATCTGCATCAAATCCATTCCCAATTTCCCATTACAGATCCCCTAATCCAATTTTCACCCGGAATAGAAATCCCATCAAAAGCAAGCACAAATTTAACCCCCCCCACCAGCTGAACTCCTGATCCTACCCCAACAACCCCATTTAATCCCTGCCCGAAGTTCTCACATATGCACACCTACATCCATTCAAACCTCAGGGTTTGAGGTTTAAAATCCATTTATTAAATTGTCAATATTGGGACCATTTACCTAGATCCGAAACTCAATATAAACACAACACACTCCGCTTTCCTTGCCGTCCATTAGAACCCACCTCTGGAAGAGATCTCTTGCATACCATGGATCTGTTCGATAGCTGGAGGGTGCGCTTAGAGGGCATACATAAATACACGCTTATCAACATGCATACACCTCACGGATCTCTCAGTACCCCAATGTCAAGTAGTGGGCCCTCAACAAAAGGAGGGGTAAAGAAGCAGTGGACGGGACGGAGAAAAATGAAATTGCATGCAAAGAACCATGTAGCAAACCAATAGAGTGGGGTGCATTTCGTATATTTCATTCGTTGATAAGCAACTTGTGAATATCTCTTGAAATCCAATCTACCAGAAGGGCAGAATAGATGACAAGTACTAACTAAACTAGCTAATGTATTGTGCAGGGGTTAAAAGAAAATAGGTAACAAATCAAATGCTGGAAAAAGAGCCCCATTCAATACTGTCGATCCAGTCCATATACTCGTAAACCCATTTAGTCGTGATTCCATCCAGTCGTCAAGTAACATAGGAAAAACAACAGGCAAACATCGGTATTCCGATGCACAGGTATCATGTGAAGGAGCCCAGACCGCAAAGATAGATGCAAGTAGATAGTAAAACCAAAACCAAAAAAAAAAAAAGTGATGCATGTAAGTGAAACCAATATCCATCTCCAACAAATTATAAATTCCAACCCTTATCGTCAAAGCCATTATCGTCAAAGCCATTAGTATCCATATTCCATCCACATGATTGACTCGCCTTCTGCGAGCAATGTTCAAACCGCAAGCAACACCAAGCCAAATCAAGCCCCATAACTACCATTAAATGCAAAGATGAAAACACCAGTAATTTAAAAACACAAATGCGAAGCGAAAAAGTGTATGCAGACTGGTAACCAATTCCTTGTTGCTTTGCCTTAAAAACTGTAAGAAATTCTCCCACATCTGAACAATGAATTGCTCATAGAACAACAGTATGGATTCCTCATTGTCCGAGATCCATGTTGTATTCATCCTCTTCTTTGAAGCCACCAATAGAGCCAGGACCGCTGCCTCCACTATTGTGTCCACTCCAGTATTGACCTGGACCACCCATACCAGTTTGACCAACATCTGTACTGCTATGGTTGTCTGGGCTCAGTGAGTTGTCGAGCTGAGAGAAGTTGGAGCCACGGTCTGGTTCACCTCTATAGTCGGTATGTTTAGGTACCCTTAAACCTGTACCTGGACGTCTGGTGTATTCGAAACTAGCTTCACCATTCTTCGTCATAGCATCCATCAATTCGGTATGCATGCGCTTCTCATCTTCAGTTTTCTCGTATGGCCATGTTCCTCCCAATTCAGCGATGAGATTGGCTAGATCTTCCATTTGTTGAGCCTGATGATGACACATCCACATAAGATCTCTAGTCCAGCTTACGGCACCATTAAGAATGTCGCCCTTATTTGGACCCTTGTCTTTCTCCTCGATCGGAATACCGGTAGTAATATTACCTGTGGCTCTCCTGGCACCAGGGCCAGCAAGGCCCGAGGTAGCTTGGGGAGGGCTTATTCCATTTGGTGGTTGTGATACAGCCGTGAGGCTTGGCGACAGAGGAGAATTGTTCATAATGGCCTTGCGTACCTTCTCATCCTCAAGTCGATGCAAGGGAACAAGATGACTCAATTCCTGAATGCGCTCGTTGATGTTATCTCGCCTTCTTCTCTCAACAAGGTTGTGTGATTCCCGTCGACGTCTTCTCTTCATTTCTTGGGATTGTAAACCAGGTGCATTCGCTGTCCCGTGGCCATTGTTGAGTTTGGTTGGCATCGAAGTACCCTTAAGAATGTCGGAAATTTGAGGATTTGGATGAACTCCTTGGATAGGCGAACCGAACTCGGAGCCTGGGAAGGAACCAAGGCTATTCGGTGGCTGATCCCATTGATTAGATGAGGTTTTTTGGTGTCGGTGGACATGATTGGTGCGAATCGGCTGAGAAGGAAAGCTCGAGTGATCTGTTGATCCAATATTGAGAGATGATATCACAGGAGTTTTCGGTGTCAGTGGACTTCTAGTGCTCGATTGCCTTCTTCCAGATCCCACTTGACTCAATCTTGGCCGTTGTTGCTTGGTAAAGTTGCTGTCTCCAGCTCCATTGTGCAAATCCGCACCGCTTAACGGCGAACCTGCGTATGAAGCAGGGGACTGCAGCGACGAGCCAAAGTTGTGTTGGGTCTGCATATGTCTAAATTGCGCATGGTTGAAATTGTGAACAAAGGGACTCTGGATAGGATCGCCATCTGGAGTATTCGAATAGCCATTCATGTTTGGGTCAACAGCCAAGCCATTTCCATTATTGCTTGCATAGATGTTGTGTCCGTTGTTAAAGTCGAATTCCATGCCGAAGTCTTGACCTCCGTTCTGCATGCCACCGTGAGTGTTCAAGGTGTCTAGACTATCTAGCAATTCGTCATCGCCAAAAGTTGAGATGCCCTTTGAGAAGCTTGCGCTTGGGTTCGATGGCTGAGTAAAGTTGTTCTGGAACGAGGTGCCGTATCCACTGTTTGGAATAGACATGGCATTGCTGCCAACATTCAAATCATTGGGATTGATGCTGCCTCCATGTGAGCCGAATTGATTGAAGTGTGTCTGCGTAAGACCAAAGCTTTGTGGGTTCGACATGAATCTTTGGTTGTGAGAAGAGAAGAATTGATCATCGGGCTCGTCTTTGATAAACGGGCTTAATGCACCCGTGCCAGCCATTTTAGCTATTCTGACGCCTGACTACAAGGTCTTTGAGGAAGTTATATGTCTTGTACGTGGTTGTTGGTTTGTATTTGTACCTCTTTTGAACAAAAGGTGATCGTTATCTATGTGTGTGACAAACGTTAGCCATTGTCAAAGGTTCAAAAAAGCCAATTTCGAATGAGAAACAAGCATATCCCCAGATTTGCCACGGAATTGATACTATGCTTGTAATTAATTACCTTACGAGATGACAAAATATTTGTTCGCAGAACCAATGATCATGCTATATGACCACAATGCAGAGTGTTTTATTTGCCAAGTCGTCATAGGGGGGAACATGCATATATGGAAAAAGGATGCGCACTTACATGCGGGCAGACGGTTGTCGAGTTTCGAAGATGTAAGCGGCAATGAAGCTGATGCTGACTCCTGAGTAAATAAATGCTATCGAACTTTTTGCAGTCCTCTGAGCTTTGTTGTTGGATTAATAAGGGCCACGACGGTTATGTGGTCTTTGATTTGGCTGATAAGGCAGGTAGGGCGAAGTGATAAATTTATTTATCGCGAGGGGGCCTTGTCCGATAGATTGTTAGTATTCTATCTTTCTTCTTCCTTTGATGAGTCCTCGCAAAGTAAAAATTGATGGGAGAAGAATGAGTGAAGGATAATTGAGTTGTCAACTCAAGAGGGGAAGGAAGGTTACCTTTTCTAGAGTGCGCTAGAAAAAGGCGGAGAAGTTATGATTGGGGAGAGGAATTTCCCAAAAATGTGTGCCAAAACAGCCGTTGTGTGGGATAACTCACGATATTTCGTTGAAAGGCGGTGGGGGGGGAGGGAGGGATAACCTTTTCTTTCTAGCTCTCGGTAGTGATGGCCGAGGGTTGCACGGGGTGATTTCTATTGACTGATTGATTTAAGAAGTCGAAGAACATTTAATTTCTTTCGTTGAGAATGAGCATTCGAATGTTTTTGTGTGATGACACCAAAAATCGATAGGAAAGAAGTTTCTTGTAAGATGTCGATGGAGGAAGAGGGCAGGAAATGATTAAAGTAAATATCCTTTATGGAATGAAATCTTTTTTTTAGCGCAGCGCAACGCAACGCAGTGTGAGAGAAAAAAAAGACTAAGATTGAATAATTGTTTTGAGTTTTTATTCCCTGAAATTTCCCTAAATGTTCAAGTGTGAAGGTTAGAATTGAATGGTACTAGGTTGAGGTTGAGGCGTAAATTGATTGCGAACTTGGATGTGCAGTGGAGTGCAGTGAGAGTGCAGTTGTAGTAGGGAGAGAGGGAGGAAGGGAGGGAGGGAGGGACGGAGGAAGGGTGGTAAGGAGGTAACAAGACTTGCGGATTTTTATTTACCTAGGTTCTCTGTTGTCTGTCGTCTGTATTCTGTACCAAGTATTAATTAATTCACTAGATTCGAATCCTTTCTTTTCCTCGACCGGATTCCTCTTCTTGGCCCTTTTTCCCGTTTCTGAATGGATTTATTGGTTCGGATTCTTCGATGGTGAGTGAAATGAGATTTTCCTTCCTTTCTTTCCCTTGTTCTTTGGAAATCCGGGGTGGGATGGTCGGTCAATTCGGGACTTGGCGTAATGTAATGACGAATGAACCGCGTCTAGCGATGTCAAATCTGGAAATGGAAGAATGCTTCGGTGAATTTATTGATTGCAGAAGGGGGAGAAACTGTAGGTTGTCGGAGAGGTATCGGATTGCTGTCGGATTGCTTTTTGATTCGATCTCCTCGATGTTTCGCAGAAATGTTGGTGGTAAATGGTGAGTGGTGAGTGGTGAGTGGTGAGTGGTCAATGGTAAGTGGTACCTTGCTGTATATATATATGTATGTATGTATATGTGAATAATCGTAGGAGAGTGGGTGGTGTAAGGAGGAATGAATTATGTTGTTACATGTATATATGTGTGTGTGAGTGCATGTATATGTGTGTGTCTGTATATGTTGTAGATGTGACTACATGAGTCAAGCAAGTATTGATAGGTTGAGAGGAAGTTGATCGGGTCGGGTCCCAAGCTTCTTCTTTATAGATACCTGGTAGAAGCAATTGAGGGGCGATTTCGTGGGAATTAATGGCATAGAATTCCTAACTTAATATGGAATAGATTCCAGTCTTATTATTATCTGTCATATAGAATAGCAGAAATGAATAAATCGCATGAGGGTAACTCGAAGTACCAAGGCGATCAAAGATGCTCGCGTGTAATAATTTGACCGACCGAGAGTAAAAGATGGATGATGGACTTTCTAAAATGTAGGACAATCTTTTCTCAATTAGTTTTCTGATTGGGCTAAGAAGAAGAGCGAGGGCTTCTTTATTAATTCTTGTCAGACGTGGTACTGGTTGTATATATTTTTTGCTTCTGCCCATTCAACGAATGAGATAGCTGGGAAGCCAAGGAAAGATAGAAGAGCAAGCAAGCAAGGAGAAGGAAATTGGGAGTCAAGTACCGTATTTTCCAAGAATATGGAGCTCTTTGCGAATCAGAATGGCAAAGAAGGAATGCAATCGATTGTTCCGTCGCCAAAATGCTTCCAAGGAGCTTATTTTGAATGGCGGGGTAGATAATTGATAAGGATTAGATAGTTAGATACCCAGTCGATCGATAGATAGACAGATAAATAAATACATAAAGCAGATAAAGATCTCCTCCGCAAAATCCGAAAATGTTGTAAGAAGGGTTCGTAGTGGCAGAAAGGGTTCGAAGGATCTAGGTAGCAACGAAAGCCAAATCTTTATCGGTAAAGAAAGGTAATGTTCGTTTCCTTGTTTCCTTGTTTCCGTGAGAGCGTAGGAGTGAGATCCAGAAAATTCAATAATCTGATATGTCGCCGACAAGACCGGCAAGACGTGTGTTAGAATGGAGTTCAGCCTGTCCGGTGAAACGGGTGCAAGCTTCCACTTCTGAAAACCTTGAGGAAGTCGGCCGTTGATACAAGCAAATGAGATGAGATGGTGCAACCGAAAGTCTTACACGATTGGGTAAGACGGGATAAAATAGGTAGGTAGTCCAATCCAATATCGAAGAGAGGAGTGAAGTCAGGTAAGGTCGAGAGTATGTGTGTAGTATGTAGTATGTAGTATGTAGCTTGTAGTTTGTAGCTTGTAGCTTGTAGTACCAAGACCTCGGTTTGAAAGGTAGCGAAGGATGACTGATATCAAAGTTGAGTTTGAGGCTATTGATCTTGTAGCTGTTTGTGCAAGTGTACACAAATGTTATGCAGCCAGTGTAAAGGACTTCAGGCTGAATACCTAGGTCGTAAGTAGGGAGAAGAAGTCGACGGTGGCTCAAACTTCGGTAATTTGGTTGGAAGAAGTTGAGAGGTTCAGGAGGCGAGGATATCCTTTTATGTTCTTCACTCGTGCATACAACCTCAAGTCACTTGACTTTGCAGAAAGGTTTGAAAGTAGTCTCTACCAGGTTTTCCAAGATTTTATTAAAAGGTTGGGGAGGTTTCACTCAATAATCAGAAGTAAATGGTATCGAAGACTCATACTTTCCCATCCTCTCGAACCTAGCGAACCACCATCCACACCTTTTCATGCCTCTTCACACCCTCTCGCTTCTACATTTGCATCTTTCCAACCTTAATCAGATCTATTAATCCATGTCCGGTATTTGCTACCTTGCCCAAAAAGATTGCAATGGAGGGTTGAATGTCTCAGAGTTGAACCACACGCTAATACGCAAGCTCGATAAGGTATGTGAGGTAGGGAATCATGCAAGACTTGCGGGATTCCTATGGCCTTGAAGAGGAATAGGCTACTATGCATTGGACTGGATGTAGGTGGACATCTACTCTAAGACTGTGCCACAATACTATTTTCGGGTACAGATATTTCGTACTCCTCCTGCGCGTAAATGTATAATAGCATACAGTTGCGACTTTCCACTTGGTTCTACTTCCATGGATTCAGATTTCACCAGATCTGACTACACTATACGCTACTAGGTGAATAAATACTGTGTGACCTGATAATAGTAGTTAAATCGTTCTTGTCACTCATTAACTGGACTGGCTGGTTCGTCAAGGGCGTCTGTGTACCGGTACATTTCCAAACCCCCTACCGACTAGCGGCATATTATGTGAGATACTTTTAGCGTCAAAGCAACAACTTCCCATCATCATAAGCTTTCCCATGATTGCCTATCAACAATACCACCTACACCTAAACCTGACTCTTCCACCACCACCAGCGATAAAAAGAACCCACCATAATAATTCGAAAATAAAATACAAGGGCTTATCGCATACAACTTGAGCCCAAAGCTAAAAAAGAGCGCTTATTGCTCTTCATTCCGATCAATCCTTAGAAGCTATACCACCACACCACACCCCATTCCTGCTGACTGCGACAAACTGTCCTCAGATCCCACCTTCATCAGACATCCATTATTCGATTTCATCATTAAGAGCCTCTAGAGTGGTCACGAGGAGATCTCGCATTGCATAGAGATATTCCATTCACCCAAAACCCTGTCCGTTGAAAAGGTCATTGGACACCCCTTTTCAACATTTGCAAAGAAACCAGTCGCATTCTTTCCACGAGGTCGATTAACGCACGACATACCTGCAGACAAATTATACTGAGTAGGACATAAACGGCCGTATTTTCTTCAACAAAATACCCCGAATCGATCGCATCTCTTCGGTCCATCTCTAAACTAGGTTCTTGAACTCGGATCAATTACCTACCTTATCTTGAACATTCACGGCATCTGCGAAAGAAACGACAGGGGTGGGGAAACAATATCAGTCCTACATATAGCCATAACTACCGAAAGATCATCGCGACCATGGCTTCCTCCTCCTTCAGAGATTCCATGAATTCCTTAGGCTGGTCGCGTCGCGACCCGGACCTACCCGTAAACACTGCTCAGCAGACCGGTGGCCTATTATCCTCGATAAAATCGCTGAATCCATTTGGAGACAGTGGCTATGTTCGACTGCCTACCACAGAGGGTGCGGGTGCGCCTCTACCTGGTCGAAACCGCCGCGAAGAAGAAGAAGGATGGTTTGCCTGTAAGTCAACCTACCTAACTTTCTCACTTCCCCACACGTTGCACTGTCCCTGCATCCGCCGCCACCTGGTCCGACGTACAGTGGCGTCGTTTACCAGTGTGGCTTGACTGTCTTTTTGTGTTACTTCCAAAAATTGCTTATTTGAAGGCTGACTGACTATTGATTTTCTTATACTCAGTGAGTAGGTGGGATCGACTTTTACTCTTTGCTGGGTTTAATATCGGTGCATTGGCCTGTTTTGTTATTTGTTTCGTCTTATTCCCGTACCTGATCGTTCTTCCAACCAAGTTTGCGATTTTGTAAGTCTCACTTTCCTTGCCATCTGAAACACATGTCCTGCAAGTTTCGTCAAATACGAATTGCAGTACTCCAAGCCTTTAGCAACCTCGCGTCCATGCAACTACGCGTCGGGCATTGCGTATGGAGCTTAAAGTTTGTCGATCAGTCATGATACTACTCAAGCATCAATGAATGGCTTAAGACTTTGAAGGATTACGAAGTTAAGATGTATACATCTACACCCTCAAAACTAACTTGGAGCGTGTGACATCTAGATGGACCCTAGGTTCAATGCTATTCCTCGCATCATGGGCCGCGATGATGGGCCCGTGGACGTACATGAACCACCTGATATCAGCGCCACGCCTTCCGTTTACCGCGACTTATTTCGGATCTATTGCGTTGACCCTATATTTCAGTCTAGGCGTAAGTATTTACATTGATACTTGTTCCCACCATCTTCTAATAATCTAATCTTGTGTGTAGCTTCGAAGCAAGCCGTTGACCTTGATCTCGGCGATTATCCAAATAATCTGCTTGACTTGGTATCTGGTCAGCTATTTCCCAATGGGTTCTAGTGGTCTTCGACTGGCGACAAACTTCGGAGTTAATAGAGCAGCTGCGTGGATGTCAGGTTAAAGCAGCGGAATCAAATCAAGCATTCCTTTGAAGCGGCAATTTTGTAGATCTAGCACATACCCATTTTCATGCCATAGTAATCATTTTGACGTCTCTTTCTATGAGGTTTGTATCAGTGTATCAATGTACGTATCAAATGATGTGGATATGTCGGAAGTTATCCGTGAACGAAGAGAAGCTTCTGTAACCTTTCACCTGCATGCAGCATCTCGTTTGAAGGAAGTGACATAATAAGTTCTCTCGAGTTATGTAGTGGTACCGACCTTCTCTCTGCGTATATGCAGGAAGAGGAGTGGTTGCAGACGATGGTGACACAAGATCTTCCCAATGCTTGCAAGTGTATGCGAGTCGACCAAAAGGATATGTATCGCTGGCGCGGAGATTACATTTAAGGAAAAGCGCTCATTGAAGAGGGATCTCAGATGTCGTCATTCGCAGATTAGATAGTCGGCTTCACGAAAACGGGGAATGAGAGGTATCGTGAAGAAAGTGTGTGGGGTTCGGTAACCCGGTGATTGGGATTTGCACTCTACGAATGAGTATCTCGGAGCTGGCCCCTTCGTCTGAAGATTCTATAGAATTGCGGTCTGGATTTTGGTAATGTGATGTTGCTTCATGATAGGTAGGTAACTAATGTAAGATAACTTTAAAGTTTGAACCTTGAAGCACGGATGGATATAAATATCATCATCGTGGAGATGTTACTTCACATTAAATGAGATGGCTTGACATCTTTGAATCAGAAAGAAATGAGATGGCTTTGGGACTCTGAATCATAAAGTACAAATACAAATGTAGTCATCATAGGTATATGTGCTTTCGCGATCGTATAAGTTTGAGAAGATGCCATCACCTCAAAGATCTGCCCACAACCTTTTTCCACGATAGATCTACTCAGTACATTCACCGCTTGTAGAGTGTGTAGCGCCATATCTCTTTCCATAAGGCTGCTGAACTCTTTTCATAAGACAATCGGATGCAAAGATAGATCATCATAATTCGACAGCATGAATTTATCACATTGGTACAATGGGCCAGAATGAGGGGGGCGGGCGTGGGCATGATGATTGCCAGATACGATCAATGATACGGTGGCGATGACCAGGTGGATACGATACCATTATCTAGATAATGGAGGGGTAATTTTTTGGTGTGGATACACACTGACTTACGCCCGCACACCTTTCCTCCATTGATTATTATTTTTGGATGCGATGATTCTTCTTTTTAGTTGGTAGGCGCGAGATCCAGCTTGATTGATTACAACATGGTCATTCCGATACCGAATTTCAGGTCGAGAGACTCCGTGCTGTATGTAAGTCAGTAAGTATGGAGAAAGTACGTATGTAAGACTTACTTTGGATTTCAGATTTCTCGGGGAAGGGATGTACGGCATGTGTGTGTGTGTGTGTGTGTGTTTTTTGTGGGGGAATGAAGAATGAAAGATGGGAAGTGGGAAAGTTCATGAATGTGAGGTTAAAAGAGAAATGGGAAGCTTTAGAGAGTCACCAAACCTCTCCAATGAAAAGGCGGGAAAACAGATCCACTCTGTATGCAGGTAAGAGAAAGAGGAAATCACCTAGGTTGACATTGACAAAATTGAATGAAGATTTTCAACCCCTCATTCATTACATTGTGGCTGGATTTGAAAATGGGGATGAGGGCTCAGGGAAGGAAGCATTTACCTACATCGTAGTTATCTTCGGCTACCTACCAAAGTGTTGCTGTCAAGGGATGGCTTCAGAAGCTTATTGATGAATAGCAATATCAATGGCAATAATGTAATTCAATACAATCAAGAGAATGACTTTACTCATGTAGGTCAATAGCTTGTGATAGCGTGATACTCGAGTACAATTATTTTAAGTTTATATAAAAGAGGGAAGATATAAAGCCATTGTTCGCACGCTCATTTATGCGAATGTGAGTATGTAAAGTTCTTACTTCGACCACAGCAATGAAACGCGATACATCGATGCAGGTTGTTTCATGTGTTAACACTCGTAGTAATCGTGATTAACTTATGTCACGTTGGAATAGCCATTTTTGTATTGATGACTGGTCCTCATATTGAACGTAGATGAGTACTTATTAGTACTGGGTTTACAGCCCTGATGACTGAAGTGCCTAGGGAGGCTCTACGGTGGGCATACGAGTATCGTTGATTAGATAGGAAGAAGGAGGGGGAGAGATGGACGAATGTGCCGTTTGCAGTCTGTAAGGCTTTTCCCTCTGGCTACCAGTGACTGGCTGTTTATCGCCAGTTGACTTGGATCTGATGAGCTCACTCACCGGGGGATGAATAATGTATCGCGAGTAACATTAAATGATTGATCCACTACCGCTTCCTACCAGGTAGTAAGTAGCTTGAGCCTACCCAGGTACAATGCACAACCGGGTATATATACAGGCAATGTGGTAATGTACCTAGGTGATGTGATGGAATGGAATGAATTGAATTGATATGATATAATATGATATGATTGATGAGGCCGAGGTTGCATATATACCTCGTGTACATATACATACATATATATATATATATAATATGCCTCGAGAAAATACCTAGATCTCGTACTTATATGGTTACTTCTGGATGAATGGACTGTTGTCAATTACCCAAATATCTAGGTAGATGGGTGATAGGTGGTAGGTGGTAGGTGGTAGGTAACTGTGCTTCATAGATACACTCACTTAAATACATACAAGACCCGAAATATCTACAATAGTAATGCGATCTCAATTTGAGGAAAAATTATAACCATAATAGATCGTATGTATGATTGAAACTCTTTTGCTGTGACTTTTTTGGTGACATTTTCTCTCCAAAATCCAAAATCATACCACCGGAACTTTCATACTAGGACCTTCCGTGAAGCCGTTCACTTACTTCAGCCTTCATCATCGAAATTTATGACATATGACTTAACACTTAAACACTTAAATTTCGCAGCCGAGAAAATTAAAATCCACTAAATACTGAATCTAACAAAAAATTATTCCCTTCCATTCAACCCTAAAGAATCTGCCTTCACAATTTTAATCTCCATTTTTTTTTTCTCCCTTCAACATCTTCTTCCCTTCCGACCCCATTTGGTACCTTTCCTCATAAAAGCAGTGAAGAGAACAAAAGGTCTTCTCTCATTCGAATACTTACTTTTCTATTCCAAAGAGAAAATTCTTTACTCTGAGTTTAGAACGACAACCTCAGAATAAGACTTCATAGGCAAAGAAGACAGTAACTGACTGTAATACATTGATTGTCAAACTCTGGGAATTTACATCACTGCTGGCTCATTTTCTCTGGATTTGAATAGGAAAAGACTCATCTTACAGGATTGATCTTCTGCTATTTCTATTCTCTTCGAAAGGTGCGTGGGGGAATTTCGATGTCCTATTTATCTCATTTACTTTTGTGCGGCTTTACATCTGCGCCATTGCGGACCAGATTACTCGGAGAAGCTGCGTCCCATGTCACATTGATTCACGAAAATTGGTCATATCATGTGGGAATCACACAGCTAACATTCTATAGTAGATCATAGTTTCCATTCAGTTGTTCGAGCTTACTTTCGCGTTGCCGCCAGCACCACCTGTGCCATCAAACCACTTTTCCGTTTCGTTCCACGAGTTACTGCCCGCAGTTCATAAAACGTCGAAACTTGTCAAAACATCAGTCCTTGATTTCCTTCTTACATCTTCAAGTAATTTCTTGGACTTCGATATTTTGCGAAACTTGCGCGACGAAATAAGTCTTCACATTCAAGCAGATACCCCTCATATCCACCGCAAACAAAGTTTCAGCAGCCATCTTCCCAATCCCCGTTTTCGCGGTCTGTACTGAGTCGCTTCGATATTTCTTGAGACGTGATATCTGATCAGCGCATCGGGATAGAAGTGCGGAGAGGTCGAGTCAACCTCTCCGGACGTCCATACTGAGGGTGAAATTTTAGTCACCTCTCTGTATCTACTTCACGAATCACAGGTACTATTCGCAAGAATTGGACTTGCTTGATTGAACGAAAGAGTCATACTTTGTGTGATACGATTCATAATGTCATCGGCAACATCGAAATCCGAGGGCACCCCTACCCCGCCTACATTTTCATATGCGATGGCCGCAAAAGGTCGCGTAATTTCAACTGCAAATTCCGCTATGCAATCAAGCCAGGCATCAGCTTCTGGTGTCAGCACACCCGCCAAGGAATCGAATTCCGTATCAAATACACCTTCAGCGTCGGTGAATGGAGCAGCAGCGTCTGAAAATGGAGATCGAAATACCAATGGTTCTACCGAAGTTCCAAGTAAGAGCGATCCGCTAGGAGTTGGATTAAACACAGATGCGAACCCAACATCACAAGTAAGCGCAGGTTCCACTCCAGAATCGCCAAGTGTGGTTGCTACTTCGAGTGCAACAATACCAAAGGAGGAGGAGCTCGCTTTGAATGCAGCTGCGGATGATTCTGAGCAAGGATGGGAGAAAGCTGGGCGAAATAGAGAAGAAAAGCCTTCTCCGGAGGCGATCGAGGGCAGAAAGTCTAAAAAGTCCAAGAAGCAAAAGAAGGACGACAAGGAGGCAGAAAAGGAGAAAGAGAAAGAGAAAGAAAAGGAAGAAGTGAAGGTGCCAGAGGTTCCTCTGGTGCCAGCTCCGCCCCCGGCTGTCAACTTTTGGGAGCAGCGCAAAGAGGCACAAGCCGCAAAGACAAAGTCGAGCCCATCAATACCTCAAACAGCAAATTTCTTAGGTGAAACCTCAAGTTCCACTCCAACTCCAAAAGGCATCGAATCTAGGCGAAAGGGAAAGGCTTCTGTTGAAGATGAGAAGGCATCGCAGACTGGCAAGGATATTATCTCAAAACAAGGCCAAAAGAAAGGCACAGATAGTCTGACTAAGGGAAAGGAGGATTCAACCAAACGACCTGCAAGAGGCAGTAGGAGCTCTGAAGATAAAGATAGGAGTGCTGGCAGTTCATTGCCCCCTCCAGTCGATGACTCTTTGGCATGGCCAACACCGGAAACTGCACTGGAAGAGGAGAAGCGAAAGCTTCAAGAGGAAGACAAAGTAAAGAAGGATGAAAACTCCTCCAACAAACCAAGGACGAAGGAGAAGTGGGTCCCAGTACCATACACTCCATCGGTCACATTCAATACCCCGCTACCTGTTCGAGGTGGTCGAGGACGAGGTGGTGCTCGTGTAGGTCGTGAGGGCGGACGTACCAGTCATGTACCAAATGGTACTGCTGCAGAGAAGTTGCCAGGAAGTGCCACTAAGCCTGCCGAGTCTGGCGAAGAACCCGAAAAACGTGGGCTCAGATCATCATCACTTCCACCAAACTCTTCTAAGAGACTTTCAAATGAAGATGAAGTCAGTCGTGATGCACGCAAGCATACACCAAATGCCGAGAAATCAAAGGGTGGTGCCAACAAGAATGAACCTGTATCACCAACTGACACTGGGCGAACTTCAAGTTCCCCGCAAACCGATAAGGGTAATCAAACTAGTCAAAAAGGACAAGGTGTTGGCGAAGGACAATTCTCAGCAAGATCTGGCTTTGGCGACCGCAGAAACGATGGCTCCGGAAGCTCTGACTTCAAAAATGGAAGCAAGGATCAGAGAGCTGAGGGTCGAGCAGAAAGAGGCCGTGGAGGTTATCGTGGCAGAGGCTCTCACAGTACTTTTGCAAATGGCCATGCTTTTGCCAGTGGCCATAATGCGATTCCTCCTTACCAAGGGCGTCAAAACTCAACACCATACAGCCCCCCACCTCAAGGACCCTTCAGCCACCAATACGCACAAGCTTCTTCCCGTGGCCGCGGTAGCTCGAGATCACAATCTATTCCAAATGTTGCCATGTATCCAAGAGGTGGCTACACAAATGGTAATCAACAGATGCCAGCTCTTCAAACCATGTACGACTATGTACCAATGCAGACCATGAGCGCTATGCCATACGGTCCTTTTGACGGCCAGTCTGCTACTGTTTTGTCAATGGTGAAGATGCAATTGGAATATTATTTCTCGATAGACAATCTTTGCAAAGACGTCTTCTTACGGAAACACATGGACTCTCAAGGATTTGTGTTCCTGCACTTTGTGGCCGGGTTCAAGAGAATCCAGTCTCTTACATCAGATATTGACATGTTGAGATACGCTTGTCAACAGTCTACCGAGATAGAAATAGTCAAGGGCGAGGATGGTGTGGATAGAATTAGAAGACGCGATGGTTGGGATCAGTGGGTCATGCCATCTGAGGAAAGAGAAGAGTCAATGAAGCACAATGATGGGCCAACTACACTTATTCGCGAGAACCATGGACCACCAAGCCACATGGGCCAAATGATGATGCCAGGTCAAGAGATAGGCTCACCAGCCTTCAGCCCCGGTGGAAACGATTATATGAGATATGGCAACGGAACCACCCAAGCGCCTTTGGCTAATGGTAACAATAACCACTATCACGAAGAGACACCACTTTCAGCTGCCGTTCCTAACTTTACTCCTGGCCTGTTACCATTAAACGGAAACACCGTCCCTTCGCCCGATCCTTTAGCACCAGAAACCACATTCACCGATGAACAAATCGAGGATCTAAATCTAGTGTTTGCACAATCTTCCCGTGAGACGAGCGATCAAAAACCCGCTAGGCACCCATACCACAACTCATCTTCAAGAACTTTCTCCAATGGTTCAATTGATGGTAGGTCTATTAATGAGGAGTTGTCCGAAGAACGCCAAGGTCGACCCTTGGTCAATGGGTCAAATCCCCAAGAAAGGTAAATAATTATAAGCCACCCTGATTTCCACGTTGATTTGCCATTCTGACTCGTTTCATTTTAGCTCTTTAGAAGGCAACTTGAGGGCAATGTCTCCCCATTCAAACTACAGCAATGCCCCAACAGTCATGTGGGTCAAGGATCAAAGACGACAAGCAGCCATCTCCGAATCCAACACCATTGAAAAATATGCTATCTTCCGTGAGAGAGCAACCAGACTCCGAGAAGCCAGTCAGCCTGGTGAGACTCATAGTGACATGGAGCTTCTTTACAAGTTCTGGGCCCACTTTTTGTGCAGAAATTTCAATCCAGGCATGTATTACGAGTTTCGCAAATTGGCACTTGAGGATAGCCATAACAACGCCTCTACCGGAATGGAGCAATTGATTCTTTACTACGATGAAACCCTTAACAACAAGAAGAAAACTATCAACGAGGTCTTAGCCGGACATTATGTTGATGTTGTCAAGGGCGACGATTCTCCAATCCAGCGATCCGCATTTGCGAAACTTCGAACTTCTTTACGCAACGGTGCTCTCGATTTGAAGAGCCGAAAGAGGATCGACAATCTACTGGATGCTAAGTTGAAGGAACTACTTGAGCAATAGATTCCCTTCCTAATGTTCTCGATTTCTGTCTCGATACCCTCGTAGCTTGGAGTCGTGATTGGCCACCGACCTTGAAGTTACGTACGTGGTTTAACATCTATGTACTACCTATATCACTTTTACCAAATAGCCCATATCTTCTGAATCGCTTCAATGTGGCACGACTGTTCATCGCTCCAATTCTGCAACGTTGGCTTTCGCTCGTATGACATGTAGCGATACAGATATTATGATCTGAACAACTTACGTTGACTGTATTTACGAGTTTTGACATGTGGTTTCTACGGCGTTTAATAGGAGCTATCAGAGAATTGGAGATCTCTGGGTACCGACTACAATTTGAGCTACGAAGCTTCAACCTTCCTTTTTTTTTCTCGGCAGAGTATTGGGTGGGTTTGACGAATGATATGGCTTTCTCCTTCATTCATGTTTTGCTTTTTACATGTTCATATTCTGGCATAGCCACGGCATACTTTTTAGTTTCACCACCACCAAAAGTCTTCGACGGACACGTTGTCAGTCGGGCGTATTGCTTTTTACGAGAAAAATTTGGGTTTCATGCACGCGTTCAATGGTTACAGAAAATGGCTTTGACACTTTTGGCATGTGCATTTGGCAAATACAAATTACATGTTGCATCCTCTTCTTTTGAATGATGGGAGTGAGGTAACCAACCCATTGTTTGTTACATAAGATAGAAAACACAAAATTCGCTGCTACTTTGTACCATAGAAAATTTGACAGCAGCTCTATCTTACATTGAGTGCAGTTTTGATATATGCTATGTCATGTCGTGTGATGTTGATGAACTAGGGATTTAATAATGTCAGGTTTGTATATTCCTGTGATATGATATGATATGATATGTTGAACGCTCGAAATGGCAACAGCAATGGTGCACTGAGGCTGGTGAGTTGGTTACCTAGTTGTTAATGCGCCTTCCATGTTTGTCAAGTCTTGAAGGGAAATTTTTTACGAACTTTGTTTGATCTCAGTGGAATACATTAACTATTCATCTCCCCCTGTCAAGAACCTCACAAGAATAATCAGCTTTTACAAGCCATCCCTTATTACACCAGTTAAGTTCATGTATTAACAAGACCATCACATTGGATACTCACTACCTTCTCAACAATCTCCAACAATCTCGAGTGGTCTTGCTCTCTCTTTAAACCATCTCAACATCTCTTCCCACATGTTCTCACCAATTCAACTTCATAATACACACGACCTATACTACTGATCTGATCCCCCCCCCAAAAAAAGAAGACGGGATCTGGATAAAGCTATTCATCTTCCAAGAGGGTCCTTCCCCCTCGAACCTTCACTTTCTTTTCGTTTATCTGGTCATTGAAAGACAATATAATAGAACAAATCTTTGCCATTGAAACAAGCGCACCTTGAGGTTCAACTCATTCTCTTGTATGATCCAAATTTCCATTTTCACCCTCCGTTCTTTCTTTTCCAAACATTAACGTCCTCTCAAATATTTGTCTCGCCGGCGACAAGTCAATCAATTGTTGATATCTATCAACAATTTCCTTTAATCATGGATTCTTCAACCAACAATGGCTTTCTCCTTTCTGGTGAGCTTGATAGCTTCAAGAACAAACTAGCTGCTCTGAAGTACAATGGTAAAAATCTGAACGTCGAGGATCTCGCAAAAGAACTGTTCGGTCTCACCCTGGAAGACGCATCAAATAATTTGGCCATTCGTGATGGTCCCAATGGAGAACGACCCACAAAGGCGTCACAGCTGCTGAAGGTCTATTTGATTCTGTCAGATGAGGAGTGCAAGAGAGTTGTGGAGCTCCGAAGCAGGGTAGGATATTTTTCGTTGACTCTTTTAAGTTCACTGCTTCAGTTCTATCTTGTGCCGTGTTAAGTACAAACACGCGCTAAGTTAAAGGCAATCGACTTTCTGCTATCCTTCTTCACCTTGTTGATTCAAGTTCATGTGTGGCCACTAATTAGCGCGTATAGGGATGGCATGACAATAAAGAAGACGGCGACGCGCACTTCAAACAACAACGAGAGCGTGCCGACTCAACCACACCAGAGGGTGAACGTGGCTTTTATAAAATGATGCAACAAATCGGAGAGGAAATGCACAATGCTCACAGTATCTTCAGTATACCTTTCGTCCCAGATGGTCAGGTCAACATACTCGATCTCTGCATGGCACCTGGAGGTTATACTGCAGCAGCTCTCGATTACCGCAATAGCTTCAAAGCATATGCCATCACATTAGACCCTAGATGTGGTGGGCACAATGTTATAATCGACACGAACCGCCTCCAGGGTTTTAGATACCATGATATTACAATGTTCAAGGAGTTTTGTCCAAACGGTAAAGACATCCCCGAAGATTTCAAGTCGAAATTTAGTGATATCAAGCCTTTCACGTTTATCAAATATCATCTTGTATTTGCCGACGGCAAGACTCTTCGTACGCATGATCGCATTAAAGACACTTACAATGCCAACCTTAGTAAGGAAACAGTGCGATTGCAAACTTCGCAACTGATTCTTGCCATGAATAGGATGCACAATGGAGGCACTTTGGTTGTGTTATTACATAAGATTGATACATGGCACTCAGCATTCATGTTGTATACATTTTCAAAGTTTGCTAAGGTTGAAGTCTTCAAGCCTGTTAAGAAGCATGCTACAAGAAGTAGTTTCTACATGATCGCGAAAGATATTAAAATCATTCATCCAGAGACAATCAAGGCTATTCAGGAATGGAAGGAAGACTGGGTGAGTCCACCAACTTTTTGGCTATCATACTACGGCATCCTGCCCATAAATTCGCGAGATGAGCCTTTGTGGAACCTTATTATATCAACACGACTGACAGGTTATCCACAGTTTTATGCCACATTTGGAGGTCCAGATAACACGGGTTTAGCCAAGGAGGAGCCAACAAATGAAATAGTTCAAGAACTACTAACTGAATTCGGACCAACATTGATTGAATTGGGACACAAGGCTTGGATGATCCAGGCGAATGCATTGAGTCACACTACTTACGCAGGCCCAACGACTGATGGTAAGCTTGAGAGAATTTCTGGTGAAATTAATGAGATAAACGAGAAGCTTAACCTGGAAGTGAAGGTCAAGGAGATTGCCATGGGCTTGGAGAGTTTGATGGATAGTGAAAACGCAGCGAGGCTTGGGAGATTGGTTGAATGATATTAGTCGGTTTTAGCACTGCTTTCACGTTGCTTTGTTTGTTATCCCGGGAATATTTACTAAGATCGCTCTGCGTTGTCTTTAGGAGTCAAACAAGGGTTAAGAAAGCGGATTTGGTGCGGAATAAAGGGCGTTTTTAGGGATCATCATGAGGCATTCAAAATGGAGCGTGGTGTGGGATATGCTCCAATCGGTGGTAGGGGAGCTGGCTGCTGGTCTGTGGCCAGCGATGGTCAAGTCATTCCTGGCGAGAAAGCAAAAATCGGTGATGAGGCTACCGCGGTTTGCAAAACCGGTACTAATGGGGACAATCGAGCCATTTTCATGATGGGAGCTTAGTGCGTTGTCATACTTGTGATCGATTGACTTCTTCTGGGGTGGTTGAATCTGATTTGTGTGTCAGGATGACTGAGATCATAATGGGACGGAGGAATAGTCGGTAATAATCTGTTCAACTGATGTGAAAATCTGCCTTGCATGTATATTCGAGCAACAATGTTAACTAATATGAGACCATGGGATGGTGATCGCTATGCCATGTTGCCATGGAAACTAGTAGGCCCAGTTCAAGTGTATGACGTAGCTGCACTTGTATCTATCAATTGCAGTGAAGCAGTCATTCTCTAAAATTTCCAGATATCTGAAAACTATACTTCGATCTCTAATGCCATCTAAATGCATCACCTATCTCACCCCATAGGAATGCTAACCCTGAGTACTGTTGTCTCTGTATGATCGATGAGTGTTCAAATAGTCTATTCTCTGCCAGTTAGGCTTTAGCTGAAAAAGATGCAACAGCTTTGAGTGTATTCGAAGAGACTTATTTGTTTCGAGTACTACACAAATGATTCTACAGCATTGAGAATGACTCCCGATCTGGGCTAATCATAACGCAGTGATGATTTGATTCTTGATTGTGGATGCTCTGCCATAAAAACAATCTTGATCGGTAAATTTGCACCTGCTCAGCGAGGTGCATGTACTTTTAATACTGAATCTGAGCATGCAATTGATGCAGGTATACGGTATATCATGTTTTTTCAGGAATATTCTGGTTTCTGCGACAAGTTTGCGTTCGTTATCATCATCGATTGACACTTCATTGGATTATAGTAATGGCAGTGCGACACCGGACCCTTATTATCTTTAGTTGACTAAAAAGGTGGCGAGTTTTCAAAGATCTATGGGCTTATCCTCAATGCTTATATGTGATGGAATTGCAGGAGGAAAATGAAGAGATGGTTTCGATCTATTCTACAGCCGGATTAGTAAATGAGTATCCTGTGAACTTTGCAAATCTTACCCTGAGCAAACAGAACCCCCTCTCACGATCCCACAGACTTGGTGAAAAACTATACTTTCAAAGTCAAGAACACCAGTAGTGAGGTAGAGAGATATTATCGTTAAGTGACGATCCCACTATCAACGTCTATGTCTTCACTATCGACAAAATAATCGCTTTGAATATCTTCCCTCTGTAGATTGATGAATAAGAAATACACCAGCGCGGTCGTTACATCTTCACTCTTCTCTCTCCTCAAACGGAAAGACGAAAATCCCTTTCTCTATTACCCTACCATCTGACTTCGTGACCTTTCAAGTACCTCTCTGTAGCGGGCGCATGAAAATTACTTCTTCCGCCAGCTCAAACAGAAAGAAAGTTATCCAGTTCCCCAGGCTAGGTCAGAGTAGCGTCTTCTCTCCTCCCACGCCTCTTTACGATTTCGTTTCGTTCTGGGCTTCGCATCTCTCAACTTCCTGTGACTATACCCCCATCAACTCGGAAAATGTAATACCAATTGATATATCTGCATATTTCATGGACAACAGGACTGAGAAAGAGAGGTGTGTGGCAAAGGGTGGGAAATGAGAGGTTTTTAGTTCACGGAATTTTCAGATGGGATGAGAATGGGAAATAATGATTTGTGGGCGAGAGGCGATGACTCTCATTAAATGATAGTGAAAGGAAAGTTGGGTTTGAGCTGTTCTCTCGATTTTCGAGAACAATCATACACTCGTACAAATTGGATGTCCCGTTCTTGGCGGAATGGATATTGTATGTGCATGTTAAGCGAAGCGAAAAGGATCAAAAGTCCTTATTCACGCTGATGACAGGAATTTCTCGGAGGCAAATCTCACATGGAAATGATATAGATTTTTCAAGATTGTCTGATTGAATGTTCCCTTGCCCAACCCCAATGCTATTGAACAGCTATCCTATTTTATGAACAGATACAAGAGGAATAAAACCACTCGATCGATATTCTCGAGAGTGTATTTTCCTTGAACGCCGCCGTTCAACCCTATTTTTCCTCCCATAATAAATTAGCCAATCCATACCCATTGAACGCCACCATCAATTCATAAATTCGTTCAACCATATCCCATTCGCCTATCCATGATTTTGACCGACAAACCCCTTCTAGTATCTACACTCCAGGTTGAAATAATGTCACTAATCCCATCGCCGCTGCCGCCGCTACACCCCCAATGAGAACCATTTCAGCAGCACCCCAGCAATTGCCTCCAATACATTTCGATTGGAAACCTGTTATCATGCCCGTCTTGACATATCCAAAGATGAATAGTGTGATCACCATAACCCCGACAGAGATATATAATCCCTCGGCAACCGTGGATACGAAAAGGTAAGGCAGTAGAGGTAACAAACCACCGAGAAAATATCCCATCGAGATTGTAAGAGCAGATGTAAAGGCGCGGGATGTAGCGGGCTCTTCTTCACAATGTTGGAATTGCATTACGTAGTCTGTCAGAAGCTCTGGGTGCATTTGAGCAAGATGGGTTGATTGACCGTTGATAACTTCTTTGGGAAAGTCGTATGGTTCGTATTCTTCCATCAGATCGTTTAAGACGCCTTGAAGATCGGTTTCTATTCGTTCAAGGGTCTTTTCTCGTGTAGCATGATATGATGCACTAATGTAATTATTAGCCAGTCTGATCTCAAATTTGATGACACTCCGTTGGCCCTCTGGGAGCCACTGCGTGGAGGCAGACTCATTGATGATGACAACTTCATTCCTTCACTGGATGCAATTGTGGGGTAAACTCACAGTTCACTCTTAGCAGCAAGATATCCACCCAAGCCCATAGAAATAGCCCCTGCAATCAACTCGGCCATTCCTCCCCCTATAACAATTTTCGAATCGTTAAAAGCCGATAATCCAGCCGTCAATGCAAACGGTACTGTCAACCCATCACTTAAACCAATGGTGGCATCCGAAATCACTCTCGCATCGATTCTCCATCCCCTCTTCTTTGAGGACTTCTCTGATCTGGAATCTTGAGATTCTAAATCTAAAGTACTTTCATCATCATCGTGAGTCCCGTCGACCGACCCGGAGCTGTGGTTTGTGTCGCTATTTGGTAAGAGAGGTTGTCTAGATGTAACGAAATCGATTTTTGGTACTCCTCGGTCTCGGTTTGGTTTGGGCGATTTGGGAGTGACGGATTGATAGAAAAAGACATTTTTAAGGGCAGCTAAAACCATGATTTCGGTTGGTGATGGTATGTGGCTTCAAGTTATGTTGGGTTTCTTCTTAGGAGACGTTGTACTTGACTTGTGATGTCATTCAACGAAGATATGTAGTGATTACTATCTCCTGCAATTGTACTTTTAAGGAAAACGAGGTTGATGGTTTTGATATCAAAATGGAGTCGAATTGAGGCTGTTCTGATTCTTGATCTTCCACTGTTTGATGGGTTTATACCCTTGGTTGATCGACGTATGTATGATTTGACTGATTTTCTGGTTACGTTTTGGCTCATGAATTAGAAGTGAAATGGGAGTACTTCTTGGATCTTTTATATGTGTTGGATAGATGGTATGGTGGTAGTTATATTCCAGATGTCATTCCCTACCTCTTTAGAAACTACTAGGTATTTAGGGACAACATTTCCATTTATATTCAAGGATTATCTCCGTTGGTTTGATAGTTTGACCACGGGCTTCATTCAAAGGTTTCTAAGCTTGTTTGGATCTTTGAGGATCTTGCTGACCATTAATTACCTTGATTCTGATTCGTCCAACGTGGGTAATATCTCAATAACGATTGGTCGGTTGGATAATTGCTGGGCTCGTGGGGCTAAAATGTAAATGTTGGTTAGTTTTTTGTTTCTTCCTACCTCCAGCTGGCATTTTCTTTGTGCATGGAGTATTTCCGTCTGATTGCGCTTATCCCAAAGGAGATAAGAGTATACAATCCTTCCAAAAGCGGGGAATTCGGCGATAGCGATACCAATATTGTACCGTCAATTTGTGTAGGTACTCGTGTACATGTTCTCATGGATTGAAAATGTAGACAAGGAGGTATGGAAGGCTTCTAATTGGAGATTGTGAAATCTCCTATATCTCTTTGGGGTCACTGGGAATTGGAATTGAATTTGATGTTGCTTTCTTGCTTTTATGCTGAATTAAACCTTTTCCATACCTACCTAGGTAGTATTCAATTAACCATTTCTATCCAACCTTCTTCTGCTCTGGTTCCTTGACCCCATGGTTCATGGTCCAAGATACTACACCACTTCAAGACCACCATTG
Organism: Botrytis byssoidea; assembly: GCF_014898295.1. Classification (NCBI taxonomy): domain Eukaryota; kingdom Fungi; phylum Ascomycota; class Leotiomycetes; order Helotiales; family Sclerotiniaceae; genus Botrytis; species Botrytis byssoidea. The sequence continues at coordinate 325,273 of NW_024065845.1, forward strand.
TCCACCCATAACACTAACGCTCTGATCAACCCGGAGCTTCGAATCAAACTACGATGTACAAACTTCAGGGTTTTCAGATGTCTAGCAGCTAGCTTCTTCAAAACCCCTTCTTGGTTGCTAATGTCCGTGGTTTCATTGGCCGTTTCAACGGCTTGATTACAATATCGGTGACTGGATTGGTTGAAAATATTCACACATACAACCTCAAGCTTTCTATGCCGTAAATAAGAAAGGGACGAGCCTTACCGCTGCAACGCGATAGCAAGACTAAGAATACGGTCCCGAGATAGATGCTAGGGGTGTCACTCCGTAACTCCGAAAGGCTGGAGGTCATGAGGGCGTGCAATTATTCGGATTTCACTTGTGAGATGACGGAGATGCATAAAAGAGAGAGGGGTGATATCATTCATGCTATATGTTTGCAAGATCCTCTAGATATCTTGATCCTCCAATATCGTTGCTTGCCTCTCGATAGTTCCCCGATGCCACTTCATTCCTGATTTGCCACCGAAGAAACGTGGCAGAGAAGTCTCTCCATGTTGACGTCTTCCTGCTCATCCTAAGCACCGCCTTCTCTCTTAGCATACTCCTCCTCAATTCTTTCCTCGTACAGTCTGTCCGCCTCTAGTTGAGCCTCGGTCTTCTGTACTGTCTCGGTAGATTGATTTGAGGTGTCGACCGTAGTGGTGTTTGGGGCCGCATTGGCTGTGGTTGAGGGGGTTTCAGTGAAGGATGGCATATTGTGTGAGGATTTGTGAATAATTGAGAGTGTTTTTTCTGTACTTTCTGCCTGATAATGATCTCTTGTATTATTAAAGAATAAATGTAGTGGCTGTATGATAGTAAAACGAGCTCGAATGCTCCATGAAGAGCACTGGACCCGTGGACTTCTTATGTGCCAGGTGTGGCGGTGGCTGTGCACTGTGGCACGAAAGTCATTATGTAATAACGAATGATATTTTCATTCCACGTGCTTCCTTTCGGGTGTAAACGACAGTCTCGCCCTCCATGAGTCCCCGATTCCTCCCGCTGATATTATACGATGATGCGTTAGTTGACTCCCTTTGATCTTGTAGCCTATGGCTATTAGACCGATGTTAAATAAATCTCATAAATGTACATATTACGAGCAACCGATGAGGAAAGTCATTATGTTTTATATCCTGCGAGAGGAATCTTTGAGTGTATATACCCAAGCTTCTCTTATAAACAGCCATACAACACCAAGAACACGATGCTATATGTACAAATGAATATCAATCATCGTGTCCTCATTCTTACTCTCACCCTGATATTCGCCTGAAGTGTTGTCTTTGTGTATCCCTCTCTTCCTTCCATTCGATGCTGAGTAATGACCTCTCCATCCTGTATATGATTGTTTTGACTCGTATTGTCCAGGCCTGTGTAGCGTTGCTTCGTCGCGCAGTTCTTGTCATCCTCATCTGGAAGTGGCATAGTGGCGGCGTCCCCAATCTCCTCGTGGTAAACCTTCAAGAGCTTCTTGTAGAAGTAACTTCGCCTTGATGGAATTCTCAGTACCGGAGATCGAGTTACATGTCAGTTAATGTAGTGGATACAGTGAGCGGTATCTCTTTATCTGGAGCGCGAGGGGCTTTTCTTTGATATTGGGACCTTTTTGCAATGCCTTCAGTATCGAAGCATCAAGTTTTTCGAGACCACTTAAACGAGTTGATATAATCCTGCTATCAAGACCGGTGTATTCTTTGCCTACAACATAATATAAATACAACCTGCTCGTTGAATGCTGTAGAGAAAGTATCAGAGTGCTAGGAAGGTGGCCTATCCTATGTTAGATATAAGGAAATGTTGCTAACACTTGGTTGCATACATACTTTTGAAACTGCTGATGAAGAAACTCGAAAGGATGCAGGATCTTCAACGATGCGGAGCGGCGCTAAAGCCATGGGTACATATGAACTCCGGTGGCTTTGTCGAGACCTGAGACTGTACTCTTCCAAGCATGATACAGGCAGCTTCAGAAAGGACATGTAAAATCGACTCATTGTAGATTGATGAGATACTCTAGCGGGATGACAGACTCCAGCTTTTCCTCCAATATGGTCTGCGCAGTGTGTTCTTAATAGCGGCAATACACCTTGGCATAAATATCCCATAATGAGAGGCGTGTTCGAGAAACGCACGTCAAGCTATTGCGCAGTCACTCTCAAGTCGAAGAGGTCGATGTGTGAGATATTGTGGAAGAAAGAGATTTATGGCTAAGGTGGTGGGGCTTTTGATATTCCAAACTTTCCAAAATCATTCAGAGAAGTTTAATAACAAACCAAATGGAAAAGCACGAGAGAGAGAGAGTTGCAGGCTTATAATGAGTTCAAGAAGATTACTCTAGGGCATAGAAACTAAGGTGGTAGCCGATCCTCCTATCTACAAAGAATTAATTCTCTGGTGCAACAGCTCATTTTCTCGTCTCCGTCACAGCAAACGACGAGCGTTGTGTAACACCAAGTCTAGCAAACAGGCCTGAACGCGGAAGGTTGCAGCCAATGGTCAAAACTAAAGCCACCTCCTATTTGGGAAAAGATAGGTAACTTGATGTAATCTTCAGAGTGCTGCCATCTTACTTCAGATCAAAAACTTACGAGAAGCTAACTTACTGATCATCAAGATCATCATATGGAGAACGATGGAGGATGGTAGGAAATCATGTCTGAGTTTCGTAAGTTTTGAATACCGGTACCACAATGAGAAATGTTATTCCTTGGCCAGTAGCTTTTGCTGCATATCCCGAAGCGACTGCCCGTGAGTTGGCTTTCTCACATCCCTCATCATGTAGTTTAAGGGTTGCCTTCCGTTCGATTTGTGACGAATGACGCTTGCGTGTTTGTAGTCTGTGAAAAAGGATTCAGGTGTCTATGACCTATTTTGGTTCAATGCATGAGGCATAGCTTCAGCCGTGTAGCCCTTCGATTGCACCTCATTTACTGACTCGTATCGCCAAAGCTAAACCTCTGGGTCAGATTTCACACGGCCATAGGAAGGTAACCCATGTATTGAAAGAAGGGATGATACAGCTGGCAGTTTGCAATCAACAAAGAGGTCCAAGGACCTTCTTAATTGTAGGGACAGAGACTCATAAGCGAGTCTGAAAATTTAAGGATTTGTGATATGTGATACGGAAAATGTGACCAAAGGAGAACTAGCTATCCGAAAACACTATCTTGAAACGTAAACCATCCAATTTCTAGATGGCAAAAGAAGTGAGCCTCCTCCCGTCCTGATATCCCAGGATAAGATACTGCATGAACAAATGTATGCATACAAACAGCCCGGATCCAGCAAGAAGTACCACAGTAGACATCACTACAAGCCTTAACGAACCATTCAATTGGTAAGCACTCTTAATGGGTAGAGCTCCAGGCGGGAAAATCTTCACACTCTACTCTACATTAGTGAATTACCAAAGTGTATGCTGGATAATTATTCGGCCATTCGAAATCGGGATGATATAATTGTAGGTATTGAGAGCAGAGATAGGGAGACTCATCTCCTCCTACCTGTTAAGTTTTCCTCTTTTGATCCTCAAGAAATTCAAAATATCATACGAATTCTTGCAGCTCTTTCTCATCAGCCGATTTTGGACGCACAGGATCTCCTGTCACCACAGCATTCATATCATACATTTGTTGAAGCATTTGGCTTCTTCTCATCGTCCATTATGATCTCTACAGGTATCTTGAAAACCAAAACACAACTTTTCACGAAAGGAATCAAGGAGTGAGAAAATACTACTCCATTTATACCTTCCATAATCCCTTCCCTCAGTCTATTGCACAAACAAATGGGTGTAACAGAATACAAGATACAAATTCCCTCCGTTCTAATGAGCTTCTACCCATGCTTGTATCACACCCCTTCAGGAAATATTCAAACTCACATCTGTGTTCCGTTAATCGCCAAAGATGGTTTTAGCGACGGTTCACTTCTAGTCCAAGAATCCGTACCACCATGCTTCTCTCCTGTCCCTCACTCTTCACGACATTACTGTCTACAAAATCTGTGCCTACTTAAACTCTTTCAATACAATCACAATGAGCAATATCACGAGTGATGAACTACACATCATCCGGTTTGTACTCATAATTCATCAACTTCCAAGTGAGCAAAGTGACGAGTCATAAGCGAGGAAAGAGTTGCAAGGAAACACGACATCCCAAGCACGAGATAAAATTATCATGACTATCAGCTATTTATCTGATCTCATCTTTAGCTTCTTAAGATAGGTACAACCATCCCATTTCATTCCTATAGCAGATATACTCTCTCATTCCTTGCAATGCTTGTATCTTTTACCTCCACTTCAATCCCCCCCCCAACACCCAAACATCTTACTCTCCTGTAGCCACCACCCAAAATATGACTCACAATCACCCGTTCCACCGGATCAGAGTAAACCACCCATATGCAAAAGTAGATGCATTCTTCTCGCGCTCGCTGATCACACATGTAATAAACAATTAAGCAAGCAACCGCGTGCGCTAGAATCCGACAATATATGTATGTGAGTTGATCTGCAAACACAAGCCGTGTGATAACCATAAAAGCCAAACCATCTACTGTATCATCCATCCATCGCCGCGACGATAAAAAGCACCTAAACGCCCCTCCGACCACCCCTCAGTCTTTTCATTCAAGATTATGCTACGAAAAAATCTCTCCGTTGGCTTCTACGCTCATAGGGCTACCTCCGTTGTTTGCCACTGCTCTTGGGTTCCTCCTCCGTGGCTTGAGTCGAGCACTCGCACTGGCGCCACCAGGTGCAACATCAATTCCTTCATCACTATCATCGGCATGCTCCAGCGCATATGCGGTCGCTTCATCCAACTCTCTAACCTCATCTGGTCGTTTCCTCAACCAGCCCATTCGAGGACCGCTTCGCGCTCTCTCCGAAACCTTGAATCCGTAAATTTTAGGTTCGTAGACTTTACCTTTGCCGAGACCAGGTGCAAGGTTTGATGCATTCATGCCGTTGATCTTTTCCTTTTCTTCATCGTTGGAATGTTGTAAACTTCTGCCTCCATGCCCACTCAATGCTTCTAATCCCTTCTTGCTAATATCGTAATCGGGGAATGTGAGGAGAAAGAGCGCCCCAAAAGTTCGTCCGAAGTAGGCACCGTCGACCGTTTGAAATCGGGAATTTGGAGGAACGTATACATCGAGACAGGAGGGACAGAATAATTTGACGGTATCTTCACCTGGTACATCAGATAATCCTACTGGTAATGTGCGGACTTGTTCGCAATGTGTTCGTGGACAGACACCAAAATGGGCAAGGTCGTACTTCTCGGACATTTGTTGTATACCAGCTCGAGAACAGATAAATCGTTGATGGATAAGACCATAGAGCATCTCTGCGGAAGATTCTATAATGGATAGATCGCTTGCCATTCGTTGATGTCTTCGTTCGGCTGCAGCTTTACGTCCTGATCGATCTTCGCCCTCAATAGATGCATCCTCATCCTCATCCTCATCCTCGTCATCTTCGTCCTCATCTTCTTCTGGCTCGACATCCAAGATCATCTAACAATAGATTCACGTTAGCATGTTCTCAAGATACATGAGTCATGTATTGAATTACCTCGAGTGCTTCCTTATACATAGCTACTTGTGTTTGTAAACCTGTCAAATTGAAGTCATCTTCTATGAATTCCTCCGATATCTCTGCAAAGTATTCATGTCCCAATAATGCGCAGAAAGAAGAGATCCAGGATTCTGGAGTACCAGAGGAGGAAGACATCTTGTGGGGGGTAGCTGAATAACCTCGAGTAAGTTAGGTTTAAAGTCCAAACCCAAACTGATGTTGAATGCTTGTTGAAAAACCGTGGCAACTAGTATCAAGATTGACGCAGCAGACTTGCCAGTTGAGTGAGTCCAGAAAGATGTGGCGTGAAGCTTATGATCGCTCCAATATACCAAAGCTCGAATGCTTCGTAGGAAAGGCACTCTTAATGACGCGCTTAAATGTATCGCACTTCCTATGTTGAACCAGAAAATAGTCGTGTATACTGGCAGAGAATATCCAGTAGGAGGTATCAACGTGGAGCTGTGGGTGCGAGATTTGCAGATTACTTGGTACTTTAATCAGGTATCCCACTCGAGAGTATTCGTTGTATTGCGCTGGTCCGTCTTTGCGCACGGTATGTTGTTGAACTGGTTTGATAGGGGGTAAATGCTATGTATTCTGATGATAGAATTTCTTCGATTCACTCTCGATCACAATTTGAAGAGATTCGTCGTTTGATGTGGTTGCGAGGGAAAGTCCTTTCAGCTTGTGTCTTCCAAAGTGGGAATCAACTTTCGACCGCTGTTGACCTTTTTATCAAAAGCCTCGTCTTCGAGATTAAACTTCCGCTTCAGGCATCTACAACCCCGCTAGGCAATCATTTCTGAGCTTCTCCAAGCCGAGGTCATGCCGATCACATGATTTGAACCCAAACAAGACATGCAATTGAGACCTATCTTTGTAGAAGTATCTCTTAAGCTTCCTGAGGTGCTGTTTGGTTTACTTTCAATCACTTTAATTTAACAGGCAAGAAATCACTTCAAGTTTAAGCTACAGTAGTCTGATTATATCTAGAAACAGTTTTGCGGTTTTGAACGTCGAGAAGTATTCTCATATGGAATCTTCATATTCTCAAACTCCATCCTTTCATGCCATTTGCAGCGCTAGAACTCCAAGACAATGCGTCAAATGCTTCATAGCCACAACTCTCAATATACGATACTTCAAGTAAAGTATCATCATTATAATTCACCAAGCAATTATAGATTCTCTTTCCTCTCTTGTACCATCTTTGTTCTGTAAGGATCTCTTACACTTGACCATAATATAACGATCTGGCATATGGAAATCCACAACTACTAATTGGAAGCGCTTATCTTCTGGCACCATCCAGACCCTTTCTTGTCGAGGCATTGGAAAGTGTTCTCTGATGGGTGGTGTATGAGCTTGGGTGTATGGCGGAGGAATTCGTGGTACTGGACTCTGCCTGTGTGATAAATAGGGTGCAAAGTTTTCCTGGATCAAGTCTCCATCCTTAATAGTTTCGCCATTGTTCCAATATCCTGGCGATAGAATGCCATCATAGAATTGTACCGATTCTCCATTTTGGAAGCTCTGGTTGCCGTAGTCTGGCTGTTTGTTGGGATGTTCGAGTATCCCAGATACATCCAATCCATCTTCTTCGCAGCTCATGATCCACCGGCCAATCCTAGCGCTCAGTACACCATCCCACATTCCTTCCTGTCTTGGACTTCTGAAAAGCAGATCGATTGCTTTTCTTCTGATGTTTGGTTCCCTACACTTGGTCGCTACTACATGCAATGGCGGAACAATCCCGATATCGAGGCTAAATCGTGATGAATTGATAGCCGAGGGATTTGCCTCACATGCTGTAACGAGCTTTTCTGCAGCTCGAACTATGTATCGAAATTCATTCAGGAAAGAGTCATAAACCATTTCTGAGGTAGAAGTCACAGCCGATAGTGTTATGGCTGTGGCTTTGAGATGTGTTATAAGGACAATAGCAGCCTGGTTAGGCACCTTTCCTTCAGGGGATATAGACAATCGTAATATAGGTTGGAAGGCTTGCTCGAAGTCATCTAGCCCTGTGACATAGTCCGCATATTGCTGTGCTATTTCGCTGGGAGTATCACTTTTCGCAGAAGCAAATTTCCTGTCGAAAAGCGTTCTTCGATAGTATTGAAGTGTTCTGTCCATTAAAAAGTCCCAACAGTGCTGAGCCTCAGAAAAACTTGTGAATACTTTTGGAATGGGAATGTGATGTGCAGAGTGGATGTCCCAAAGTAGGGGGGGAATACCCGGTGTCATACCGAAGAATACTACAATAAGAAGACAGTCAGCATGTGACAAAGTATAAATTTACGAAGAAAAAGAATTGTCCAGATTGGTTCAATCTTGGTTGAACTGGATTCTGGGAGAGGATTGCGAAAACGGAAGCATACTTACATCCTTGTCCATCCAGACGGACGAACGCTTGTATGATATTCTCCTCCAGCGTATAGTCGTTGTTTAAAATGGGAGGAGTAGGACTTCTCGATTGGAGAGGTCGCTTTCGAGGATTCGTGAGCACAGGTGGGGACTGTGAAGATCTATAGATAGTAGGCGGTGGTGTATTACCCATGGAAGGGGGAGTATGAAGTGACTCTGGAGTGCGGATACTGGAAATAGAATGATTGGATGACGGTCTTCTGCCAGTGATTGCAATTGGCATCGCAATATTGGGCTTTTGGTGTTCGCTTGGGGATACATATTCACTAGGGGTATGGTACGCACTCGGATAATCTTGAACCGGTGTACCTGATAAAGAACGTTGCTGTTCCGATGTTAAGCTTGACCTGTAATGTGATGGAATGGTCATGGCATCGAGTCGTGGACTGTAATCCCTTTGTGGTGGTGTAGGTGTTCTATCTATCGTGGGGGTATGTGCAGATTGAAGTGGCGGCTTTTCAGTTTCCAGATACTCTTCGATATGTGATGAGATAGTTGCTGATTTGGAGGAACTATCCATACCTGGCCGACTGTGAACTTTGGCTATAACCTTATCAGTCTGGGGGTTAGATTTGGACCCTGCTGAGATCCGCCGCGGAATCCACGGTTTCGATCCAGGCTTTCCAGCATAATAACTCCTTAATAGCTTCAGGCCTCCGTAAGTCTGCTGCACCGACGAAGCATAGCATCCTTGAATGGTTTCAAAGCAAACAAAAAGTAAACACGCCATAAGCGCTGTTCTCAACTGAGGACCATTAGAGCTAGATATGTACTGGTTCAAAGCTTGAATGGCCTTGAGATGTTGTATGACGGCAAATTCAAGATGTTTTTTGTTTATATCTTGAATGACGTTAACTTTCAAATGTGGTCCAGGTGCTTCTTCAATGGCTTTGTTAAGAGCTGCAATAGCGATTACTGCATGCCGAATTGGAGTGACATTGTGACTCTCCCGAAGAATAATGTGATTCCAAAAGGTGGGATCGAAGAAACCAGGCAATTGATACGCTGTTCGATCACAAAAATATTGGAAGTACCGGCCTTCCTGCTCTGTTGCTGCAAGAGAAACACTTGGAGTATAAATATCCGCCGTTGGAATTCTAGGTTGGATTGGCATCATGTTTCCTCGTGATCGAATCTCGTGAGCGTATCCATCGCATGTTCGCCCGAATTTTTGACATCGAAGACATTGTGGTTTCGTTTCTGTTGATCATTCGGAAGGATTAGACGTAAATTATGTAAATTTCTAGTAGCTTAGAAGGAAGAATTAAGATGCTGCTCAATTCTGGTACCTTGAGGGAAATTGTGAAAAGCCCATTGAATTTAGGATTGCGAAACAACTTACCGTCACATTTAACACGACGAGCCCTGAGAGATCAATGTCAGATATCTGCGAATATATGCTCAAGGAGTAGAAATGTAAATCAGAAGGTACTCACTTGCAAGTAATGCAGCCTGACTTGACTTTAGGTTTGCTCGCTCTAGCCCTTTTGGACGGCCGTGATCCATCATCCCAAGCCGAGTGCCGCCCAAAGTCGTCGGCGTTGGTATCTATGAATGAGACTTTAGAATCCCGTTTCATCGAAGCCGGTGTAATCGGAGATCTAGACAGCGCCATCACAACGCGAAAACCAGTCTGGAGTAATGTGTTTGATGGGATGTCTAATTGGATATAGGCGAGAAAATGACATTGGGTTTGAGGACTGAATATACATGGAATAAATGTTGATGTTTCTTGAAGTATTACCGTTATCTTCCATGACGAGATTCAAGAATGAATATAAGGAAGAAATGATGTCCATGATGAACAGTTGGGGTCCCAATCTGATGTATCCGAAGGGTCGCTAGTTCGTCGGACCCACCGATAATCTATTGCAGAACTGACCACTGAAGAGTAAGATCCGAAGCCCTGTAATGATCGTTAGTAGACCCGAATTCCAGGCAGAGCATAGACCACAACGTGGAAAATGCAAACAAGCCCCGCGCTCCAGACTGCCGAACGTCACCCTACAGATGCACGATCCGGGCGGAGCAATGCTCTCTGTGGCTGGGTGAAGTAGTTCTCACATATCTGCAAGGCTTCTATGGTATGAAGGGAGAGTTCATCATCAGCCCTGTGGGATAAGTAATCGTCTTTTGTGGCTTTGAAAGCTACTAAGGCAGCTACAAAGTAGGCACATGTGTAACAGTCATGGGGTCTGGAATCAAATAGCATATTTTGATTGAAGCATCGAAGAATCATCCTGGGATTTATGCCAATTGTCACGACTGATTTATGAATTTCATAAAATAGACAATATTGGAAACGAGCTTCCCCGCTCGCCTATACCCTGGCATTAACAGATAAATGCACTGATATCGAAGTCGAGAACGCTCTAATTGGCCCTTTATACGGCATCGAACGATCATTCGTGGAAAAGGGGCGCCCCGGTAATTTAATCACCCTATCATGCTTCATACCTGCCCTTATTAGATCCGAAGCATAGTTGCCAAAATTGAGCCGCAGGTTATAATGAGCCTGATCCGATGTGCCTGGTAATCATGATGATATTGTAATAACGATCGATATTATGATGATGTTTGAGAGTTCGTTTACCTTCCAATCCAAGGCGTCCATATCCGATGGTAATATTTCTGGAAAGGTATTTGGAAACCACTTTTTGCGTAAAGTTGCCAATCAGAACGCTGACATCAGATGTTCTGTACATAAATGTACGGTGATATGCCCGATGCTGTGCAAGCCTCTTAATCGGTATAAATCAGCCACAAGCGGGTAACCATAATCACATATAAGGGCCCAAGGCCGAAATTTCAAAAACTAGGGATAGGGATTGGTAAGGCTGATGATATTCCGGAGTGATCGAAAGTTTCGAGAGAGAAAATGGCTCCTATTGGCAGATATGACGGAAACGGCTTCCAGAATCGTGTCAGACATCCGCGTTTCATCACCACATTTTACCCCAAAGAGAAATATTGAAATTTGACAGTGGGATGCCTATGAATCCTCCATGCACGTCGTTCTTAAAATCTGACATTACCGAAGAACCAAGAAAATCTGGTAAGCTGCAAGGATATCATGAATAAAAATCGTATGGCACATCTTCGCACTCAGTCACTGACGTATGGAAACATAAGTCGAGCAAAGAGACATGGAAAACCTTAATTATCATGTGTTATGACTGAAGTATAGGAATTCCTAACTTTGCTGTGCAAATTCAATCAACAATTGGGACTATTGAAGACCCACGTCAATGCAAATGACGAATCGGGGACCAGCCAGCACGGGCTCAGCCGTTTTGTGTCCAAGCCCTTGATCAATATAGTTATGTGGAGTCGTGGTCCCGTTCCGGAAGAGCGGAAAATGCCTTGCTGAATCATCTCCGAGTGTGTGAGCAGAGGAGAATTGATACTTTTAAGAAGCCAAATTGACTTGCAAACGTTGGTATTAGTAATCTCAGATTTAGACGGTGGGAGGGATCCGAAGCAAAGAATGAATCTGTCTAATGATTGGTGATGGATTACCGAACTTTTCTACCGGCTGACATATCATAATTGATCACTAAACTTGCACCATTTTTGTGGGACCACTGCCTCTCACTAAAGGTATTAATTATAGCATCATCGTCCAATCTGATATTGAAGGAGTTTATTTTCTACATTTAGCAGCAACTCAATCATCTTTTCACACATTGGCTTCAGAGAACAAAAGTCTATCAAAATCTTTCCTCGAACCATTACCAAAAGCTCGTAATCATGGCTGACCCCTCTCTCTACACCTATCCTTCACCTCTTGAAGGCTATGAGAACTTGGCCCCTCTTGGAACGGAAGTATCACCTGATGGAAAAAGCCTTTTGAACCCAGAGACTGGAATTAAGAGCAAGAGTTATGAGAAGTTCACGGAGCCTCTGGATAGTGGAATCCGGGGTGCGTTGTAAGTTTTCGCTGATGACCATGCGCAATAAAAACGAAGGCTAAAAGATCTAGCGATGTACATATCTATCATTTCCAGAAGAACAAGGAGCAAGCCAAGTTTGCTAGAGAGTTGTGGCAGAGGATTAGAAGAGAATGTAGGATTCTATCTCTATAGTCAGTCCCGTGGGATTCTTGCGTTCGTACTGACTCAGGATATAGTTCCAGAGCTTCGCATCTACAGATTCTGGGAAGAACCAATTGGGCCTCATGCTGTTGCGATGTTCGAAGTGAATCTCTTCACTCCGGCACAATTTGGCGCTTTCATACCTTGGCTGGTGATTAACAGGGGACCGTTAAGCGCGTTAGTCCATCCTAACACGGTTGATAAGAAAGGAGAGTTGTTAGACGAAGAGAGAGACCATACGCAGAGAGCGATTTGGATGGGAGAACAGCTTCCACTAGATCTGAGTTTGTTCAAGAGGCTAAAGCAGCAGAAAGCTGCACAATAGGAAGATATTGTTGGTCAGATCTGATGGGTAACAGGAAATATCTGTACAAAAAAGGTTAATTTGTAAAAGGGCAATGCGAAAGCATTAATGACACAAAGAAGAATGCATTTGGGTACCATATACTTCACCTGAACCACCAGTTCACGGATGCGTTAATTCCACTCTCTGAACTTCTTATGCTATGCCACCATCCTTTTGGTATGAACAACGCATCCCCGGGCCCAACCTCGACCTCGAAACCCTGGTCTATGACTTTTTCTCCCCAAACACGATCCTCAAGTAGAGATCTTTCTGGACCTTCCATCATCTCCTCACCTCTCATGCTGGCAATTCCCGATGCACCAATACTTTGTTGTACGTTATGATATATCCCTGCACCAACGGCTGGTGGAAACAATCGGACCCTTTTCTTGCTCACCAGCTGTATAAAAAGATTCGGATTCGGATCTTTGTGTAATGGTGTATAACTTGTTGATATACCCATCCATACATTGGCATCGTAAACATCGCCTTTCCCGGCCTCTTTCACCAATTTGGGTGTAGGCAGGTCTCGTTGTATTTCTGTCGGCAGATCCGCTATTTGAGCCTGTGCAATGTAGAGCGGGAGAGAGCATTCCGGATGAGTAGCTGATAGAAAGAGAGAGAATGGTGCATAGAAATGGTAGAATGACTTTTTGGAATCGTAAGGCTCTAGTGATTGGCGTAGTTGCTCCGAAAACATCATGTGGTGTGTATTGCTGGGCTGTATAAGCCGCTCGAGTCGCTTTCGTAAGGCGTCAGAGTCGACTGTCAATTCGTAAGGGAGGACAGTGTCTGCGAAGCTATGGAGATATTGCGATGGCAGAAGAGTGCTAGTCTCAGTAGGTGGAAGGGCTTTTGCAAATTGTGACGAAGGAATGGGTTTGAACCATTTCGCAACTATATCTATAGACTTTTTCCTCTCTGAGCTCGTTGATGATTCGTCTTCCACGGATTTTATGAATATAGGCTTCATGGGAATGAAGGCTTCTTGTCTGAATTCATCTAGGTTGACGTTGTCAAAAGAGGAGTTGATTGTTTGAACGGACGGTAAATTGTGGTATTTGCGCATGGCAATTGGCGAAGAGAATGCTCGTTTGCATTTTGTTGTTTGAAGTATTGTATTGATTAGACGCAATCGCATATTGTGTGGTTGATGGTCTAATGGTTAATTACCATGCAGTTGAAGATTGACATTTTGTTTGTAGGGATGACCTTAGCACAGCACTGCACTTTGCGGCCAGTGCACAGTGCACAGTGTACGATGATTGTAAGGGTAAGTATTGTAAAACACACCAAAAAGCAGTTGTGCTTTTCCGTATATACAAGGGCTTTAATTAATCAAAATATTATACTCTTTGAAAATTAATATAATAAATTCTAATATATCAAAATATTGTAAATATAAATTTCAATATATTAATATATTAAAATGGATTTATTCCTTAATAATTTTATTAAATAGTTTATTAAAATCTTTAAAATCTTTAAAAGCTTTATAAGTCTTTATAAATAAAAGAGAATTTGAAAATCGAAATTTGAGAAGATAATTCAATATATATTTGAATTGCTTAAAGTAATAATAGAATATATAGAAACAGCAAGTTTTTAGTAAAAGTGGGTTTTACATCATTTATTCATATAACCACTGTACAAGCTAAGTGACGGATGGCACAGACCATTTGATCTAGCACAACTGGTTGGCTCGGGCCGGTAACCTTAATAATTAATTAATATAGGTAAGTCTTCCTCCCATCAAAATGAATGTCTCTCTTCATAACCTATGTGATTTGAACCTTTCCAGTCATCAGGAGTTGAGGTTTTGTGTTCTTAGAAGTTTGTGTGTCTTTATTATAATTAACTCTCTCTAAGGTCTTGTCGTGAACTTGAATACATACAAACTAAACGGTTTTTGCTTCTCCAAAGTGATGGTTTTGCACATGCGCTATTGAAGTGAAGTATCTATATATGCATGCGATGCCGACACCTCGGCCCGCACACCAAACAGAGACAGTAAGGTCGTATCGAGTGGCTGGCTGAATGCCGAAGCTTTCTCGCAGACCCCGCGCGAGGAGTCGTTCTGTTTTTCCCTATTTAACCTTTAAAACAAAAATGATTCTTTGTTATTGCATCAATTAGGACCTTCCTCAAGCTCAGCTCCTTCTTCATCAATTTCAACATACTTCGGGAGATCGCCCGATCTACTTGTGCCAGTGAAATCCTCCGTCTACTCCTCACTGAAGCTCTGGAAGAGCCATTCACTCAAGTTTCGGAAGTAAGCCTAATTCATACGGATATTTAGGACAAGATGTCTACTCAGACTAAAGGAAATGTTAGTCCTGTCGTAATGGCCTCTGCTTATTTTCTTCTTGCCAACATTGAAATAGAATAATAGCTAACCTATATTGAATCCATATATAGTATGGCAATGTTGTCCGAATCAATCATGAAGCCCACGAGTATACATATTACCCCATTGCTATCATCGGTGCTGGTGAATCGGGTATTGCCATGGGATGCCGTTTGAAGGAAGTCCTAGGGTTTGATCAGTTTCGCATATTTGATAGGCAATCGGGAATTGGGGGGACATGGTGGATCAATCGCTACCCCGGAGTTGCTTGCGATATGTCAGTCTCTCGCCCAATGAGACTATATCTGACAGTAGATTCATGCTGACAGTTTATGATAGACCCTCAACATTCTATTCATTCTCGTTCTGCCCAAAGTATGATTGGTCATGTTTTCATCCAGGAGGCGCAGAGATGGCCGAATATCTACAGACTGTTTGCGTAAAGTATGCAATTGTGGATAAAATACAAGTCAATACCGACGCCAAAGAAGCACGCTG
This sequence comes from Botrytis byssoidea, assembly GCF_014898295.1. Lineage (NCBI taxonomy): Eukaryota > Fungi > Ascomycota > Leotiomycetes > Helotiales > Sclerotiniaceae > Botrytis > Botrytis byssoidea. The sequence continues at coordinate 340,605 of NW_024065845.1, forward strand.
GCTCGAAAACGAACAAGTTTGGGAAGTAACATTGCAACACTTGATGGTTGGTGCTGGAGATTTGAGTGAAAAAGATCGAGCACTTAAGGTCGAAGAGCAAGGCCACAGCGCCGTTTATACCTATGAAGAAAAGATTCGATGCAGAATCTTAATAAGTGCTGTTGGAGGTCTCGTTCAACCAAAATCGTGGCCCGAGAGTATCCCCGGAAAAGAAAATTTCAAAGGAGAAATCTTCCACTCCGCTCGTTGGCGATTTGATGTCAATCTTAAGGACAAGAATGTGGTAGTTGTAGGAACTGGTTGCAGTGCAGCACAATTCGTGCCAAAACTCGTGACTGAGTATGGTGCAAAGTCTGTAACTCAACTAATGCATTCTCCACCATGGGTTTTGCCCAAAGTCATACCGCCACTAGGAGAGAAATTGTGGAATAAATGGTCCCCAACACTGAACACATACCTACCAGGTTTCAACAAAGCCATGCGTTATTCATTAGGCGCCGTACTTGAATACGATTTTCGATTATTTCGATCTGGTCCTTTCGGCGAGAGGGAACGAAGAAAGGCGGAAGCTGGTTGCTTGGCTTACATGAAAAGTAAAGCGCCTGAGAAGTATCACGAGATTTTGACTCCAAATTATGGAATCGGTTGTAAGAGGAGGATCTGGGACCCGGATTGGTACGCATCTTTGAATGACCCGAAAATTCATCTGACAACGCTTCCACTGAAGAGCCTTGAAGAAGATACTGTAACTTTGGGACCTGGTCGTAACTATCCACCTGAAGACGCAGCAAGCTCCGTGCCAACTGACAAAATTACCATTCCTGCTGATGTTATCGTTCTTGCAAATGGGTTCCAAACAACGAAATGGTTCCATCCATTTAATGTCTACGGTAAGGTAGGACAAACGTTGCAAGACGTGTTTGAAGAACGGGGTGGTCCTCAAATGTACATGGGAACTGCCATGGATGGATTTCCAAACTTCTTCACTTTGGTCGGCCCAAATTGCTTCACTGGCCATACATCCGTTATCTATACGACGGAAAGTGCCGTAACTCAAACTCTTAACTTTATCAAGCCTTTGCTCAATGGTGACATCACCAAGATAGAGGTCAAACAAGAGGCTCAAATGAAATGGACGACTCAAATTCAGTCTGCTTTGAGAAAGATGGTATGGGCAGACACTCGTACGAAGAATTGGTATCTCCGTGATGATGGATGGAATTCGAACACTTACCCGTATGAATTCTCTTTCTCTTACTCACATCCATGAACTAATCGGTTTTAGATACACTCAACTCGATTTTTTGTATCGCTGTTCGTTCCCAACTTGGAGACACTGGAACATTGTATATACGCGGAAAGGCTTCCTCAAGAAATGGACAAAGAGAACATTTGTTCTTCTGGCTTGGACAGTAGCCTTTATCGATGTTTATAAGAAGCGGACGTCAGGCGGTGGGTTGGGGTTGAATGAAATGCTACACAGATGGTTCAAGAAAGGCCTTCTTGTGACAGCTTCTACACTGGCAAAATTAGCAAAGAACATACAGTAGTAGGCTGTTATAAATTATATCGCAAGTCGTGGAAGTATTCATTCCGAACGCATAAAGTATATGCCAAACTCAACTCTATCAAGATAAGCCTATTCAGGTGATGGATATGAGAGATACATGTATTTACATCTGTACTGTCAGCACCTCAATTCTTATATACTCTAGATTCTGCAACTGCAGACTGATTTGATTCATGGAACTTGAAACCGTTATTGTGGAATAACAATCCGACAGTGCCTATGAGTATTCTTGAACATCCAAAGTCTTCATTACTGCTTCTTCTCTCTGAATGGATAGTAGAAGAATTGTCGATGCACCGCTCTAGAAAATGAACACGTACAGGCAACTGGACGTGAATCATCGTTGTTATCAAAATCTCACAGAAACTTATTTGCATAGATCACCCCGTACTTGTCACTCTTGGGGTGAAGCATTACTTCGGCACCTAGGTATCTCAATATGTACTTCTGATCGCTCACTCAATCATAAATACTTAACGAATGCTTGGGTCTAGATTCGAATCAAACTGTACAAATTATCAGTGCACGATTGATTTGCATCATGTCCTCTCACACTCTCACTTTGCATGGTCTCTACGGTTCAACGTGAAAGTGATCAATACATTAAGCTTCGGTTAATCATATACGGAATTGTTTATTTTCAATTGTTTAAGTACTAAACAACTGTCTGAGATCACTTGTTCTTCATATCCGGAACAACAAAATCTTCATCTGCGATCTAAACCATCATCTTTACCGAACTCAGGGATCTAATTGCTCGAAGATCTTTTAACATTAGGAGGAAATCTTTCTTACTGCCTCGAATCGTGGCCAATAAACATGTCAGATATCGAACGCCTCACCGAGGCTCTGCAACGCTTAGGTGATCTACGAAGACGCAACCGACCCAATCAACGGCGAATTTACCATTTAAGACACGCTTCCGAAGCTCGCGACGTTAACACATCCTCGCGTGCAACCACCGCTTCTGGAGCTAGAAGATCTTCTTCGACTCCCGCCAATGAAACTAAATTGACCCGCGAATGTCGAATAGTGCGTGAGGTTGTGTATTCTAAGACACAGAAGTTGCTCCGACAAGAATTATCGGTGTTGCGACGAGACCAGGCTGAGACGCCGGAGCCACGGGCAGCTACAAATGACGAGCCTACATCAGTAACCGACAATCCTCCCCAGAGTCGAGAAAGCCTCGGCTCTGACACTTTTCAGGATACTCATGCCAAAGATTTAGACTGGTATTTTCGCAAAGCTTTAGTCGATGCATCTCTGCGTCCTACTCAGAAGACTTTGGAGGAAATAGACCCTTGCTTTTGCAGTGACCCCTACGCGATTGAAACTGCTAATGGGGAATGCCATGAAGCTGTCAGAATGCCAAGGTGCACGCATATCTTTGGGCGCTCCTGTATTGTAGAGTGGCTTCAGGAGAAGGATACCTGTCCGATGTGTAGGCAAAAGATTGTGGTGATACCTTTGGAATGATTATGTTGCAGTTGAGTGAGCACTGGGTACTTAGAGGGGGCTTTGACTCTTCACGTCAGTCGCTGGTAAGAAAAAGAGGGACGAATGAACAACTATGAGTGGACCTTTTGGCGCAGGTTGGCATGGAAAACTGGCACTTATGTGCCAAGTCACATGGCGAAGATTGGATGCTCAAGATGATACTGAATAGTGAGTAGAGAAATAGGACGAATATCTACTGGAGGTATTGAACTTGATGCAGGTTTAGATAATACCAGGCGTAAGGAACTGGGAAAGAAGAATCTTTTATTTAGGGTGTTATCTAGGAAACTTGAATTGCTGGCTATCAGCAGGAAAATAATTGGATTTGATTTTCAAGAAAATATATAGACTCCAACACATTGAACGAAGAGTATGAGACTACGTTGACACGAAAAACCAGTGAGAATTTTCGCAATGGGCAAGGCCAGATCCTCATAGTTGTCAAGTACTTCTTCTAAAGGAGTCAGATTCACGAGTCTGAGATTGTCGCTTATTATATATTTCTGCCTATAGGTCCTTTTTGATTGCTACAAATTAAAGTAAATACTAGAGCTTGATCTAGTTCAACCAACCCATCAAAAGATGATTACTATTTGGCTCTTACTGTGAAAATTCTTAGAATTTGAGCTAGTGATGAAAGGGAGAAGCAGGGAATGGAAATACAATTTCCATCATTGTTCGCGATGCGAATGGTACGGCGATCAAAAGATTATTAGTACGCTTCAAAATATGCTGACTGAAGCTGTATGGATGATACCGCACCTCAATACACTATATTGCAAAGCTACAGTACTATTGAGTGTTGTGCTGATTTGATTCCTAGCGTCTATAATATCACTATATATATATATCATTCTCTCTCTCACCACATCCCACTTCATTAGAATCGAATCAACTACTCGAAAGACCTCCACATCGAATCATCACGGATCTTTCCATAACTTTGACAATCCACATCAACATCAACATTACCTACAAAGATCTACCAGCTTGATCATACCAGCTTCGTAGAAGTTTCGTGGTGTATTTTGTTACTTCTCCAAAGCTCGAGGTTCAAAAAAAGAAAGCAGTTCATACAACAGCGACTGAAATATCGAAAAGTGTCAGCCAATTCAGAAAATTACTCTCCAGAAACGCGACTCACTCCAATAGTCTAGTACAGAGATTATCACCAAACTGAAACCTATATCACCTCGATATAATACCACCAATGGACGCATTTAACGCTACAGAAGCGGAAGACACAGATCATATCATCTTCATCACCGAAATCGAACAAGGAAACGGCGCGGTGTACTTAGATCAGTACTATCTTCTTAGTGACGATTTACGAATTCTCTTGACAGATACAGGAGTACCACCAGAATTACAAAACGAGGATATTCCCGCCCTTGAGGAGCAGAGAATTCCCGAACTCGCGAATATGCCTGTATCTTCGGAGAAAAAGGATGCAATTAGAGCACTTCTGAAGCCAGTCGATAGAGGCACAGATGATCTGAGTCCTTGTTTCTGCAACGAACCATACGCAGAAGCTACAGCGAAAATATACAATAATTCGCACGGACCGGTTAAGATGCCAGATTGCCCACATATTTTTGGGAAGTGTTGCATCGTGAAATGGTTGGGCGAAAATAGCCCCTCGACTTGCCCGATGTGTAGGAAAGTGGTTCATTTACCGAGAGATGGACCGGTAACGCGAAGTAGAACAGACGATGGTTACAGTATCATTGACTATCATTTCTGAGTTAGGAAGGCTTGGTGGACAGAGAAGTGAAGAGTAGATAGTCATTAGATAAGCTAGATGAATGCTGGAGTGGCCGATTGTATCAAATTTGAGTCCAGCAGATGAAAGAGTTTTCAATCATTCAATTCTAAACAATGAAAATTATGTCTACTATGATACTTGATAAACTCCAATGGAAGTGATCTTTTACTATTATTTTGCTTATGTGATTATGTTATCTGGGATCTTGCGATTTGAGCCATCGTAGCTATTAGGAAATGTGTTTAGATGTCTTGGCACTATTGATGACATGACTCGTTACCCCCTTTGAAAGTCATTAGCGAGTGAAAGCGATAGTAAGCTACTACAAAGACTTTCAGGAGCTACGGCGGGGGAGTAGAACACAATCAAATTTTAGCTACGGTTATGATACGTCAAAAGTAAATCATGGGTACGGCAATGCCCCGTTGAAAGTAAATTTTGTGCTGTAGAAATTCTCAACTGCTACATTGTACGAACAGCACCAAGAACAGTACTATATTGAAGGATTACATAACGGCTTATGACGCTAGCAGACTAGTACTGGCCATCATAGAGCTTCATTTCATATATAGGCAACAGAATGTTCCTCCAAAAACATCCATTCTCTTTCCCTATCTTTCATCTACAGATTAACATCTACAATAACATCTTGACCACCTCCATTTATCTGACCTTGACTTATTCAAGAAACTCTTAATCTTTAGAAACCTCCAAAACATTTCCACCTTAACCTTTTCACTCTAAAACTTTTACAAACAACTCGTTCATCATGACTAAATTCTCGAATTTCTTTCGTGACGTCGGCGGATCCATCACTAGCGCTTTCTACCTCAAGGGTACCAGACGCTCCCGCAAATCTACCAACCCCAAACACCTAAATACTCCTCCCAACTATGAGGATCTTTTCGCACCATTGACAGAGCTCCCAACAGGCGTGGACGAAGCTGCAGAGCATGAAGCCTTCTTGATGCGAATGGCTCGCGATCCATCAATTCATGAACGCAGTTCAGAATCGGAGGGAAATTTCCCACAAGACACATTGTCGGACCGAATGGCACACGATCCATCGACCAGAGAGCGCCATGTAGGCTCGAACCAAGTCACGAACCATGTCCCTGTGGTTTCTCGCATCTACTCAATGTCACCACAGGTAATCATTCCTGTTTCACAAGCTGAGGTAGAACCGCGCGAAGCTACTCCCCCACCATATGACTATAGTAGCAACTTGGTAATTCCAGAGCCAGTAGCTGATCCTGCTGAGCCATATTTACATCTTGTCGAGGAAGCTATCGCAGCTTCATCTCCCCAAGCCAGTGCCGATACTTCTGAGCAAGAGCTCACTCATCAGGAAGACACCATTGCCGCTAACTCCGGTCATGAATTAAGAGAAGATGCTCATCACTCATCTCCAAATCGCTGTATGAGCTCGAACAATACTGAAGATACTCAGCTACCACCAAGAGTCGTCAGCAACCCAGAGCCACGCGCCTCGGTTTCCAGACTTCCAGTTGCAGTTAGATTCACTTCATTACAAGAGAGATCCACTGTTACTAATCGCGCAAGCTCGCGACCAGAACCCTCTAACTCACGTCGAGCCGAAGGTCAATCAGCTGCTCGTGAAAATCGTCAGCCATCTTCGGTACAGCCTAGAGCTGTAAGTGCTCCCCAGACAGCCGCAAAATCACATCTTCCAGTTGCTGTTAGACAATCTTCAACACAACCAAGAAGCGCCCGTGATTATGGAGATCTCATTCAACGCCGTGCACGTGTGTCAGCTCATCACACTAGTTTGGTAAGAACCCCAGAGAACACAGCACAACAATTGCCAATGCCTAGACAACGAGCATATCCTGTTGCTGATCAAGATGAGTCGGATGAATTGACAGGGGAAGAAAATCCTGTTGAAATCCAAGATTTCCTCGCTCGTGATCGATCCGCCTCTAGAGATGGCCACCAAAATTCACAGGGTGCTTCATCTTCAGGCGATCTTACTACTTTGAGATCACAAGATACATCTCATCGGGATACTGCATCTGGTACTCAAGTTGCTCATGAATCAAACGCAAGCAACAATGATGCCGCTCGCAGAGCTGAAATCGGCAACAGATCATCCACTAGTCACCGTCACGAAAACAGCGATCGCGATGGATCTGATACTAGATCAAGACACGGACGTGATAGTTCTAACACATCCGGAAGCTCGAACATCGGATCGAATACACAGACTGGAGAGACTACTCCAAACGTGTCTAGACATAGGTCTTCTGAAACTCTAAGACCTCAGCCTGAGCAACGCGATCCCATTCACCCAGGAATCACTTCTCCCTTGTTGATCGCAGAGCTTCACCATGGTCGAGCTAACGGCGCAACTAGGCCACCAGTTATCAGCCCACATCTTGCTGAGCGACTGGACGCTGCAAGAGCCGCACGTGGTCTACCTAGATCACCACGTATGTGGAATATCCCTACGCCACATGATGAAACCAACAATCCTGTTCATCCGGCAGACTTCCGCGGAAGTGAATATCATCCAGCTGGTAGAGATCCAGTTTCGCACGCAGAGCGTCCACCTGCTCGGTCAAACGTCGCGGTGCATGGGGAACGTAGACAACGCTATGCGAGACATCAAGGCGCTATTGATAGGATGCGAAGTCGAGAAATAGAACTTGAGCAAGAGCTCAAACAGATCCGTGAACAGGAGAGACAGAGAGCCATCAGAGAGGCAGAGGAGAGAAGACGAGAGGAGAGAGAGAGAAGACACAGAGAGAGAGAGCGTAGAGCAAGAGAGAAGAGAGAGCGCGAACAAAGAGAAAGAGAGGAATTGGAGAAGAAGAGAGGAGAGGTCGTTGACAGCATTCTCCAAACAATCCACATCGATCGTTGTTTCTGTTTTCAGGAATTCGGAGATGGTGGTTCACCCCACGAGCGTGTGAAGTTGGCTCACTGCACCCATGTTTATGGAAGATGTTGTATCAAGAAGTGGTTGATGAAACATGATACCTGTCCGAAATGCGCGGCTGCGCATGATACTCTGAGTGCTTTGTCCCAAGAGGCACGAGAATTGATTAACAGTCATGAAGATTGGTAAAGGTTGGGGGAGGACCATTCGACGGACGCAATATAGGCGGGGTTGATAACGACGAGTATAGCTAGATAATTTCGATAGGGGAGGGTCAGAATTCTGGGAAGGTAGTTTGCGATGGCTTTCCACGAATAGTTTCCTATTGAGTTGGTGCTTGCTAGAAACCTTGAGCTACCATTTTATTCACAGAGGGGAACTGTGGTGGGGGAGGGAGGTTGACCCCGATTTAAGCATATGTGAACAAGATCGGCGAAAGGTCTTCTTTGATATATGAACTCGTTTCTGGATCATGGAGGTGAGAATAGGTATGGAAGTTGATACCGATTCTGACAGCACATTGTGGCTTCACTGGGCCTACGACAGTTTCCTTGCACTGCTTCCTTTTTCACTTAGGATAATTTGCAAGCATCTTTTGAAAACAATGACTTATATGCATGTGAATTAGACACAGTGACTTCTCAAAATTACAAAGCCAATCTAAAACTAGCTAGAAAACTGCTTCACCACCTTGTCAAACCAATAAGCAAAATGAATAATTTTTATCACGAGAGAGTGCATCCTGATGAAAATACACAGTAAGACAGATTCCTAGTAGGGAAACTCAAAGCATGAGTACATAGTGGAAAAAGATTTTAAAAAGATCAGCTGGTGTGAGTTTGTATAACAAAGATTGGGTATAGCAGAGCGATAATTAGATTGGGAAATGAAATACACTATCTCACACCTTGAGCATACAATGAATTTTGGGTATAAATAGCTTATAGTTGCTGGGAATAATGGAATTATATGGTTAAATGCACTTTATGAAATGTGTAGAAACTCATCACTTGAAGAGAATGACTGATATGTTCCATATAAGTTCTATATAAGTTCTTTGTGGCCTTGGATATTGTCAGAAACTAACTTGTCTATACCTTCTCGTTCTTCATAGTAGGCACTAAAGATACTGTGGCTTCAGTATTACTTTAGCATCTTGTGATTATAAGGTGAGGTCTACAACATTCTGTGCCTACCTACCTAGCCAGTTTCCCGTTTAGTAAAATCTCCCCAGAGTTTATTTTCCTAGAGAGCTGAGTCTACAATTCAAGTGAATCTTGAAATTATTTAGATAAAAGAAACTTAGTTAAGTTCTCAGATTCTTAAGTGATACAATCAATTTTGATTTTAACGTTTGCGTGGTTATTCAAGCTTTGAGTATTAAGAACAACTTCCTAAATGAATGATTTCATTAATATATAAACTTTACTGTATTTGATATTTTGTATATAACATTTCTGATCCTGCAAAGTATTTCTGGAAATCTAAAATTTATTTGTGAACCAAATTCATATTTTTGGTCACTAATCTCCAAGTCCCTTGAGTATTCACCTTCATCTATTCATCTTATCAGCAACCAATATTAAAGTGGTCCTAATATGTGTCAGAACTTTGGCAGACTGCTGTACTGAAAGTCGCTTGTTGTATATCGATGTGATTTGCAATATTTAAGAATCGTTTGTTATGAGCATGATACTTCCATGTTCCTTACAATATCTCTCATGATAAAACTGTCTCTTATGTCAAGTATTTCACCCAGTGACTAAAAACTTCAGATTCTCCTGGCAACTCAAGAACTGTTCGAGATACATTAAATCTACAATATCACAAGAAAACTAAACTCTTCTCACTCTTCAACTTTCAACACTGCACACACAGAAAATCCCATCATCATGTCTTCTAGAGAGAATTACATATCGGCCACTGAGGAGCTAGAAAGGACTGAGCAACAAAATACTTCAGGAAATGCTTGGTCCCCTGTTGCTGTATCACTGGCACTTCATCCTCAGCACCAAGTTACTGTTCGGGTGGACGAAATACCACAAGTCACAGCTTCGCAAGATAGATTTTCGGAAGACACCAATTCTCAAGAGCTTGCTGAAAATGTCGATTTTGTCGAGATTCTTGAAGGTGAAGGACCTTCTGGTAATCATACAGAGGCAGGAAGCCAACCGAACGACCAAGCTCTCACTCTGCAGGAAAATAATTTGCAAGATGAAATTCATTCCGATACTACTTCTTCCGGCGATTCTGAGAGTAGTAATCCTGCCGAAAACGAAGAGCTTTTGGATGTGCCACAGGATGCTGCTGTTGAGGACATACAGGCTCATAATGCTGGGATCCTGACCGCATTTGAACAGTTTCTTCAAATCAGGTTCCCAGAAAGCCTTTCAAATAATCGGAATGTAGTGGAAGCTATCAGGCTCTACACGCAACAATTGAACGACCGTAATGGCAGTGGCACCACTCCAGCTTCGACAATCGAAATCAATGAAGGAGTACCAGTCGCAACGGTATCTGTAGAGACAATGGAGTCTTTCTACGATTACTACGCAACCTTAAGCCCACGCCAGTCTTACGCATATATCGAGAAGAATTCCAGAAACCAGGCCATCGACGAGCTTTTGATTCCAGTCCTGATTGACGAAACGCAAACGGAATGGGTCCAATGCCCAATCTGCAATGAAAACTACGACTCAAATGCAGAAAATGGTGCTTCTCATAGCGCTTGTATGGTACCAGGCTGTAAGCATGTTTTTGGGCGAGAATGTATCAACATATGGCTCAAGCAAGAGAAAAAGAACACATGTCCGATGTGCCGCGCTAAACTCGACATTCCAACTGACTCTGAAGATGATGACGATGATTGATTGGTCGCAATACCTCAGAGTTGGAAGAGGTGAAGGAGTTATTGGGGAGGAATAGTCGAGTATGATACTATGTCATAAAACTAACAAGCATTGGTGATCTCAGTGGTCACTTGTAACATAATGGTGGGACAAAAACGAATGCTCTTTTTGAATACAACTTCGAGTGGCCGAGTGAACGCCTTATAAGATAGGTAGCTCCAAGAAATATTATACAATTAAAAAACACATTTGAGAAAGACTTGATTTTCAAACTAATTTCAATTGACAAGTGTACTTTTAGCCGTCGATCCGGCGAATGACTTCTTTCACTACTCTGACGGCTTCTTGAGCTACACTAAGACTCGCTACTTTAAAATTTATTTCTTTGACAGCAAATCTGGAATGTAACGTCAAAACCTTGCATCATGTATTAAGAAGGGGTTTGAGACCTCATTGAACTAGACGGATAGTATGATTACCTCCCAATCTGAACCTCTTGCAGCACGTTTTACAGGTCTATCGCTACTTCTTGGCACTTAAGTTTGATGTATGCATATCACCGTTGCCAGAAACTGCAGATTTACTATATATCGATCGATAAACTAAATGCAGCTGGGTAAGGGTGAGGGAGAAAGCGAATAGAGAAGGAACGAACCTTCAAAGCTTATATTGATTCCCTTCCATGTTGAAATTCACAAAATGAATGGAAAGAAACTTAATTTTATTGAAACCATGTAGTATCTTCTTGACTCTTAGAGAGAAAGAGTTGAGGAGAACCAAATATTACAAACAGCCCATTTAGTAGTCTCTTGACGCTTGCGATCTTGCACAACAGGATATCACTAGAGAAAGTTTCCATGGGACTATCTCATCATCACAAAATTGTAATCAAATCAACGTGAGTACAGCCATGAATTATGGCAGAACAAGCATAGTACTTTGTATCATCTTGGGATATCACACGGAATGTCGAAAGTCAACGCAGCTTCCCGATCTTGTGCACTACTCGACTGATAGACTTAGTGTGTGTTGTTAAACTCAAGAATTCGAAGAGACTAGATAGTTGTCAAGCTAAACTTTAAACAGCATGTATATTACTCTAGTGCTTAAGCAAGTGGTTTGAGCCACTCTGTCCATTTTTGGATATAAAAAGGTAAAGTACATTCTTCCAAATTCTCACACAAATCATCTATTTAATAAGTTGGAGAAAAATTAACACAGGTCAGAGAACCTCAAAGTCTATTCATTAGCACTTCTCATATTTAAAGAATATAGGAATTACTCCCCAAAAAAACGCACCCGACCCATCAACGAGTATCATTTACGGATATACAATAATTATGGCAGATTCTCCACCCCAAGAAGCTCTGTCATGGTCTGACGCTGAGATAAATGTATTTTTTGACCAGTTGCTTGGGCTGATAGCCTCAGATAATCATAGCAAATGGCTGATACTTCACAGCAATTGATACGTAGTATTAATATAGTAACTGGAAGAACGGCGTCAGAGTTGTTTAGAATACTTCGAGAAGCACGTCAATTATCTGAAAACCACATGGAAATAGAAGTGGTCTCTCGAGACGATGGTAGAGAAACACGAGAGTTATCTGAAAATCACGAGGAAATGGTGGGTGTTCAAACCGAGAGTGAAGAAGCACGATCCTTGGTGTTGGAGGATCAACCTGCTTCTTCACCCTTGATCTTTGACGATGAGACGATGGTCAACCGCCCTTGTTATGAGCATTTTCGACTCGAAAAGATCGAAAATCTTCTTCGTTCCGTATCTGCTGACGAATCAGACCGCTGTTCTATTTGTCACGAATCATACAGTACAACCTCAGATGCTCCTACTGTGGTCAGGGATATGCGCTATTGCAGTGACTGCAGGACATCGTTTAATATAAAGCCCGACACCGACAACTCTCACATGGCTTGTACAGTTCCAAAATGCTTGCACGTATTTGGCAGATACTGTATTATTCAATGGTTCATGGACAGCTCTACCTGCCCCCTGTGCCGGAATCAGGTAGATATTGAATAGAGAAATTTCGTCCCTGGAGGTCTCTCAGCGGGTTGGAATATGAATTACAGCTGGGGTTTCTTTGACCGAAATGGCTCAGTGAGGTTTTCAGACATTTGTAATGGTCCAGTTGCGTGCGCAGGCACAATGTAACATCAAATCAGCGTTTATTCAGTGCACTTGGAAAGGATCTTTGACGATCAAGCGGGATATCAAACAGATAATTAAAATGCGTAGACAATAAAAAAAAAATGAAGAAAAATCGCATTCAGAGACATTAAAACCACGACAAGTTATTGACATGCCCTTGGGACTCGTAGATTCTATCATGAATTCTAAATAGAGTTTATCCTATAATCTATATCAAAATTCTAAGTTACTGGTGTCCCAATAGTCATAGAATAGAATCTACGGTTCGAGGAAGAAGGAAGGAAGGGAGGCACATGATTGGCCATTTTGCCGTGAAATCTATTCTCTTGACATAGAACCTACCTCTATACAATCTAACGCCTAATTTCATAATATAAATGCATTATTTCACTACATGATAGCCTCTCATTATATAATCTGGTCTAGCAACCTAGATTCGCATCATAGAGTCTCGGTTAATGTAGCAAGATCAGACTTATAAGTGGGCCACAAGCTATCAAAGAGAACACGCTACAGCAGCAACTAGTAATTTGAGATATAGGGCTGAACTCATTAATCGTCACTTCATATGCAAGGAAGCACGGATCTATAGTATACGTGGCCGGATATAGTTAGCTTCTTCAGCCTAGTTGATTGGATAAGTTCGAAGCTTAGCTTCGAACTTCCTCTTAGAACCATCAATAAGTACAATTGTTCCTGCTACACTCGCTTCAATCATCTTCCTTCAGATGAATCTTCTAAATTGAAGCTCTCTGGCTCTTAGCATGTCTGACAAATACTGTAATTCCAATAGAGCCAGAGCCGACGTGACAATGACTATGTATATATGTATCGTCCCCCATGATCCGACTTCGTCTTGGCGTGTGTAATCCAAGAAGCAGGTATATGAAATTAATATATCTCTCTTGGTAAGATCTTACATTCACCACTTTCCAATCCCACTGATTCAAAGTGGAAGATCATTTAACCTTTTTTTTTACCAAAGCAATAAGCAGTAGAATTCACATTTTGTCCCCTGAGGTACATGCATAGCATGATAGACCGTATTTGCATTTACTATTTTCTGCATCAGACAGACCGTATCGATGATAATAGTGGAACCGTATGAATATAATTAATACTTTATAAACAAGTCTTGTAACTGGGACTTACTCATTTCTCTCCCTATTCGTTCATCAACTGCAGGTAACGTTTTCCAACCACCTCACAACACTTTGTCGACATTGGATATTAGAACATCATATAGCAGGTTTCTTGGAAACATAGACACCCATCTAATACCAACTTATAAGAAAGATAAAACGAATATCATTTCCATCCTCCAACAGACCGGAAGCACCATGCCTCCTCACAGACTTAATTCGCGCTCGCAACGCATCCCACCACGTGATTTCCGAGTTTCTGAGAACACGATACTACCACAAGTACCGATGAATATCACAAGACCGCAGACGCCAATAATACCATCGATTCCGACCCCCACAATGATATCAACTATGATTGCGACACGTGGAGTCACAATCGAAGTTATTTCACCCAATAGCGACATGAGCCGCACCAATCTGGAGTTCGAGAACATCGCAAGAGCCGCTTTTGAAATAGCATATAGCGACGATCCGAGCATATCTTCTGGTGAGCTTGACGTTGAAGAAGATTTGGAAGAAGAAAATCGGTTCAACACAGCTCTGTACTATCATGATGGGGGCATGAGAAGCCTGAGTGTGAAAATACTATTCGATTCCACGTATCGAATCGAGGCTATCAAGGAAATAATCGAGTCTGTGGATGTGGAAACACTTGATTTGGAGGATAATTGTAGCATTTGCATTGAGCCATATGCCACGGCTACCACTCTAAGCGAGCCTGATGCAGTGGTAACTATTCCAAAAGAGGATATCATTTTTATCATTGCAAACGGTTTCGAGGATTCGATCGATACCTCAAACGATGAAAAAAATTCGATCATCATCTCAAATGAGCCACATCACGATAAAGTAAAAATGAAGGCGTGTGGGCATGCCTTCGGTAGACGGTGTATCACAAAATGGTTGAAGGAGAATAACACATGCCCAATGTGTCGTGGGAAAGTGTCACTACCTGCGCCGTTTCATATACGGGTCTGGGTAGTGTAAGGATTAGGAATGGCGAGCATGAGGAATATCAGGGCAGGAACTGATAAGGATGGATATTGATATGTCACATAACCTCTTATCGGAGGTTAAAGGGCCTCAATATCAGGATGATTAGTTTAGGGCGAGGAATTAATGAGCTGTCATCTAGAGCGTCAGTTGGAACTACTTTCAGCCCATTCTGGATTTCTGCATATGAAGCTACTGTAAGTAAAAGAGCTCAATCAATTTAGTTCGGGTTGTAATGTAGATGATAGATAGTTTGAAATTTATTAATAAACTTGAAGAAATTTTTTGAGAACATCGAATAGTGAAATGCTATTTCAGATGCATGTTTGAAAAAGACAGCTTATACAAATAATCCATGAACATAGGCGAGCAAACGCATTTGTGAATAGTCATGCAGTTCAATGTTTGGATTAATATCAGAATTGCGAGTTTAAAACTTTAACTAATGTCTTCATCAATGCGAATTCCTTGAAAATAAACTTTGAAGCTTCAAATATCTCTCAGGCACTCTTCTGTCAATGTGGAATATAGTGAAGATTATCAAATCTCCAAACCAATCAGAACATTCAAAATTGTACGAGATATAAAATTTGTTTAGAATATTGAAATGTTTTTAAATTTATAGTAGATTCTAGATATCAGAGCCTTGGATTATTGAACGGCAGTTCAGACTCTTGCATACATTGAGACTATATAAGAATAATATATACCTACATAAGATTTACAAATAATTTAATTTATAAATGATTCATCGATGGTCTCACCTACTCCATCGATTATGTGTGAACTCCATTATCGAATTCACAATATCATATTGATTTTTATTCAATACCAAGCCAAAATTGAATCAATGATATATGCTAAAATTTTATGTGTATAATCTGTCTGAATTCCCCAATTGTTTGCCCTGTAGAAAAAATAATGCGTGAATTGTCCGCCAAGTCGATAATCTGCTCTACACGTACTCGTTACGCGGTCTAGTCTATATACAAAATACAAGTGCGGCTCAATTTCCGACTCACCTTAATTACGGTGATTTTATCATCGCTTCTCACGCGAGTGAATAGCTAAATAAACGAGAATGATAATAGTGAAGTCAAACGACAACATGAAAGACTGTAATAAAAATCTATCTTGCACCGTAGCAGCCGTAACTTTTCCAATATAATGTTCCAACGACAGTAATAAGATGTTGTCACAGATTGTCTGAATGATGCCGTAAGAGTTATATGTCTAGCTTATAAGGAGCATATGTGCCAGCCAATACGAGTTTCTATCTTTCTATAGATTCATCACAGTAACTTCCATCATCCAATAAGTCCAAGAACTCGACGAATAACAATTTTCAATTCAGTAATTATCAATCTCATCAAAATCTCAAATCGTCCCGAGTTTTCTGGAAATTCAATCTACTATGTCTTTCATGGAAACCATGCTTTCACGATTTCGCAACATTCGCTCTTCGTCATCGACCAGAAACAACTTCTCACAGGACATATTCAATCATCTCAATTTTACAAGACCACGAAGACACATGGATGGGCTCAATCTTACTGCTCAATATGAAGCGTCTGGTATGACACTCGATATTGTGAATCCCGGAAATTCATCAATCACGGGGCAAGGTTTCGATACTCTTGAGGATATTGCAGATATTGAACCGGAGACAGTGCCATTACTTTCAACTGAAGAACTTCGTAAAAATCCCAATTTGGATGGACAGAAGCGATTTGCTCTTCTAGGAAATGCGGACGGGATAGTGAAGTTCATTGTGGTTGAGATTAGGAAGAATTACAGCGATCGAACCAGAGCCATCAAGGATATGCTGCCACCAGTCGACGCTGCGACGTTAGACTTTGATCAATGCGGTATCTGTATTGAGTCATACGCTGAGGCTACCATTCCCCTTGAGCCTAATCATGAGCCTGCAAAGATGCCAAAATGTGGACACTTCTTTGGCCGAGATTGTATCGTTGAGTGGTTGAAGAAGCATGATACTTGCCCCTTGTGTCGGGATGAATTGTCACTTCCAGTTGCGTATAGACTACGTGTGAGGATAAATCAGAACCGAGAACAAGCTACAGCCAATGCTTGATTTTACTGATGGCCATATATCGAGGAAGACATGAGTGGATTTTGAGCACTCATGCATCTATGTGCAAAGACTAAGGGGTTTTGGGGTCACGGAGGCACACAGTATCTTGAACTATCAGGGAGGAACAACTGCAGACATTCGTAGTCCTTTTTGCAGATTGGTTTCGGAATAAATGTAAAGCACGGGGTATATCCACTCGTTACAATCGTTTGAGAAGGTGATCTCAATTGTAGATTGAGAACACCACTTTAGGGCTAAATATAGTACCTAGTTATACAAAAAAAACTCTGCAATATAATTTTGACATATCTTGGTGATTTTATCCCGAATAACATCTGAGAACAACCTTTCAAATCTTTTGAAATCACTATGTGAGAATAGAGAATTAATGTGTGACCATGATTTAGACGTCAGAACAGCTAGCCCCCCCGTTATAGCAAATATCTGGAAATATACTCGAGCATATGACCCTAAATTATAATCTATCCAGAACACAGCATGAAATTCAATTGAGAAGCGTAAATGAGATCGACCGTATACATTCTACTATCAATATAAAGAAAGGTATGCTACTCCCAGCCTAGCCCCCCGCTGAGATTTCTCCAGCATGAATCTCTGACTTACCTGAATCGCCTACACAGCACAATAACTTCTTTGCGCAACTCGCTTTATGTCCATATCCGTGGATGCACAATGTTACGGCTTGTATCTTATCATATATATGGTACCGTATAGAAGATGTTTGCTGATTACAAATTAGTACTGACCGTATGCAATGTATCATGTCGATAATACCCATTATTTGTAACCTAGCGCCGACATTATAGGAAGAGCTGTAGTATAATTTCTTATATTATATATTATTGTTATCAAGGGATCATCTCTGGAGTTAAATTTCTTCTAGAAGATAAGGAAGTTTGCACAAAACCAGAGCAAAGACTTTGTCAATGACATCTCCATCAAACCTTTCACCAAACCACCAAAGAGAACCTATCAAGATGCCTTTGTTAGATCGTCTTCGACATAGTTTCAAAGCTCGGGTTAAGCGTAGGCGTCAAGGTCTGAATGAAAGCAAAATCTTTGGAGACGGAGAGACTTCCACAGGGGAAGTTCAAGAAAGAACTCGCGCTTCTTGCGAGAACGCTAGACCATCCGAGGCACGCACATCCGAATATCTTAGCCCTTATCCATATGAAACACTAGATGATGTCAACGATGATGTTGACAATGTTGACAATGTTGACAATAGCGAAGAGGGCTGTTTTACCGATTTTTCATCAGAGAACTCTATAGTCCGTTTTGTTTCAAACAGTACATCTCCTGGTTGTTCAACCGCTTTGTCTCCTCGTCCACGACCTCGAAGTCATGGTATTCAACAGAAAACTACTGTTAGCGATCAATGTGTGAGCGACTCTAAGCAAAGTAATGATCATGTTCGCTTAGATGGCGACAGTCACACCTCAGCAGAAGACTTAGAAATATTTGGGTACCCTTTAGAGAGAGTAAAAGCTAGAAGCTCCTGTCCAAGCATAGGCTGGAAAACGCAAGATCAGATCGATCTCCGGATGAGAGAAGGTGTCGAGCAATCAACTCCTAGTTCCGAACCAAGGAATATACACTCCGAAGACAATTTTGCTGCCAATACCTCTACGAGCATGGATATCCTACAACCGCTCTTGAAATTACAGGAAGCTCAAATGCCACGTCGCCAACGAAATCATCAGCGTATGATGGTATCTAAACCTCGGTATATTCCATCTGAGCATCTTCATCGTCAGATCGGCTACTACAATGGCGTATTCTTCAACAGTGTTTCTAAGAATCTCCAATTTAAAGACAATGTTGGAGAGAGCGATATTAAGGGATTTAGTGAATAAGTGTCTAACAGAGACACTCGAACTTCAAGATTGGATTAAGCGAGAATCCATTCCAACAACTGCCACGGAGAGCACTTTAAGTTTCATATACAATTGCAGTTTGGGAGAAAATTGCAACCAATGTCAGATATGCTGGAGTTAAAAGCCATTGTAATGCCACGCTCAAGACAAAAAGGCAAGGTCTAAGGTCGCTGGATGGGAGAAAAATGATTGGAGCAGACTGAAAAAAATGTATCGTAATAGAATTTATTAAACTTGCCTAATCAAGATTTCGTGGCACTGAAATTTAGTAAAGTGAAATTACCAAGGTGAGTTGCACAATGGATTCTTTTTGTGTTTGTGTTCTGTAAATTAATTCCTAGATGTCGGGCACAGAGGCTTATCATAATTGAGGGACTCGATGTTATCTTTCTTATTGAATGCATCAAGAATAGTCTATTATACATAGGAAGGCAAGAGAGTTTCTATAATTTATAATTAGATGTACGTTAAATAGGAAAGTAATGGCCGATTTATCTATGAAAGGTCGCAATGATTGTAAGTTTTAATGTGTATGGAGTGGTATTGCTTGGGAGCAACCTGAAATTTAATCTGTCACTATCATCCTAAGGTCTAAATATTTTTGAACCAATTTTGGAATCATATATCTAGAAGTATTCAAATCAAATCCATAATTCAGAGACATTTCCCTTCGACTTAATGTGTGTTTAAGTCTCACATTCTGATGTAGTCATTTCGAGACTGAGAGCCTTAGACTTAAGAGCGAGACCGTATAGATTATCCGAAACCACGTCAACAGATATGGGAAGCAACTCGAATGATACAAAATGAAGAATGAGAGAGTGAGAAGAGAAATAGATCTTCCTCTGGAAGATTTCCTCCAGCTTCTTGAGCAGAAGAGATCATTAACGTATCATCAACCGTAGTCAAGATGAGCTGGCACGTAATAGGACTATGACATCTCTCCATCATTGGTAATAACAGCAGGATTACCACCGGAGCGATTGGTAATGCTTAAACTCGAAGCCGTAAACTTTTAATTAGACGAGAAAAGACTTCAAATACCGGTGGCCATGAATGTAACAATCAAGTTACGCTCAGTATAAAGTAGAAGATCTATAATCGTACGAGGATTTAGAAAAGCCGATCGTTACATCTTAGAGAGCAGTGAATCACTTGGTGCTTGCGAGAATCATTCTGCCCATTAATTTTACAGTCTCCTAAAACTCTATCCTATCCCATGGTCTCGGATTGCAAGTCACGTTATTCGGTTCCGCCTGGATAGACCTTTCCTAATAGAAATATGCAAATGAGCGACCGATATAAAAAGCATGATTTGAACATGAACATGTGTTGTAATTTACTGACCCTCAAAAGATGAATGTTTCAATACTGTCACCCGATCACTGAAATCCTACAGCGAGATACGGTTCAGCCGTATTGAACCCGTACTGAATCACAGATCAATCATCCTATCTTAAGCGATGCAGAGAACCGCACCACTCAGTATCTAACTAGGTACTTAAGTATCAGCTTTGCAACATTCTCGACTTCCATTTTTCTTCTTCAATTTACGATAAATTCTCCTACAAAGTTACCTGAAAGTCGAGGTTAAGATCAAGACAAACTCCAATTTCTACGTCCGATTTTGAACCACAACTTCAACCAAATAAACCTTTCCACCACAAGAATCTCCCACTTCCTTTCTACAACAACCAAATTTCAAAACACAAGGCTGATTCTCTACAACAATCTTAATCATGCCGCGAATGCTTGATTTGCCGGTTTATTACACTGACGTTCAATGGCGCGCATTGAAATCCAGTACGTTTACAATACTTCCATCACTAATCCTCTACCTCAATTCCAGAAAACCCAGTGAAGTAATTCAGCTAACATGAAATTAGAAGCCAGAAACAACCATTCATCTATTACAACTAGAAATGCGGAGATCATCATGGAGACTGTTAGAGTCTACGATGCTATTTGTATGTTGCCCTACCAATCCTTTTGTCGCATATTTGTTGCAACCTCTGTTTTTTGCGAGCAGAAATAAAAGTGCCAGTCAGAACTAACTTTTGTGTCAAATTCTAGTGAAAGATAAGGATCCGACACCTCTTCCTGAATTTGCGGATTCTATCACATATGACAAGAGACAAGTCAACAAGTTTGTACTCTATAATAGAGGTATGTATCTCCTTTCTTCTACTTCAATTTTCCGCCTATAATCCAGCATTCTCCCTTGCCCTGTTGTTTCAATCACTCAGAATATCCAATAGTTTGGATTGGCAGACCGAATACAATTTCTGGGTGTTTTAAAAATATCACATCACTCAAGAAAAGTCCAGTGTTTCGAACTTTCAGTCACAATATTGTATTGAGAAGCTTTCCATTTTTGAACAGTTATCTGGACTATCGGAGGTTCTACCTCTGGCCTAGATCAATCTGTCGCTTCTTTTCTAGTCGCCTACTAATTCACTGCTAGATGCAAAGCACGATCATATCACCGTCATGAGCCCTTGCTACCTTCCCAAGCGTCGCCCTGACGCTCGCGTTGGCAAAGTTCCGAAGCAAGTTGACACCATTGTCAAACCAACAAGAGACCCTAGAGGATGCACATTTGGATTCATTAGAGGACCCGAAGTTGCTGTGGTCGAAGAAGAAAAAGAAGCAGAGGAATTGACTGTGGGGGAAAATAAGACTGTCGGTGAGAAGAAGGTTTCGACCAAGAAGAGCGGCCCGGCTGGGAAGAAAACTCTTGCCGAGAAGAAGAGAAGTTCGCGTCTGAAGTCGAAGTTGAACGCCAGCGACGATTTTGTTAGAAGAAGCTCAAGAAGAATCGGTGGTGTTGCCGCCGTGAGTGCCGACGTTGATATGGTTGCCGGGACCCCTGAAGCCGAAATTGTGAGTCGGGAAATGAGCAAGTTTGCGGATAATAACTCTCAGGGTTCAAAAGAGGGTTCTTCTGAAGCCGATGAGTTGGCCAGTAACTTAAATTTCATGAACGGTCCTCCCATTCCGTACAAGTCGCCATACAGTCGTCCTAAACTCGTCTACCAGTCTCCATATGCACCCATTCCAGGCGCCTACGAAAACGCCGCAAGCCGCGAAACCACCGTATCAGCTCCACGCACAATTACTCCCGACGCTGACAACTTTCCAAATCGGGACAATACTATCTCATTTCCACGTGCAGTTATTCCAGACATCGATGACGAATTTCCAAGT
This sequence comes from Botrytis byssoidea, assembly GCF_014898295.1. Classification (NCBI taxonomy): domain Eukaryota; kingdom Fungi; phylum Ascomycota; class Leotiomycetes; order Helotiales; family Sclerotiniaceae; genus Botrytis; species Botrytis byssoidea. The sequence goes on from NW_024065845.1 coordinate 362,693, forward strand.
CGCCAAACCAGCGTATCAGCTCCACGCACAGTCATCTCAGACGCCGAAGACTACTTGGCAAGTGGCGATACCACCATCTCGTATCTATCCCAATAGTGCTAGTTCCATGATTCTAGGGTCGTGATGGAAGACCAGTTCTAGATAGTTTAGGTAGCTGACATGCAGATAAATGGATAGGTCTTTCTAGGCTTCGAACATCAGCCACTTTATGTAGCCACTGAATCTCGAGTTAATTCTCAAGCAGATACTATGCCTAGTATTATTAGATAGCTAAGCATCAATAACCAAAATGTAATTCAAATATTAATCATTGAAATCATAATCTGAGGTGAAGAACTCCAAAATGAAGTGCCTTCCATCTATGTTGTGTTGATTTCCACAATTTGTGACTCGCGTATTAATTTTATTCTACCTCTCTCGAGTTCACCAGACCAGGGAATTTCTCAACACCAATCCCAGAGCAAAGACAAATAGCACGTATCAAGCATGCGCTGAGGTAAGACAAACCCAGTCTTCGATTTCCTTTCCAACATCTCTAAATTACAGTCAGAAACCTGGAATGGTCTTCACTGACAAACCTGTGTATGCATATTACAGCATCCGCATAGAATAATGACGAGAAAAGTCTCCAAGAAATCGCGATCTCATCAACTAAACAACAGCGAGAAAAGATAACCCAACAACGAATACCCAAATTCTAGTACAACACGAACCTCCGAGACTGGAATCTGACACGCAATGCAGTAGAACTTTGCAAGTGAACGAGAAGATAGATTCGTTACCCGCCTGTACCTTATCTTTACAAATTTCATGCATATCTCTATGATTCAAAGCACCAGAGCGAGAAATCTATATTTATACAAAAGTATAGGGTCTTTCAACTCTACCAGCCAGCAGATATTTAGCTAAAGATACACGAATCAACCACCCTGAAACGAATCCCCACGTGTAACCACCCTACAAATCTCACCCACCGACTATTTAAACATCCCACGCGGACTGAATATCATACTGTAAGCAACCTTAGTCAAATGGTTTTCGAGACCATATGTAGGGTTAGACTCCAGCAAGCATCTATCAGTCTTAGTTAAACTAGCCATTCGCTCTCAGACATATAGTTCGATATCTTTCTCAAGAGTCGAGACATAATCAAATCTAGTAATCTTAAGCCGAGACAAGAAATCGATATGACGGTGAGAAATGTGCTGAAGTGATAATAAGAAACCCACCGGATCGAGACATGACGAAAAGAGAGCAAAGCGACAGCGAGAAGAGGGGTCGATTGAGTAGAATTACCGTGGAGCTCTGATAGATTCTCCTTGAGTAGTCCATATAAGAAACATTAATGCAAGAGTAAATAGTAAATGAGATAAAGTTTAGACTGGTAGACCCAGCCCTTGTTATTTGGTGAAATTGAAGTTCGTAGCTCGTGAGGATTTGGAAAGGAATGTGTGGCGTATTTATACAACAAGAGCTCAATATTAACCGTTCGTAAATAAGCGGTATATCACTCAGCCTAAGTCAGCATCACATAAAAACCATCTGGGTATAGTGTAGATAGGTGTACATATTGTTTTCATGCGCTTGGATATCTAAGTCATATAATATTTTGGTCCCCCTGAACCTTCCGGGACACTCCAATTGATATCCTGATCCGGCACCTTAATATCACATGTTTTACAATGAATACAACTGAGAGGGATTAGTATCCAGGCAACATGTTGAGATAAGAAACTTACTTTTGCGCATTGATTTGAAACCTCACCCCGATATCCTTTGTTGAGTCCTCAACATACTCGTACACACCAGCCGGACAGAATCTGTTTTCGATACCCTTGTACTTTGGGTATTCCATCTCCGCATGTTTATCCCAATCCTTGACCTGCAAATGAACTGGTTGGTCTTCCTCGTGATTTGTGCCGGTACGGCTGACACTTGTCAAGATATCAAATGAGATTTTACCATCGGGTTTCTCATATTCAATCTTTGTACATTGGTCGGCAAGCTTAGTAGCTGCAGCATCAGTGGATTTATGCTTCAATGTCCAAGGGACTTTGCCCTTCAGAACATATGCTTCGAGTCCGGAGTACATAATACCACCATATAGCTTTAGTGGTGAATGGAATGAAGGCCGCATATTTCGCACCTCCTTCAATTCTTTCCAGATATAGGATTTGCGCAATGAATCTTCATAATCATACAAGAAAACGGAGGCGTCGTCGTTCTTCTCCAATGCAGTCCATGTTGCCTCTGCAGCAAGCATTCCAGATTTCATAGCGGTGTGGGTACCCTTGATTTTTGGAACGTTGAGGAAGCCTGCAGTGTCACCAATCAAGGCGCCACCAGGAAAGGCACATTTCGGTATCGATTGGAAACCTCCTTCATTAAGAGCACGAGCTCCGTATGATATGCATTTGCCGCCTTCTAAAACATCTTTATAAAGTGGATGATGCTTCATCTTTTGAAACTCTTGATATGGTGACATCCAGGGATTTGGATAATCGAGTCCTACCACAAGACCAATACTCACCATATTGTCACCAAAGTGATACATCCAGCCACCACCATATGTGTCTGCTGGAAGAGGATAGCCCAGGGAGTGAACAACTTGGCCCTTCTTGAACTTTTCAGGTTGGATTTCCCAGACCTCCTTTATGCCGAGGCCATAAGTTTGTGGTTGACTATCTCTACGGAGGTCGAATTTCTTGATGACTTGCTTTGTGAGACTTCCATGGCAACCTTCTGCGAACAGGGTTATCCTTGCGTGAAATTCCATTCCTCTCTCGAAACTATCTTTGGGTTTGCCACTTCTCGAAATACCTAGATCATTGGTAGCGACACCTTTGACAGATCCATCCGGCTTGTATAGGACTTCTGCTCCTGCAAACCCTGGATAAACTTCAACTCCAACCTCTTCAGCTCGATCTCCAAGCCATTTTGTGAATTGATTTAGACTGACGATGTAATTGCCGTGGTTGTTCATCTGGGGCGGGGCAGGTATAGGAATCGCGCTACCTTTGGTCAGGAAACGCATCTTGTCACCCGAGACGGGGGTAACGTTTTCGAATCTATTCTCATTATCCTCCGCGAGCCAATCTGGGAATAATTCGTTGATAGCCGTAGGTTCAATGACCGCGCCAGAAAGAATATGTGCCCCAATTTCACCCGCCTTTTCTAAGAGTATCACCCTGAAATCTTCATTCCCTGCTTCGTTTGCGAGTTGCTTTAATCGAATCGCAGCACTTAAACCAGAAGGACCTGTGAATGTTAATAAAATCCCTTGGCATGTGATAATATTCTTACCTCCTCCAACAATACATACATCAACCTCATCCGACTCTCTCTCCACCGATTTTGGATCAAAATCATCTTCCACATCTGCCAGTCGTCGAGGAACTGTAAGAGAGAAAGCGCGTCGTTGACCAGCAATTAATGATGAGGCAATGCGGGGTCGCGATGTGGGATGTATGAAAGATTGTTGAAGAATTCGCGGACATTGAGTCGCAATCCTGGAAGCATTTTGTCGCGCGACGTTACGCTGCAGACATGCCGTGACAGCCCTTGAAGAAGACATGATTATTGTCACCTCATATCAATTGTTCTTTCTTAATTTAAAGTACAATCCATTTGCCTCTTGACTCACGAATGCGCTCAGAGTTCGAGTTCGGGTTCAGGCGAAATTCTTCAAAGCTTCTCGTCTCGGCAATACTGTAAAGCTAGAACCTCGGACCAATCATGTGTCACCCGATTGAAAGCCATTTTTAGCTGTAAGCAGCCAATTGAAAACAGTAAATTGATGGAATAACATCAAAATCATCACGAAAGCGACAACATTATTATCGTTGCGAGAGTCAGGGAAATTTCTATCACTACTATTCGGAGATTGGGGATTTGATAATCTGGTGGATGCGGAAAGATTGAAGTGTTATTTTTGGTAACGAACGAAGATACCTAGGCATTCTCGGTATTGTACTGTATCTACTCTTTGCTATATCCTCGGAAGCGGTTCAGCGGGGTCGCAATCGGAACGGAACGAAATCCCCTTACAGATATCTGCTATAGCTAGCTTTTCACGAATAGTATCATCTCCAATGTCAGCATTGTTTACCACTGGTTGAATCTGTCTGAAGAATGCCGCTTCATCCATCATACATCGGACTTATGCCAAGACTACAGAACTGTGGGTGCAACTCATGAACGTTGTCTTGTTTGCCCTACGGTACTGATGCATGTCGTGGAGAAGATCGTGATAAACAGAGTCCAAGCAAAGATGTCATCTCTCTAGACTGAATCTCTAAGTCAACTGGGTATTTTTCAATTACTTCACTCAACCACAATATCAATCTTCTGGGAGGACTTGCGATGCGTGGTCAAACGCTCCATGGGCACGAAGTCACAAAGAGACCGGTTCAAAGAATGCATCTGGTAAATTCGCTCAATTCACCATCCCTTCAACAACTCCAGTGCACTTCCATGCTCTTTTTCGAATTGAACATATCATGCCTTCCATCAAGACTTCCATTAACCTGAAAACTTGGCAGAATATACATGCCAAGGTATGTTTCTCATATGCAGGACTTGGGATGAGAGCTGTTTCATTATTCAGATGATACCAAGCAATTGAAGATGATACAGACTACAGTTTACACTTCTTAAAATAGGACATTTGATACTGTGCTACCGTTGCATTTTCATTTTTGGGCGCGGTATTTTACATATCCGATGATCTTCGCTGGGGCCCATCCGTCTCGGAAGTATTTGACACCTCCTTATCGTTTGACGCTGTAGCCGAAATGGTTTAATCGACAGTTTGAAACCCCGGTTTCTACACTACTGAATTCAAAACGATCTCAATTCGGTTCAACTGTCCACCCCGATTTTTATTTCATTTTTACGAAAGATCTGTAGCTTGGTTGCAAAGATACACCCCACTTGAGAGGATTGGAGCTTATAAAGCTTGTTTTTCGTCTGGAACTATATTCCCGACGAAGCTAACCTGGATGCTCTTGTAGTTCATTCTCCATGGACGTGGGCGTAGGTACCAGAGAATCTGGTTTTACTAGAATAAACTTTATATCACATAACATCTACTAATTCTCGTATTCTAATTATGGTGTTTGTCATGGTTCTTGCGTGAGAATCGATGCCTTATGGGGTGTGATGGGGTGTTTGAGTATACGGTCAACGAAATAAACTTTCAAATAAAGTGAAGATCAGACGGGCTAAGCATGAGCTGATTATCTTCGCTTTCTATGGCGTCTTGTGGTTTCATGAAGCTTGAGATTTCATGGGGTCCAGATCAACCATTGTTGTCTACCTTGAAGATAAAAGCCTCGAAAGCCTCATGATTTATTATCTTCATTCTACATCAACTCTTCAACTCTTCATCTCTTTGTGTGTCTATTTCGTTTCCCTTTAAATTTACATTCTTTTAAGAGGTAGGTCTTTCTATTTTGATAAAATATTGGACAATAATAACAATTCATAGCTGTGCTTTTTTACTTCATTACTTTTTTCTAAAGACCTAACAGCTTGACGCTTATTATCATACCTCTCTCACCATGAAGAGCTTCGGATCCATCTTAGCATTTATTGCTATTTCTGCCACACTCGTTTCTTCTCGAGCCTTGCCAGAGAGCGAGTCTGATCTCATTGCTAGAGCACCAGTTCCAAATGGTTAGCCAAAAGCATCTCACGGGAAATAAACATAGCTAACAAGATCAGTCTTTGAGTTCTATGCTCGATCACCAAAAAATAAGCAAAATAACGGCGACGATGACGAAGACGACAATGACGACAATGATACCGATGAGAGCGACAGTGCTGGTTAGTCCTTTGGTTTCATCTTATATCTTTTGTTTATACTGACTACCACTTCTAGCTAATGCAACAACCAATGCTGCCGCAGAGGATCCAAAGGCAAAGGGAACTGCCAGTCTCAATGTGAACGCCGCAGCTTCAACTGGAACTGGAGACAAAGGCAAGGGAAACAAGGTTTGTCCTACCATATACTTAACCCTCTGTATCATGATACTAACTTATCACAGGGAAGCGCAAAAGGAACTGGTGGCGTAGCACAAGCAAGTGGTGCAGCAAAAGGAAATGGTGCAGCAAAAGGAAATGGTGCAGCAAAAGCAACCAGCGCAGAAGCAGCGGCAGCTGCGTCAACAGCCAAGGCAGGCAAAGGCGAGGCAGGCAAAGGCGAGGCAGGCAAAGGCGAGGCAGGCAAAGGCGAGGCAGGCAAAGGCGAGGCAGGCAAAGGCGAGGCAGGCAAAGGCGAGGCAGATCCCGCTACAGCCGGAGCTACCACAGGCGACCAATCTCTCACCGGTGAGATCCAGAGCGAGCTCAGCTCACTAGGTCTCCGTCGTCTTCCTATCATCGAATCAAGAAAAAAGAATAAGAACGGTACCGCTGATGCCACTGGTACTACTGGTGGCAACACAGCTGCTTCGACCGGTACCGGAGGAAAGAAGGGTAAAGGGGCCAAGGGGGCTGCTAAGCCTACAGGCGCTAGTGTAGCTTCCAGTGCTGCTGCTTCTGCGACCAACTAGCGTGCCTTTGATTTTTCTTTCTTTCATGGGGGGTGTTTGAAATGGATTTGGGAGGGTTCGGTTTGGAAATAGATAATTGGACCAGGCGGTTTGATACCAGTCAACTGGATTGATGTCCACATGCTATACTTTGGATGATATGGAGTTCCGAGCTATAGAGTCTAGACTGAATGAAAAACCATCATAATTAAAATGCGTTCTGTTTGTTGAATGAAAACATGTGGTATGTCCAAGTGGAGTTTCAACCTGAGCTTAAAACGTCCAATACTTGATACTAGCAAAAGTTACACTACTTCCTATAGTTCTGTTTTAGTCGTCTTTCTTAAATAGGAAGTACTCTCGTGCTTTACTTCATATTTCCTAATTACTACGTAATGCTGAGTCAGTATCATGATGTATCGCCATGATGAAAGCCAATCACTCATCCCCCATAAAAATTGTTATGAGCCGCAACCCACATCCACCGGAGAGTATAAAATGATTCCTTCATGCAACCAACACACCCAAACTTTCTACACGTTGCGCTTGGCAGAGATTGAATGTGGATGGTTAGATAAGTCTTCTCTCTACATTTTCACCGGCACATATCGCTCCCAATCCGGCGAGTTGCAAGAAATTGGCAGATATTGTAGAAATTTTCTATTCATTGTCGTTGGTTTATGTTAGCATACTCACCGCCAGATAGATATATCACTATGGCAATCTTCAATTTCTTCCACGACACCTGGAATGATAGCCAACGACGCATATGACGAAGGGCCATGCCCAGCAGGTAAATCCAACAGGATAAGCTGTTCTCGACAGCAAATCTAGCCTCTATTCTCGTGCTGATTAGAACAACCTGTTGAATTTATTCCTGGGCAATCACCAGGGGGTTTAAATACTCGTCATTAATGGTACAATTCCGTAAATGACCTCTTGTCTTTCATCAGAGCTCTAAGAGGAATTGGTAATTTCCACAATGAATTTCTAAGTGACTTTAGATTTCTAGATACTTCCCTTCTATCCCTACATAAACTACTATCTCTGCTGATTGTGACCTTTTCAACTGAATGGTGAAGATTCTCAGAAAAACGGTCACATGGAGAGTGTGGTGGTGGAGTGGAAATACGGTAATTTTCCAGCTATGAGTAATCTGCGTGTTATGGAGTCAGAGTTGGGTAATTGTAGTTGGGGTATGGAATTTGTCCTTCCTCTTCGTATGTTTTTATTGTCGTTCAAATCAACTCTGCTGTCGCTATATTTATTCTTGTGACTTTAAAATGTGATATCGGATGTCGAAAAATTTCGAAAAATTGCCGCATAGATCGCATAACATATAGTTTAACACCGAGTAGCCTATATCACCGAGTGGCCCACTTCAAATTATATCAAAATTAATGTTTTTTTAATATTTATATTTTAATAATCAATTATTATTTTTTGAAAGAAAATTAATATAAAATAATAATAAAAATTTAGTGTTTTATAAATCTAGTTTTGATATAAAAATTTCTTTTATATTTTTAAAAAAAAATGGAAATTGTTATGATTTTTGTTACAAAAGAAATATTTCTATAATAACTATTATAATAATTTAAATCTTCAATAAATAATTAGATTTTTATATTATTTATATAATTAGATTTTGTAATTTCAATTTTTAGAAAATTCTATTTATAAATAAAGAAAGTACATAGTTACACATAGACGAATTTTGTATATAAAAATAATAACCAACTCGGTAATATGAGCCACTTAGTGTTAAACTACGTTATATAAATAGTCAAATGCAAATACTCAATACAATTAGAACTAGATTGTAAGTAGCCCCTCTCCAGCACTATCTTAATTCTGTAGATACTGTCGAATCTCTTTACTTATAAGAAACATAGAGCTCTACTATTTTTAAATAGTTTTTAGGAAGATCATTCTCAGCCCCTGAACTCGAGCTTCTGCACCAGCACGTCATCATGTCCTTCTGGTCCACTCCATGCTTGCATCTAGCCTCTTGTTCAGACTGTGATATGCACTCACTAGTTTGATTCAAAGCTTGTGTTATATAAATCTTTTTATGTCCTCAAATATCGACTGGCAAGAATCCATGATGGCATTCATCATCTAAATGGGCTTTCAAGACAAAAGCTATCCAGGAAGCTATTGGCAATATGCTTCATATGTTCTTGAAGAGTAACGTGCATCAGGCGTGAGATACTTGGGGAAATATTTCGGAAGCAAGTCATTGCCATAGGCGTCGAACATATCACACTGTCAACAGGCATTATTGTCATCAGACGTTTGACCGAGTTGTCGCTGTCGCTATCACTAGAAACCAATTCCTATCATTCGAAATCCACTTATCCCATAGAAGTTCGCTCCACTCTTCCAACATTGCTTAGAATTCCTGATGAACGAGAACTGTCAAATTATAGACTGGTGGTCCCATAAAGGTGATGTTCCTCCCTCCAAGCAAAGCAAATCATCCTGATTCTGCTGATGATTTCTAAACTTGTGTACCCCAGTTCATGGAGTCTCGCATATTTAAGCTAAAGAAGATCAAAAATCTTGATGATATTCACTTCATTGAAGAAGATTCGATCATCAGCTCTAATCATTGCCCCCTCTTTCGAGTTTTGGATTATGCGCAGGTAGTATTCACTTCCAGCCAGTAGAATTTGTCAATCTTATGACTTTAGTTTGGTCTTCGGCTTTCTGTAAAAGGCTCTCCATGGTTTGTTCTTCAACGACGGAATTTCTTAAGTACCAAATTTCAAGGAACCCAAAAATTAGATGAGTCCATAACTGTTTGCATTATCTGTCAATTATGGAGAAATTATCCTCTAAAAACGAAGTTGTTGCGGACTTCCTTCCCCCTGATAATGGCTTCAAAACAGGGGACCGATGACAGTGATCACAATTTTGACAGTCAATTTTCCGGGAAATAGCTTCTGTTATTATCATTGGGCAAGACCTCTCTTTTAGAGATGGTTACACGATAACTGCATCGAAAGTTCAGACCAATATTATCCGAGTCAAATTGAAGGATGCACGAGAAGCATGCCGGGTTTTGTCTCTTGTGGTATAGTAAACTCTGGCCTGTAAATGGAGAAGCAACGATGATATAAATACCGGAAAAGGAAAGCTCCATAACATTGCGACGTTTGAAGTTGATCTAGAAGCCTCGTATATTCATGGAAAGCTGTCTTCTCCGTTGATTGGTCAAACCTGCATGTATGTACTCACTGTTGCTTCATACATATTGACAGGATCTTGAGTCTTAGCAGAGAATCTCCAAGGCTCCCTGCAACAAAATAAACCAATGGCTAAGCTTTCAACGAGATCAAAGAGGGTGCTTTAGGATACCGCCGGATAATGTCCAAGGGATTATCCTACTGATAACCAATACTCGCAGCTTATACTTGGCGGCTTCATATCAAAGGCGCATGATATATTCATTCCTGACCGGTAAATATCGTCAGCCACTGATCCTATTGTTGGTTATTATCATCACTGTTATAGAACTCAATTTCTCAAGCTATGTTCTTCCTCAATAGCAGTGTTGAGCACCGGAGCCAAACTACATCTATGTAAAAACTTCCAGATCGACTTGGAATCCATCATACTAAGCTTCCTTGTAGGTTTGACCGAGTCTGGCTGACGCTCTGAGTTCGACGCTTTGAGTTTGACTTTTTATACAGTGGGAGAGAACCTCTCATAAGGAACCCATAATTCGGTAGCCCATTGTCCATTTATCTAAGTATTGAATTCTTCGCCTTAGTAAGTGTGGTTCCCACTCCTTTCATTCCAACTATTCCTAAGAAATATCTCACAAAGATACTATAAAAGCCTCGTGTAGTTGTCCAACTCAATCACTTTTCAAGCAAAGGACGATGGACGGCCGCCACTGCTTCACGAGGTAGTTGGTCAACTTTCCACCTATCATTGAGCGTAACATGGATTTATATTCATTTGTGTCTCGTCAGTAATTTTTTATCTCTTGTCATGTAGATCTAAATCAATTTATCAGACGTACTCTTCTGGATTTTTGTCATTGTGTGAAAGTATATTGGCGCTGTCATGAAACGGAAAATGCATAATTGCTGTTAATATATTACAGCCACGTTAACGTAGATCGTCAGCAGTCATATTCGAATTTTAGGATAAATCACACAGTATGAATGATATCTCCAAGATAAACCTGGGCACACACATGTCAAATTCTGAAAATTGATCAAATGATGAATGGTTGCTCCTCCCCCTCGACGTCACGGTTGATGGCTCTTACACATATCTATTATCCTTAATTTGAAGGTCCGCAAGCTCCTTATGTAGAGAGTCCTGGAAGAAAGCTATTTAAAATTCCCAACGAGATCCTGCGATTTACTGAATAATATTGCATAGATAGCAGTGTCAAAGCTATCCGTCTTCTAATCATCAGCTCAAACTCGAAAGCAATTAAATATTAAGACCGGGAATCAGGTCCGCCTGGCTTTTTAGATAGCAAGTGTTAATCGATTTCTCTTTACCCCTTGTTGTTCTGAGAGCCAAGAGCTATGTATAGTCAAGAGGTCCTCTCGTCGCTTGGAATTTTTTGTTGTCATTTATGGCAAAAACTTGCATGGGCAACAAAACTTTTCGCTGCCATTACTTTCTCAAACGCGGCCGTCAACCACCAACATCCCACTTCGTATGTCATACCGCGCCAGGAAAGATAATGCCTCACAAAACTTCCCACAAATAACGTAGAAGGCTTTCGTTAGCAGCACTTCTTTGACCATATCCTCAAAGGACTTTGAGACGGTTCAATCTGTGTTCATGATGCCGAACAAGAATACCAGGAGTCTATTTTTATAGACCCAGCCACCAAGATCTAGATAACCTACTTCATGCAAGGTGTTATTCACTTCCTTTTAAACTCACGCACTACGCTATGGCGCTGAATCCTCCACTGAATTCATCTCCTCAACTGACTCTTCTCGGTCCACAAGCCAATCCGACCCTCTCAAGAGACCGTTGTTCTACCTATAAACATGCCTTCCTTTCATCCCTAACCACTTTTCCCTCGCAAAAACCCACGACAGCGAATGCGAGACTTATAAGATGTTCCTAACCTTTCAAAGTGGTCACCAAAATACCAAGTAACTGGATGATGCCACAAATTGAGTCGTTATCTGACAGGAGATATGGCGACCGCCAGCTTTCTTCACAATATTGCACACTCGCTATCAACACTGATCTTGGTTGGTTTACCACTGTCTTGCTTAATATCAACCAGATTATATTTGATTGTCGCTTCTGCTGTAACTTCTATCATTGCCAGCTTTGTTATTGTCAATCATACTAGATGCGAACGAAATTCTACCTCTTTCTCAACAACACATCAATGTGGTCAAATAGAAATAAAAAGCACGGCTAGACACAGGGACTACCAGTCTTTCACAAGCATTTTTGGCCCTCCATATATCTTGGAATATTCATAATTTCTTAAGAGAATATCTATAGAACGACCACTTTATATACCCAGCTACTGCTGGATGGTTCATCGTATACAGCGTGGCTTAAAACGTGACTGTGAATGCTTGACCAGTACTGTAGTATCCGTAAGTACAATTTCTTGACCACAATATTGAGTCACCCGCGTTCTGTGTCCCCATATAGAGGTTTACTTAGACCTCCTCACTTGTTATTTTCCTCTTTCCATTTAAAATATTGTATAGACCTCGATTATCTTCATGACTAGATCCATTACGTCCCATGATCAAACACGACTGATGCAACCGGACACAGATGTTCACGACCCACTATATCGAAACCTTACCAACTTATCAAATATCATGGATATCATTCCGAAGAAACTCCAAAGCTCAAAAGCTAATATACCACAGACAAACTCAGCCGCGAGCACCATGTCATCCTTTCCCAGACGAAAAGGCAGATTTGTGGGACTCAGGCACTTTTCAAGTAGCCAGCGCAGGAGCCCAAGAACAAAGATGCGGCACGTATTCCTACGAGGGAGCAAAGTATACCTTACACGCCGCAGAAAAATTGTCCAGCACGCATGAATTTCTTGTATCCAAGAAGCGCTGTTTCAAAAAGCTAGAGTTCATGGGCTGGATATATTCAACTTTGAGCTGTGTCTCGTCAAGATCTTGCTAGGAAAGTTGTTTCAACAAGCATTCGTAAAGGTGAGACGCGCAGGAAGGGTAGTACTTCGTTGGAAGTCTAGCGAAGTCGGCCTTTGCAGATTATGAGACGAACGAATGCATTTGGTCGCAGACGCATCTTCGGCGATAGGTTCGGACTGTATTTTGATATCTAAGGCTCCTTGTAATAGAACTGCGAGTGAATCGCGCCATGCTTCGATCGGTGTCGTCTGATTATTGTCGCCAAAAGGGACTTCGGTCAGGAGTGGTACCTTTGCTTGAGATCGAAGAACGTAGCATCTAAGTGGCCAATCAATCAGACGCTCATGTCATTTGGTGGGATCAGCATGCTTACTAGCATTGTTATGGGTTATAGATCAGTGGTTGATAAGTCTTGCTTGAGAGGTGATGCGTGGAAGTATCAGGAATGGCGCAAAGCGATTGGAAACTCCATGCAGGATGTTCTGGGTCATGTTGAATTGGACTAGCAAATCCTAAAAAGATTTTCTCATGAATACAAACCCGTTGGTGCTGAATATTTGATGTACAATTCAAAATCACAATGGCACGAAAGTCCAACCCCAATTTCTTTGCCCATGGGAGGACACGAAACCACGAGTTGCTAGAAAATTGGGCGGTGCAGTTTACCAATATCTACCTTGATGTTCACGCGACAGCAACGCGAGAATTGATTGTGGAAACCAGAGGTTTTGCGACTTCTGCGGAGCTACATGGCTTTTTGATCAAACTCAAGACCAAACCGCAATGATGCAGAGAGCTCCAGGGGAGACGCGAGAAAGTCCTAAAAATTACTAGCTAGAAAGATTAGATGACATGGAAGCAGGTGTGCGCTGAGTGGCAGCAACATTGAGGCCTGTAAATTGAAGTAGTTCTGCGTCGCAGAGAATTGAGAGAACCGAGCAGAATATGCGTTGAAGTATGCCATCCATCCAGCAAAATGCAGCAGCTGCAAATTCGGTATTGTATCAAGCAACATCGTTGAGATAGTGTCTGGCTTCAAAGGAAAGACATATCAAGAGAGAGGTCAGCGTGGGTTAAATACTGAAATCAAGATCATGCAAAGTCGTCTCCGAGTACCATTCCCATGAACCATTCCCATATCACAGTCTTGAAGGTGATTGTCTCGGCGCCGCCGAGAAGTACTAAGAACTTCTCCCACAGATAAATTTCCAAACCAGTTCCAGAAACATTCTTCCAAAAACAATCTCAGATTAACAACCTTGGACGAAATCAATTGAACTCTTTTCACAGCCAGTCCTTACAATTACCTCTCATCACATTACATTAAAGAATCACACACACAAACCATCATGAGTGCTCCAAATGAACTTGTTTGGTTGGGTAAACTCTTTTTGTTCAGATTGAACAACAAAATCGTTGACACCTATGCATCCTGCAAGAAGAAGATCTTGGAGAAGGTCAACAACAAGAAGGTCAAGAAGGATGACGTTGTTGAAGAGGTTGAAGTTCAAGAGCCTACCAGAATCATTCATGTAAGAATGCAGATTACTAAGTCAACCTGTCCAATTTGTGGAGATCGTTTTGAAGTCCTGGCTCAATTTCGGGAGCGACTCTTAGCAACCGGCGGAGCGGAAATTTAGCGTCTTGGCTAAGTATTACCGATCATCCCTCACAACCTCATCATCACCACCATCGCATCAACAACTCCACCAGCACTCTCTCTTTTTCTCGCAAATCGTCACATCGCAATCCGTGTGTCCAATTATCGCGAGTCTTTCGAAAATGTCTTTCACACGCGCCATTCCACGCGCTACCAGCACCATCGCCCGCACACAATCAGCAGTTCTCAACCAAGCACGAAATTTGTCTATTACCGCAGCCCGAAAATCAGCAGATCATGGTGACCACTATGAGCCACCGAGCGGATGGTTATTTGGAGTGAAACCTGGAGAGAAGGCCGAGAAAGAGGGATGGGAAAATTTATGGGTGTACGGGTTTTTTGGAACTTGTGCTTTTGGAATTGTCGGTTATGCGGTTAAGCCAGATACCTCGTAGGTTTTTTAATTTCTTTATTTCTTGTGGCATCTTAATACGGGTGAAAGTTCGAAGGTGAAGTGGTTGGTTTTGGGAAAATTTGGTATGGGCTGAAAGATCAGGGATTTAAGAAGAGGGGTGGAGGGGTTGTGGCAAGAATGGAGCAAGGGAAATTGAGAACATGGGCTTCTACGGATATATGATCATACACAAAACACAAACAGCTGCTAATATTCATTCACAGGATACAAACATGGGCATTAGAAGAAGCACGCAGAAGGTTAGAAGCCGAGGGGATCTTGAAGGAGCCAGAAGACAAATCATAAACCATTATACTATTGGGCAAGCAAGTTACAATGGAGAATCTGGAACTGGACAGAACGCTCAAGGACGAAGACTGATGGAGCAGGGGAGTTGTACATACGAAGGATTGATGATGGAAGGCTATGAACATCTTGCGCAGAATTCCAAGATGTACGGGTTGCACGGAATATTATGCGTGCTAATAGAGCGAAGGAATATTATTGAGTTTCTTTTCTTTTCTTTCTCAAGGAACTTGGTACCAACATGAGCTTACTGTGAATTTCGTTCGGTCTGTGGTGAATAAAAAGTGAAATTCTGGAACTCGATGAAAGACCCGCGTACCACTCTTGAGGGCAGTATTGCTATCTGGTCATCATTGGATCTGATGACTCTTCAACCTCGATCATGTGTCCGTTCATCAGTTCAAACTCCGGTACAAGATAGTATTTCACAATACGAATTTGAAAGTTCAAAGTATGACTAATATAATATATATCCCATTTTTCGCTTTTCCATTCATCTGGCTCTATGAATACATACACATTTATAGCTCTTTAATTAGGTACAACATAACTCCACTCATGCTCTTCATCACCATATTGTCTAGCCTCGATCCATTCCTTCATCTTCAATGCGATCTCACCAGCTTCTTGATCTGGTCTCAATCCACACTCAACCAGATTGCCCTTCCATGAGATGTTCCTCACTGGACTGACGACTGCTGCAGTTCCTGCACCGAACGCCTCTAATAATCTACCTTCTTTTGATGCATCTGCTAACTCACTCATAGTGTATTTACGTTCAGAAATGATCCATCCATCCTTAGTCAGCTTCTCGCGGGCTAAAGATAGAACAGAGTCTCTCGTGACACCTTCCAGGATTGTACCGTCTAATGGAGCAGTAACCAATTCCTTTTGGCCTTCCTTGTTCTTAATAGCCACAAACATGTTCATGGTTCCAACCTCGGTAACATACTCCTCCTCGCCGAATAACCATAAGTTTTGGTGGAACCCTCTCTTGGCAGCTTCTAATTGTGGCAAGATACATGGAGCATAGTTCGCACCTAGTTTCTTGTCTCCAACTCCTCCCGGCCATGCTCTTACGGCATAATCTGTAGCTTCTAAGGACACAGCCTTGAATCCAGTAGGGTAATATGGCCCAACTGGAGAAGCAATAACATAAAGTAATGCGGAACCTGGTGGTCCAACACCCAGTGTTCTTTGTGTTCCAATCATAGTTGGTCTCAGGTATAATGAATATCCTCTTTCTTCTGGAATGAATCGTTTCTCCATAGCAACGAACTTTGAGATCAATTCGATCATAGCGGATTGATCAAAAGTCGGCAGAGCAATACGTGCAGAAGATTTGTTCATTCGTTCCATATTCTTGGTAGGTCTGAAGAGCCGTACCTGTCCGCTTTTATCCTTGTATGCCTTCATTCCCTCAAAACACTCAAACGCATAGTGAAAAACGCAGGACGCGGGATCGAGGGAAAGGTTTTGGTAAGGTGTTATGCGTGCGGGTAGCCATCCATCTGAAGCTGTCCATTCAATGCTAAGCATATGATCTATGGGCGGTCAGCAGTTGGCAATGTTGTGAGATCTCCGAGGAGCTTGCCTGTAAACGATCTTCCAAAGACCAGTTCATTTGGGGGGAGTAGCTCATTAGGAGTAGTGTTTTTCGTTATAGTCAACTTGGTAGGGTCGATATCTTGTAGCTTTGTCGTAGAAGCAGCTTCTGCTTGTATGCTGTATAATCTCGAAGAAGCCTCCCATCGCCTCGACACTCTGGAGCTTGGCTTTGCGAAAGCTGCCCCTCTTGGGAACAATTGACGAAGCATTTTGTTCAATTTCAAAGAATAAAAAGTTTGGATGAACTTCAAAATGTGAATTGGGGAACTTGAGCTTCTTAAATGTGTAAAGTCCCACCTATGCTTTGAAATGGTACTCGGAGTCAGTCATTCAACTCTCAATGCCCAAAATAAATTTAGATGCTGTGACCACTTCCCGGCTCCGAGTTGCGGAGTGTCAGCATAATCTTGTCCCATCATATTGCAAGGATTAAAAAGATAACATTCAAATCTTATGCAGACTTATGTAAGCAACATGTCCCTGAAATCACAAGCTTATAATTAACACTCGTTGTGAGAGGTCGAATTCCAGAGTAGATGTCCCTTTATTATTAGGACAAGGCTTACGATTTTTGTACATCCAGAGGGAGAGGACATTTGCGATACTACAACAAAATCATTCCACACTGTATGAAAAGTCCGAAGGAAAATCAACAACAGTCACTTAACGAGATCACATCAGTCAAGATAAGCTTCCTCACAATATAATTATCAAGGGTTTAAGGTTTATGCGCCAGAAGTTCGGACAATCCTTTGATACTCCAGTGTTGGTGGGAGGAGAGCTGCGAAGATGTTCAGTTCCGCGTTGAAGTCCTTCACCTCGAATATTAACTCGAATTATTCAGTCTCGTCCACACCCAGTTCATACTCAGGACCATGGAAAATATACGATGCGAAGAAGAAATCGACAGGAAAGACTGCTTCAGTCTTTGTCCTCGACCGCAAAGCCTTAGATGCACATGCAGGATCCTTGGGGCGATCGAGTGCTACCTCGATGAAGCGTGCGACTGAGGAGGTGATTGAAAGATTGAAGAAAGAAGCATCGTCTTTGGCAAGGCTGCGGCATCCTAGTATTCTGGAACTGGTAGAACCGGTGGAAGAATTGAGGGGTGGAGGATTACAATTTGCGACCGAAACCGTAACAGCTTCGTTATCTGGCCTACTACAGGAAAAAGATGAACAAGAAAGAGCTGGTGGGATTGGCGGACGCTCAAGTCGATATGTCACAGAGGATTCGGAAGGTGGCAGAAGGAGGAAAGAGGTTGAGATAGACGAACTGGAAATACAAAAGGGTCTCCTGCAGATCAGCAAGGCATTGGAGTTTTTACACGATAATGCTAGCCTTGTACATGGAAACCTGACTCCTGATGCAGTGTTTGTGAATGCTAAGGTGAGTTTCTTAACCATATTTACATATGCTGCGACTAATTATCGTAGTCTGATTGGAAACTTAGTGGACTTAGCTTTTGCAGTCCGCCAGACAATTCGACTAAAGCATCTTCAGTGCAACCAATTAATCTCTCTGAGGTTCTGAATATCGATCCTCGACTACCTCGTTCTGTCCAGATCAACCTCGACTACTGTTCCCCAGATTTTGTCCTAGACTCGAATTTAAATGTTTCAGCAGACATGTTCTCACTGGGTCTTCTCATCGTCGCTCTCTATAATTCGCCTCATACATCACCACTGGAGTCCAACAATAGCGTATCTGGTTACAAAAGACTATTTACCTCGTCTTCCACCATCCCTTCATCTAGCAATACCTTCTTATGTAAAAAGCCATTGCCGAGAGATATGACTGGAGAGGTACTACCGCGATTGATTACTAGACGTCCAGCACAACGTATGACCGCGAAAGAGTTTCAAGACAGCGCTTATTTTAATAATATTTTGATATCTACAATTCGATTCTTGGACTCTCTACCAGCCAAAACTCCCAATGAGAAGGCCCAATTTATGCGTGGTTTGTCCAGGGTGTTACCATCATTCCCAAAGAGTGTCATGGAAAAAAAGGTTTTGCCGGCCTTGTTAGAAGAAATGAAAGACCGAGAATTGATATCATTAATTTTACAAAATATCTTCAAAATAATCGAATTGTTACCCTCCGGAAGAAGGCCTTTTACCGAAAAGATCATGCCTAGGCTTAAGGAGATATTTCTGAATAACCCCAAACCTCCTACCGAGCGTGACGCTGCAAAAGAAGCTGGATTGATGGTATTGTTGGAGCACATTCAAGTAATATCAGTCAATTGTTCGGGTAAAGAGTTCAAAGATGGTAAGATATTCGCCAAAAGATTAGATGCATTGTGCTAATTGCCTTAGATATCCTGCCCATTGTAGCAATATCGATAGATTCGCCAACGCATGCACTTGTAGACGCTGCTTTGCGAAGCTTGAATGTAGTTCTTCCTATCCTTGATTTTTCTACTATCAAGAATGAGCTTTTCCCAGTCATCTCTTCGGTGTTCACAAAGACCAGCAGTCTAGGAATAAAAGTCCGAGGGCTAGAGGCTTTTGTGGTTCTTTGCGGTGGCTCAAATGATCCGACTTCTAGCAATGATGGTCTCGATGGCATTGGGGGTGCCAAGAAAAATACATCTACCCCCCTCGACAAATATACCATGCAGGAGAAGATAGTACCTTTGATTAGGGCAATTAGGACGAAAGAACCTGCTGTTGCAGTCGCGGCCCTAAACGTTCTTAGACAGATAGGTACTATAGCCGACGCAGAATTTGTTGCCATGGATATTCTTCCGATATTATGGAATATGAGTTTGGGGCCACTCCTGAATTTGCAGCAATTCCAATCTTTCATGGAACTCATTAAGAGCCTATCTGTTCGAGTCGAGTCTGAGCAAACAAAGAAGTTACAAGAGCTTTCCGGTAGTAACGGTGCAGGTGTAAGGGCAAATGGTACCGATGATTTCATGTCGTTTGGCGCCGCTTCGGCTTTCCCGCCTGCCGTGGGATCGGATGATCCCGAAATGGATTTCGAACGACTTGTTAAAGGCGGAACTGGTGCACCTTCATCAAACAATGCCTTAGACTCCAGTTGGAATTCTAATTCTACAAGCCCCCACGCTCAACAAGCACAGTCGGCGCAACCAAAACCATCTTTTGCTTGGTCTACCCCATCGCCCACAGCGCCTACATACCCTTCTAACTCGATTAGTAATGTCCTTCGACCACAACAAGCAACATCACGAACGGTCACTCCAGACCTCTCAAGCTTTGGTGCTTTGACACCATCAGCTACTCAATTCTCACAACCGCTTCAACCGCAATTTAATTACTCAAATCCCATACAACCACAATCTTCATTCTCTCAACCCCAACCCTCCTTCTCACAACCTCAATCCGCGTTTCCTCCGCCCAAACCTGCAAACTCAACTTTGAACTGGAATAGTGCAGCTGCATCCTCGACTCCCAACCCATGGGCCTCTACACCTACAACCTCGACTTTATCACCCATCTCACCCCCTCCTTTGAATTCCTCCTTCTCTTCAACGAACAACTCAATGTCTTCACTTTCCATGAATCAAATGAATCAAGTTAGACCTGCCTTGAATAGTTCGCAAAGCGCCTCGAGTGCGTTCTCAAGCTTTTCATTGCCTCCACCACCCGGTGCAGGGACTGGGGGTCCAGCGAACTACAGTGCGTTTGGGAGTACCAGTGGAAGTGGGCTAGGAAGTGGGCTGGGAAGTGGCGGAATGGGAATGGGAATGGGAATGGGGCAGCAAAGACCCGTCGTGCAGCAGCAGCAGCCACAGAAGAAGAGCGGCTTGGATGCATATGAGAGTTTGTTGTGAGGTGGTGCAACTTCATATCGTACATGGGGTGAGAAGTGAAATTATGGAGGCATGAGATCAAACAGGGATCTGCAATCTGAAGCTATACATCGGGCACAGGATGCGAAGCGGAAATGGATGGCTTGCATGAAAACGGTTGATGGGAAGCTTGGAAGCGCCTGACAATTGGGTGCTGGTGGAGTTATGTTATGAATGTAATAGTAAATATATACCTAGTGGGCAGGAAAATGGATAGACATCGAGCGAGCATGAAGTTGTTTTGGCCAGTTATAGTCATATATCTCATTCTTTTGAGTAATGTGAATTTTCGTGATAAGTATTTCGTTTACATTGAATGATATCTCTTGTATCTTAAATTGTTTGTAATGCCCTTTAGGTCTTTCGTATGCTTCTATTCAGATGATATAGAAACCTATACAAGGATAAAATGGCCCACTCATTTTTTTCATTATCCATCCCACCTTCACAACCGGGCGAACGGATCTATAGACCCTTCTCTGCGCGCATCTTTCTGAAGAAATCTGTTACTCCGGTGAACACAACGAGTAAAATACCTCCACCAGGTCCCAATCTGAGAACCTTAGGTAAGAATCCCTTGTATAATGCTGCGAAACCTTCCTCCTTCATCACCGTACCGAGAGCTGGCCATGCCCAGTTGTATTTTGGTGCTAATCCGGCAACCTTGGGACTATTTTGAATACGTGATTTGACGACATCCATTGGTGTATTGAGGATTGTACCGGTGGTACCACCGATTGCTCCGGAAACCATGTTGACCATCATTTCCTGCTTCTTATTGTCGGGCTTGGGCATCAATGCCTTGACTTGGAAGATACATCCAAAGTATCCCGCGTTCCATAAGATATGTCTCCACATTGTACTTTCCAATCCGTTGTAAAGAGCCAATGGACCCTCGGCCTTTACAATCTTAGTAACACAATCAACCATTCCACTATATTTTCCGGCAGAGGCGCGATCTTGCAGACGGATCTTAACGAGCTCGAAGGGGACGACTACGAAGGATTCAGTAGCTCCGGCAGTAGCTCCGGTGAGAATGGAGAGGGATTGGTTCATCTTGGCGACACCGAATATATCACGGTAGAACTTTCCCCAGGATTCGTTGGCTGCAAATTTAGTGGCACGTTTAGGAGCTTCCATTAGAATTGGGGCTTCGATTCCGCGGTATAGTCGTGAGACACTTTGAATAAGACGTCAGCGCCCATCTTGAGATTGACGGGGTAGTATTATTGGGGAATCTATACCCTTCATTCTTAATGATCTTTCTAAAGCAATCCACCATGCCATTGTAGCCATCCGGCCCCGCGGAGCTGGTCTGCAATTGTCTATCCTTCCGTTAACGTTCTGTCTGACATCTGCTCAATGTACTGGTGCAGAGAGACTCAAAACTTACACTCTAGTCTTTACGACATCTAACGGGTACCTGCATGAGTCAGTATGATGCAGTAGCAAATGCTTGTCTCCTGTTGAGGGGCACTTACATAATAAGAATCTATCGCAATGGCACATAATTTAGTTCCATGGTTCTGTAAGTTTCGTATGCTATGCAGCAGAGAGAACTTACTTCAGATACACCGGCGATCGCACCTATATTGTCTTTGTAAGTCTCAATTTCATGATATGGGGTGAGGGGTAAAACATACCAGCAGCGAACTGATAAACGAAGGGAAGAGGCTTTTCGGTCGACATGGTTGCGATTGGTGCTATAAAATGGTTAGAAATGAGTATAATGCCCTTTGAAGAGAGTTGTATCGAATTTGATGAGTTATTAGTACAACATACCTTAATCTAATTACCTATTGTCTGAGCTGAGCTGTCGCTGTCGAGAAATTATTTTGATCTCGTGTGATCTGTGCGATGACAATCTTATCAATCCCAGGGTTCTAAGCTCTTCCGCTGCTTCTCCACCTTTAGCCGATAGTCGGAGGGTCAGAGATAAAATCACCGAATGGTGTGAAGACAGGGGTAGAATGAATAAACAGTTCAAAACACGCGCTAAAACTAGTGATATACGCATAAAAATGGAAAGCGCGTCTCCAAGTCGCGAAGTCGCGTATTCTACTCCACAAAGTGCAAGAACTATCAATCAATATACATCCCAGCTACATTTAACACTTTACATATTGCTTATTGCTTATGATTCAGATTACTTTTGATATTACTCAATTTCCATAACATAACATTATCTTTCATGTACTTTACCAAGTCATATTTTGTGAAGATATAATGCCTCTTCAAAAATCCTTCTCTGAGACTAATCATTCAGGAAAAGAGAACCACGTATGTATGCGTTCTACTAACTGTGGAATAACACTTTCAACAAATGATCATCATATGAACGAAACTGGAAGCTAATTGAGTTACAGTCCCGACAGCCGTGGCAGAGGAATAAAAGTTATCAGAACCAACAACAAAAGCCTAAAGTTCCCGCAAAACCTTTAGCAGAGAAACCGCCGGTACCTATTTCTACAACCACGAAGAATATACTTAGCAACTTTCAATATCGAGAACAACCTGGGAAAGGAGATGATTCGAAAGAGGTTATAAATTTAGTATCATCGGAGACTGATAGTAGAATTGCCACGCCTTCGAAGAGTCGGCGGCAAGGCTCATCGAGAGATGAGAAGAGTTCTGTAGAAGAAGATGTCTTTCTTGACGACTCTACTTCAGCAGATGTACCTTCAACGCCGTCAATGGGGTTCGATCCCACGCAGAATGCCGATTTCAGACGACCATTTAAAGCGGTATCACCTGACGATCGGATAATCTGGGATACAAATAAGGATAGTCAACAATTACCAGAACCTGAGAGCGGCAAACTGGGAAAAAGGAAGAGGGACGATGATGATATTGGCAGAGCACAGAGCTCTTCACCTATACTAGGTCAATCTTCGCAAGCAGATTCATTTCCTAGGCCGGGGCCAGAAGTCGAGGTATGGATGAAATTGGGTCAGACTAAGGACATTAAGCTCTCGCGAATTATGGAAAACGCATCTCCGCAATCATCGAGGGAAGGAAACACGCCTAGAGGATTGACCAGATCAAGAAGTCTTGGCAATCCATTGAAACCCAAGAGACACCAACCAAGCAGGATAGGAAATAGTAGGAATATCGATACGCCGGGTTTGATGAGGAGATTGCAGGAAGATTACAAGCCCAAGGAGATTTCTAGTGGTCCTTCCAGCTCATCACCTCTTCCTGATAAAGGTCATTTTCAATTTGAAGGACCAAGTTCTCCATTGGGCGGAAAAGGAACTGAGAAGAGGACATCGCCCTTGAAAAGGAGACTCGAGCCGCCCTCTTCACCAAGTATGAATGTCGAATCTAATGTTGCTTTACCGAGTCCAAAAAGACCTGCCACTGCCGAGTCAAATTATGGTTCCGATGATGGTCTAGATGAAATTGGTGGAATGATACTTTCGGCTATCGAATCACAATCGCAAGTTCCTGCAGCTTCAATATTGCGACCACTACCACCGAGAACATATGAATCGCCAATTAAGCCTAGGGCTAGCTCTACATATAAATCCCAGATTGTATCCAAAAGTCCTGACCCTTCGAAAGCATTGGAGGACGATAGTAGCGACGAATTTGGTGAAGGTTTGGACGATGATGATTTCGATGCCGCATTTGCAGGATCAGCTCCGGTAGATGATGTGGAGCTTCCGCCGTCAAGGCCGAGAGGTGCAACAGCTAAGAAGGAAGAGTCTGATGATGAATATGGCGACGATATAGACGATTCAGATTTTGCGGCTGCAGAGATAGCAGCAACGCAGTCACTAAAACAATCAACAAATAGCTTAATGCCTGTACGTCCGAGAAATCCATAGCAATATATTATTAATTCAATGCTAAGAAATGTCTAGTCTATGGAAAAAGCTCGCGCAATTCAAAGATATCTTGTCACTATGATAGATGATAATCAGTATGAAGGTGTTAATGGTAGAATGCAACCAGAAAAGGTAAACTCTCATGAACTTTTGCCATGATTTAGCTAACCACCCACGAGACACTGTATCTTCAACCTGAGCGCTCAAAAATCAAAAGAATGGTATATCTCAGAGGCACTTGGATTGATACTCCAGTGACCACCAAGGCTTTTGTTCATATCATTGGTAAGTTTGATGCACAGGGAATCTGTGTCATAGATGATAACTCTGGCTTGATCATTCTTCATCCGGACCATCTTATATCTGCGCTTGTAGTAGCGGATTCTTTTGGGTGTACTCGTCGTGCTGTTCTTCAAGATAGGGTCAAAGCCACTGGTGAAGCATCCCCAGCTATGCTTTATGGAACGATTCTTCATGAGATATTTCAAGCTGCAATGCTTGTCAATCGCTGGGACAGGATGTTTCTTGGCGAGCTTATTGATAAGCTTGCTCAAAGACATCTTGAAGACTTGTATGTTATTAAAGTCGAGATACCTCAAGCTGTAGAATATCTACATAGTAAAATGGGAGAATTACAAGCATGGGCAGAATTGTTTGTGTCGTCCCAACCAAAGGTATGTGAACCAATCCACTTTCCACTCTGAATACTAACCTGCTTTATCAGCCTGGAGCTCTAGTAAAAGCTGGAAATGGTGATACTGTGGCCATGTGTGTCAGTAATCTTCTCGATGTTGAGGAACACGTTTGGTCTCCAATGTATGGTCTGAAAGGTAACATTGATGCGACGGTACAAATCACAATGAGAGACGAAAAAGGGCAAAGAACTCTCACTGCACCCTTTGAGGTCAAGACCGGCAAGAATCCCAGTGTTGCCAACCGTGCACAAACAGCGCTTTACAATCTTCTCATATCTGATCGATATGATGTTGAGATTGCTTATGGAATTTTGTACTACATGGAAACTTCAGAGACCATTAGAATTCCCGCCATTCGTCATGAACTTCGCCATATGATCATGCAGCGGAACGAGCTCGCGTGTTTTGTCCGTGAGAAAAATGCTCAACTTCCACCAATGCTCAAAAAGGAGAATATGTGTGGAAGGTGTTATGCGAAGAATACCTGCTTCATTTACCACAAACTGGCTGATGATGGAACTGGAGAGACAAGCGGTATGAAAGAGAAGTTTGATGAAGTGGTCAAGCATCTTACTCCAAGGCATAAAGAGTTCTTCCTCAAATGGGATGATCTTCTTACGAAAGAAGAGAAAGATTCCTTGAAGTTTCGTCGAGAACTATGGACTATGTTGAGCTCAGAGCGAGAGAAGCTTGGTCGGTGTTTCTCGAACGTTATAATTGAGGAAGGATCGGCATACGAAGATCAGAATAATGAAAAGATTAATCGATATCGATACACCATGATCAAACCAAAAAATACCGCAGCTCCCGGGTTCTCCTTCATGGACTCTCAGATAATAGTAGGAGAGCCAATTGTTATCTCAGATGAAAAGGGCCACTTTGCTCTCGCCAAAGGTTATGTTACAAACGTACGCAAGAACAGGATTACAGTCGCTGTTGATCGGCGTTTACACAATGCTCGCATCAGACAACCCGGATTTGATGAGATTAATAACCAGGTCTTTGCTAGTATCATGGAAGTCGCTGCAGAAGGATCTACACCAGCTAACTCTATTGGGAAAATAAAAGAGGATCCAATTCTTTATCGTCTCGATAAAGATGAATTCAGTAATGGTCTTGCTACCGTTCGGAACAATCTCATCCAGATCATGACCGAAGGTCCATTTGGATCACGCGAAATTCGAAGTCTAGTAGTTGATCTCAAGCCTCCCCGGTTCAAACCACATTCCACTCAGTATACACTCAAAGATCGATCTTGTATCAATGTGGATCAACGCCGTGCTATCGAAAAAGTCATGTCCGCACAGGATTATGCTCTAGTACTTGGTATGCCTGGTACTGGAAAGACTACAACAATTGCTCACATCATTCGAGCTCTTGTTTCGCAAGGGAAATCCGTTCTCCTCACCTCTTACACTCATACAGCTGTTGACAATATCCTTCTGAAACTTCGCGATGACTCAATCCCGATCCTACGTCTAGGCACTAAAGCTAAGATTCACCCCGATGTTCAAGAATTTGCCAAACTCGCTGTCGAACCTAAAGAAACCATGGAAGAAATTCGAAGTGCCTGGCATGACACACCAATTATTGCCACAAGTTGCCTCGGTATCAACCATCCCATCTTCAACGAACGTACATTTGACTACTGCATAGTAGATGAAGCTTCTCAAATTACACTACCCGTCTGTGTTGGTCCCATTCGCCTCGCTCGCACATTTATCCTTGTCGGAGACCACAACCAACTTCCGCCCTTGGTTAAAGACGAAGAAGCCCGTAAAGGAGGTCTGGATATCTCTCTCTTCAAATATCTCTCCGATGCCCATCCTCAAAGCGTCGTCTACCTCGAACATCAATACCGTATGAACGCCGACGTAATGGCTCTCTCCAATGCACTCATTTACAACGGTCGTCTTAAATGCGGTAGCACTTCTGTTGCTAATCGTAAGATAGTTATTCCCGATATGGAAGCTTTGAAAGCAAATCATCACACACCCAGTAGTATCTTACACAGTACACAAAAATCCATTTGTCTCGAGCCAAAAAAGGGAAGATGCTGGTTACGAGATCTCTTGGATCCGGATGTTACCGTAGCATTCGTTGATACCGATGGTCTCGGCGAAATAGCACGAGAAAGTGAAAAGGGAAATCGAACTGTAAATGACGTGGAAGCTAGAATCGTAACACAACTTGTTACTTCTCTCATAGCAGTCGGCGTCGATCCTACGGAGATCGGAGTCATGACACATTACCGCTCCCAGTTGGCTTTGCTTAAAGATAGTCTCCGAACCGCTAAAGGTGTGGAGATGCATACTGCAGATAGGTTTCAGGGGAGAGACAAGGAGGTCATTGTGTTGAGCTTAGTGAGAAGTAATGAGGGTGGAAGCATTGGGGAGCTGTTGAAGGATTGGAGGAGGATTAATGTGGCTTTCACGAGAGCGAAGACGAAGTTGTTGGTTGTGGGGAGTAGAGGGACGTTGAAAGGGAAGGGGGGGAATGATGGAGGAGATCGAAAAGAAGAAATGGTGAGCAGATTTGTTAGGTTGATGGAGGAGAAGAAGTGGGTTTATGAGTTGAAGGAGGAGCAGTTAATGGGACATTGGTGGGAGGTGTCGGGGACTGCGACGCAGGGAAGTGTGGGATTGTCGCAGTGGGTTAAGGTAGAGAAGGATATGGGGAAGAGGAAGAGGGAAAACCCTGTTTTGATGGATATCGAGGGGGACGAAGATGGAGACAAGGAAAACGAGCGAATGGGCGTGATACCCACCAAGAGAGAACTGATGGGTATGAAGAGCGGCAAAGGCAAACACCAGCCTAAGAAGATTAAAGGAGGTTTAGCGACGAATAATGGAAATATACGGCAAGGAAGCGTTTTGATGGATTTGGTTAATGATATGTCATAATTCATTAGAATTGGGAACAGAAATTTGTAGGATTATCATGATCAGGGGTTTTAGGATGGGAATGCTCTTACGGCTCATGTTTTTGTCTTGAGCATAGCGTTGAGGTGGGAAACAAGCTTTAGTATATCTTTTGTATGGATCGGGATGCTGGTGTTTGGGTATATTCATAGGGTAGAAGAGAAAACGGACTTGGTTTTCTTCATAGCATGTATGAGATGCGTTTGCATTGTTTGGTCGATATGCTACGATGCTTTTCTTCATTCGCATGTAGCATTGAAGGGAAAGATAATTTGAAATGGTTAATGTGGAAATCATGTGTGAATATTAGGAATCAATTAAACTGCAAGATTGCGAGGCGTGAGTAATATGCGATGTTTCCTTTCGCTGCTTGTTACTTTCTATGAACGTATGTAGGCATTGGGTGTTTAAATGTGATATGTGGAGTGCAAGAAAAATGAGATTGAAATGAGTCGAGAAGAAAGAATTTTGAGCATACAGTGCTAGTCTTGAGTTGGTGTCGGTGTTAGTGTTTAGTGACCGGAAGGTTTGCAGATGCCAAGTTGTACTTGGATGTTTGATGTCTGATATCTAATGTGTATCGTATCTATTCCGTCTCGAATTTCTGGATCACTTTTAGTAGTAGGTAGATATTTGATAGTAGATTGAGTATTTAGATTTGCTTCACAGAGGTAGTAACAATCTGGCCGATCGAGTGAGGGTTTGTTAGGCGTCTAAATTTATCTTGGATAACTAGAGGAAAAATGTTTCAAATCTCTCTTCTTGCTTTGCTTTCACAAACGAATCTTACTTTTGTAGATTAGATGGTGCCAATTGCAAGCAATCCAACATCGTGGTGCAAGGAGCGACTGGCTGGGAATCATGGATATTATAAAGTAATCATCTATTTATTTATTCCATATGAATGAATAATATTGCAGCATACCAATCTTGTGCAATTCTATCGCCATAAGAGGAATTTAATTTTACATACATTATTGCGATATCTCCATGAGGTTCTACAAGTAAGTATCTTCAAAAGTAAGGAAGTAGACCACGCAAAAATAAGATTGCATGCCCTACCATTCATGTCTTAATATATAAGCGAACCCCTTTTTCTTTCTCGTTCTCTTTCTCTTTCTCTTTTAACGCCTTTGAGTAATGGATATCCATATCCATATCCACATCCATACCACTACCCAACAAGAATCGAAAAAGAACAAGAAAAAAATATGAGGAATCGCTACCCATCCCATCCAATCCAATCCAATCCTCAATCTTCACTTCCGCACACTATTACATACCAGTATATATTCTCTAAAATTGTTCTCACAACTGATTAATTATCTATCAGATCAGATCAAATCAGAGGTGATCAGAGATGAACGAACCAAACAATCGATTAATCAAAACCATAAATTCCGATTGATGTATGTACCTAGGTATCAACATCAAACCGTCTTCGAATAAATTTGTGAGTAGTCGAAAGGTTGAGCGAGAAAGTATTATATCATATTACATCATTTCATATCCCCCATCTCCTCCTCCCTCTCCCCCTCCCTCTCCCCCTCCCTCTCCCCTTCCCTCTCCCCCTCCCTCTCCATACATATCTAGACACCTTCTCACTATCACGATAAAACAAAATACCATCAAAAACTAATCTAATCTTATCTAATCCCACTCATCCTATACTCAATATATACGAGTACAGTATAAACATATATAACACTCATTTCAACAGCAATACCAAGTTCTACTTCTACTTCTACTTCTTATTTATGACTTAAAGTATCAATATCAATATCATCCTCACCCTTCCTCCTCACCCTTCCTCCTCACCCTTCTTCCCCACCCTTCTTTCCACCCTCCTCCATCAGACATATCATTTCTGGAATGAGCTAAAAAGGAAAAAGTAATAAATAATTAACATCAATATCACCCTCACCATCACTCCAAAAACAAACCTAGTCTCTGAATTCATTTATAATTATTTATAATATAATTATCGTCGCAGCTTTCCTAGAAGTCTCGAGTCCCAATCCAACTATTTATTTCATTCCGCATGACACTTTTCAATTCAATTCATTTCATATGATATTTATCATATCCATCATATTCATCATATTTATCATATCCATCATATCCATCATATCCATCATATCCATCATATCCATCATATCCATCATATCCATCATATCCATCATATCCCCTCCAGCAACCAAAACCCAAATTCTCTAATGAGATAAGAGGGTGGGTAGGTAGTAAGTAACAACGACTTTTGCGCAGAAGATGGTTCTCATTTTGAAAGGTTCCGAATTTTCTGTATCGAGATAAATGGATAGATGAAGGTGAATGATCATCAACTCATTGCACTGCCAGAAGTCTAATCAATCGAAAAGACGGACAGCCAAGACAACAGACCTTCAGACAACAGACCTTCAGAAAACTAGACCATCAGACAAGCAGACCTCCAAAAACCAAAGTATCCAAGTCAAACAATGGAAATCCACAAAAACCACACAAGAGATACATATAAAGCTCAAACTACACCCAGCAGATAGAAAATAATATAATTTTACTCGACATAACATCCAAATCTCTCAAGCCTCCCACCCTATACACTCTCCGCCTAATACACAACCGCACTAACCACCTTCCCCCTACACTCACCAAAGCCCACCTTCCCTCCCTCTTCCACCCCACAAGTACCCCTCAAAGTAATCT
This sequence comes from Botrytis byssoidea, assembly GCF_014898295.1. Classification (NCBI taxonomy): domain Eukaryota; kingdom Fungi; phylum Ascomycota; class Leotiomycetes; order Helotiales; family Sclerotiniaceae; genus Botrytis; species Botrytis byssoidea. The sequence continues at coordinate 393,294 of NW_024065845.1, forward strand.
CGTCACCATCCTTCAAAAACTTCCTCGTCTCCATTCCCACCAACCAAATATCCTTACTCCCACCCCACGTCATCTCCAACAAACTCCCCATTTCCTGATCGCCCTCGCCAGTAATCGTTCCACTACCCAAAAGATCACCTGTTCTCATATTACATCCTCCACTACTATGATGCGCAAGCATTTGTTCAAAACTCCATATCAAATTCTTCGCATTCACTTTCCCAATCGTAGTTGTACTTCCATCTGGAGTCGTGAGGTCAATCTCTAAATTAATATCTAGACCCGTATTATTACTCTCTTCTTTTAGATAATCCAATAATTCTCCCGATTTCGAGGCCTCCGTCTCCAATTTAGCGGTTCGGAAGGGCGCAATAGCGTCTTGGAGAACAACCCACGGACTAATACTTGTAGAGAAATTCTTCCCATTAAAAGGACCCAACGGGACATATTCCCAGTTCTGAATATCTCTTGCAGACCAATCATTCATGAGGACATATCCAAAGATATTTTCTCCGGCCTTGTTGACCTTGATAGGTTCTCCGAGTTCATTTCCGGTGCATAAGAAACATCCTAGCTCAAGTTCAATATCGAGTCTTCTAGAGGGTCCAAATATAGGTTTCTTAGGGCCAGGAGCCTTTGGATCCAGAATTATTTGACCATTGGGACGTGTAATTTGCGTTCCGGAGACGACGACCGAGGAAGCCCGACCATGGTATCCAATTGGAACATGTGTGTAATTTGGTTGTAGTGCATTTTCCGCTCCCTGGACATATCTATTAGAAACCCGCATCAAAACCACTCAAATACACCATGGGTGAACTCACTCTAAACATAGTCCCCGCATTCCTAGCATGATTGATACCCGCAAAAAAATCCGTGTAATCCCCAATCCTCATCGGCAGATGATTCTTCCAATCTCCCTTCTTTAGCAAACACTCTTTTTGTACTTCTTCATTATCCTTCAATAATTCCGGATATGGGGTATCCTCCTTAAAAACCTCTTGTATATATCTTCTAACTTCTCGATGAACAGGTTGACCTAATGCTGCGAATGCATTGAGGGTTGGTTCTTCGAAAACAGAGAGATGTTCTTTAAATGAAGGAAGTTTCTGGAATCCGGACGATTTAGAAAAGGCGAGGAGATCTAAGACATGGTCGCCGATACGAATAGCTTGACGGTGAGTGACCTGCGAGTTCCGAGAGGTGATAATACCAAAGGGAATATTGAGGATGGAGAAATCGCTGTTGGGTGGAATTCGAAGCCAAGACTTGAGAGGAGACATGCTGACAATAGCTAGCGAGGAATCTGTATACTAAAGAACTTGATGTGAGGTTAGAGTTGAGATTTGTCGATGAACGTAGAGAAGAAGGGAAGGGACAATAACTGTAAGTAGAAATTCAATTACAATTCACAAGTTCTTCAATCCGAATTCAATAAACATCAACCGAAGCCGATAATTCTCCAAGCCGACGTCAAGCTCAAGCTATCTCAAATGGAGGGGTAGTGAGTGCAAAGCTTCCACATTGTGGGGTCATCCATACATATTCTTTGCGGAATGAACATTTTGTGGAGCTGAAATTCGTCGCTCTGCCGCACGGTATTAATTCCGTCCTGAACCTCTCCATAAAAATTGTAGCATTTCCGCTGTCAGACATGAATGCTGGTCAAAGATCGTGGCAGCGATGTATCAGATATGATTCAATTTGAATCATATGGTGTAATATGCAATTTTAGATTCAGTAATACGTCAATCCATCGAGACTGATCCACCTGTCAGTGGGCTTTTGACATCTTGATCTCGGACAACGATTTGAGGTCAATTGCTTGCACAGTGCTTGCCCTCCTACTTATAATCTAGAATAGAATATTGTGCTTGATTAATGGCGTAAAGATGATATGTAAACTATCAGCGGGGCTGCGGTTTTCCAGCCCTATGTTCAAACCATTTAAGATCAACAACCTCCGCAATATTTTGTCGCTTCAAATATACACAGTAATACAGGCTCCTTATAATACAAACACCACTGTGAGCTTGATCACCCCTAAAACAAATCCCTCATCTGCCTAAACAATTCATCACCTTCTCCAAAAGCCGGACCAACACCACCCACGTCGTCTCCCACGCCCGGTGTCCCATCCATCCCATTTCCAACTCCATATCCATTGTGCCCATTTCCCATTCCCAACGCCGCCTCAAATAGATGAGTCATCTCATAACTCATTTGATTTCCTGTCATCGGACTACTTCCTAATCCCGTACCTATTCCTTGTCCATGTCCATGTCCATTTGCATCGTATCCTCCTCCCATCCCCGTAATTTCATGACCTGCCAATCCAGCCATTGCAAGTGCCGCACTACTATGTGCATCATCCGCTCCCAATGCACCGTTATGATGATTATTTGAAGTGGGGGATAGCCCAAGTTTTGGTGCTACTTGTTTTAGACTTTTGATTGTTTTCCAAAGACGTTTCGATACAAAAGATTTATTCGAGAAACCCTTCACTAAATCGAGCGCCATATAGAATTCATCGCGACAAATCGAGCTGAAAGTAACTGGAGCATGACAACTTGCTAGAAAAATGACAGCCAATGCTGAAATGAGGAAATAATTGAAGCAAACTTGTTGTACGCGGTAAATGTCCGTGGTTTGATTGAGATGTGTGAGGACGCGAATTGTATCTTTTGCGAATTCGACAACGGTAGACGCATGTTGAATATGCTCTTGAATAGAGGATGCGGAGTGTAAGACAGGGCGATAAATCAGGATACGCATTTGATTGGCACGAAGGTAGAGAAGTATTTGTAGTCGATGGATTGCGCGAGAGGAGGCTTGAGGGGCAGCAGCAGTTGGAAGTTGTAAATGAGGTGGTATCGCTTTTTGCCATTGTGTGATCTGGTAGTCTAGATAACTCAACTCCTCGGTGATTACATTCGTTGAGGGTGTTGGGGAGAAAGAGCAGATTGATTTCCAAACTTTAGAACCTATTCTTGAATATGATATCATAACGTGTAGATAAGGGACCGAATTATCCTAAAAGAATTAGCTGAGTCATCAGGTAGATGAGAAAATTACATACAGGTTCTGGTAGAGAGGGATCAATATCTGAATCTTGTATAGCAAAAGGCATGCCTGTACCAAAACTCCATCTTCGATCAAGTACATAGATTGACCAGAAAAGTTTGGTAACAGCGACCCGTTCTCGTTCATCAGTCACAACCTTGAAAAAAGAATCACGTCTATGCAGACCTAACTCAATTGACATTCGTACGACTTGACCAATTATGCGCCAGGCTAATGCTTCTTCGTCACAATGGAAATGAAATATTGCCTAAGGATTATGTTAGTTTGTTGCTAAACAGTATATTGGTCTCTCAGTTTGCAGGAAAAAAGAACAGGGAACGAATTAGATTTTCAAGGCGGAACAGGACTTTGAATCCTTTGCGAAAGATTGATGATGGAGCTGTTTGAAACCCAGCAGTAGAACAAGGTGTAAACTTTGACGCAGAAAATAAAAAGAACAATCGCGACATCGGTAGTTGATTTGAGAGAGCTGAGGGACAAAACGTCGAACCACGGCTCTGACGCATAATATGTACACCAATCAGAGGGCCCACAAGTAGAGAAGGTACGAAACAAGATTATTCTGAACAAGTCATCTCAGTCAACAAAAATAAAAGGGCCTTTGGTGTAATTGGTTAACGCGCTGTGTTCCTTCCAGGTGAAAGTGTTCATTCCAGAGAAGCGGGTTCGAATCCTGCGAGGTCCAAATCTCTTTTTTCATTTTTGAATTTCTTTTGCTCTCTTCCTGGCTCACGTTGCAAAGCCCATCTTTTATTTACGTTGATCTTCAATTTTCATTCTGGGGACAGAGGAATAGATAGCACCACCTTTAATGAGACGAGGTTTTTGTGGTTCTTCGCTTATCATCTATAATGAAGTACCACAAATGTGATGGAATCTATAAGGATGGGAACTCATAACAGAGTAGCATACTCTAGATTCCATGACAGTCGGCACTACGCGACTACGGTCTGCATAGTATATACCCAGTGGTAGATTGAATAAAATAGAGCTTGTGATTTAACGCTGGAGTCGCAAAGTTCTGACTGGAGGTAGCATTATGTGAGCCGATTCCTTCCGAGTAGCAAGCATTATTCCGACTTTGATTTCCTTGCCCAGAAGCAGGTATCGATTGGGGAGATTTTTCGACTTCCAACTAAACCAAACACAGCAATATATTATTGTTGTGGCCCTTGAGACCCTTAATACTAATAATTATGGGTTGCGTGTCTTTAAAGCCAATGAAAAATGCAACAATTGGTCCAATCCAAAAATAAATGATATAGGCCTTGCAAGTGAATAATAAAATACGATATTCCCGGCGTTCATGTGAGATGTAGAGATAGGTTTGGTCCCTTACAAATTCAATCGTCGTCTTGAGATTTTTACCTGAGCCAACGTGTCAAGGCTCTCCAGTTTCTTCCATCCTTCATGAACTCCTACACTCAGCAATGGGTAGGTTTTTTGTGCTTCAACTATCATATGATCGATCTGCAATCTGATTTCTCATATGATAATCACAACAGTGCAACAATAAATCATACAGGCCTTGTAGTTTAATGGTAAAACCTGCCACGTTCTTAAATGAGCGGAAGCAAGAAGGTTGTTCGATTCCTCCCAACGCCAAATTTTTTTAATTTTTTTTGACATTTTCCTCATTGTGGTGGCCTTCCTATCAGAAATCCTTTTACAGCTTTGTACCTCTTTTGTGTCATACAAAGTTGAAGGTGTCCATGATACCAACCACATGTGCTCGGCATCCCACATTAGTCCCACTTGGCCAAATGTAGCATTATAAGTTGCATTTATTTTCACCTGCTCAAATGGCAATAGTAACTCATAACTCTCGAACGACCACCACCAACCTTGGAGAAACAAAAGAAACTTCTCTCAGATCCTGACTCACTAGAGTTTGTGATTCCCTTCATCCTCCACAACAATCAAGCAAACATAACATACAAAAATAAATAAGGGGTAAAAAACAAAACTCCGCAACTCACCACAAGTACCAAGAATGGCAAGCTTTTGACCTCCACAAATTCATCATGCAATGCGCGATCCGCAGGTTCTCTAACACTTTCAAATAATCTGAAGGCCAAGTCACTTTGCCCACTTCCCTCTGTGATCATTGAAATAGCCATGATAGTCTTCAATATGCAAGAGTTGATATCATTGATGCCTTGAGGATTATTGGATGTGGCAAGGCCATTCCTCACCGCGGCATCAATGAATTCAAAAAGGTTGGAACCATGAGCGATTAATTCCTCTATATCCACAACGGGATACATCAGACCCATTTCTTCTTCATATACCCTACACAGTCGAATCATTTCTTCTCGATTTACACTTCTCAATGGATCGGGAGCTCGAACACCATTCATATTGATGGATGGTAATGCCCTTGGCCGTAGTGGAGGTGGTGATGGTACCGGAGTAGGATCGTGAGTAGCGATGCCTTCATCTGCCAATGATTGATAACCCATATTATGAAGTGTGTTTTTAGCCACGTCTAGACCAAAAGCAGAACTGGTCGGTCCCCGAAATGAGGGATGCCTGGGTATAGGTTTATGATGAAAACTCAAGGGAGAAAGTCCTTGTACTGCGGATTGTTGTGATATTGACAATGATCTTTCTGATGATGCGCCATAGGATATGCTACCATCACCACCTCCACTGCCACCGTGGCGCATAGCATTTAAAGTCGAATATAGATTATCCACTTGTTCTTGTAATAAGGAAAGTTGTGAATTCATTCGACGAAACTCCTCCGATTCCTTGAAGCCATTGGTACAGCAATTCGGAGCATATTGACATTCGAGGTTGAGGTTTCCGCATCTCTGACATGGTGTATTTCCATTACATTTGATTTTCCTTCGTTTGCATTCATTACTGTATCAATATATGTATTAGTATCAGTCGAAAGAAATTCCGTCCTCAAATTATCCAATGTGTAATATTGTCTGCAGGTAGAGTCGGGTGTCTGACCCCCATTCGGACCTCCTCGGGCGCATTTCCATCAAATCAACCAAGAAGCAATTGAACATCAACCAGGATGCAAAGCAACCACATCAAGACATACCCATGCACACAAAGATAAATCAAGAAGAGAAAGAAAGATTAACTTACCAAGCGATAGATATATATCTATTTCTCTTTGCCCTTGTATGTGGAGTGCCTTCCTTATTTCCATTCAACGTTGCGTCGCCTCCTTCACCCGAATCATTTTTTCTCTTCTTTCCGCTCTGAGCCCCAGTATCCGCGGGTGATTCCGAAGACTGTAGTTGCTGTTGCTGTAGTTGACCATTCATGTTATCAAAGACCGGGATGGCAATGGGAGACTCTGCGATATAATTTAGATCATTAACTTGTGATTCAAGTATGTTCATTATCACATTGAAAATTAGAAGGACGAATATATGTCTTTGCGCATTTGGCCGGAGATGTTGGAAGTAGTTTCTATTAAGATTTTAGTTGAGTCGACGAGGGTTTTTTTTTTTAAAAAAGGTTATTTAACTCGGACTGGTTCGAAAATGGCAATCCAGTCCAGTCGATAATCACTTTCTAACAAATGAGAGTTGACGGATTTTCCCTTGACCAGATTTTTTATCGTATGCGGGGAAATTTAGTGCACAGTGCACAATGTAGAGAGAGGTGAGAAATGATAAACCAACAAGACAAGGCAGACAAGGATAATTGGTATGAGGCCGCTTGTAAGAGTAAGAGCCGATTCTATCAAGGGAAGGGAGGGAAAGGAAAGAAAGGGAAGGGAATGATGGAATATGATTATTTATCTTTACACGTGATGTTGAAAGATGGTAATGATTGGAGAATTGAGTTTCAAGGCAGCTGCTTTACATATACCATGATCCAATTATGAGACAATCTCAAATGCTATACATCAAGGTACATATCATCTACATGCGTCTATATGTCTATATACATCTATATACATCTATATAATATATCTACATTGAGCGTTACACATACCTCACATCAAATGATCTCAACATCAACAGCAACATCAGCTTCCTCTTCCTCTTCCTCTTCCTCTTCCCACAAATTCCCTTTCTCGAGCCAAAGAGGTTAACCAAGGTGACTAGATACGATAGTACAAGAACACAAGACCACGGCAGCTACCAATTCCTAGAACAAAGACAAAAGAGAGGATTACCAAGCTACTACCAGTAGAACTATTGACAAAAGATCCGGAGAACTCCTCCTGACTATACGTTCTCAATACCTAGGTACTTTGTAGACCTACACTAACGGGACTTCATTTACCGGCACTCCATCTATCCGTAACTCATCTACCGAGTCCTCAGATCCAATACGTGACACGTGACTGTTGATCGATTCCCTCGAATGATCAATCACCCAACATTCATCTTTCCTCGGAAAATACCTATCCATCATTGTGATCACGATGTTATCTGAAGCGGTGAACATTGCGAGTTTGAGTGGGCTCGTGGGCTGGGCTGGGCTGGACTGGGCTCAGAATGTGGGTACTTATTATCGCCAGGTAGGTACTTACAGCGAGCTACGAGTACTTCGTTCAGGTAATTGTTGATTTTTCAGCTTCCCGAATGTCCTTTGCAAATCCATCACCAAGATGTAATTGTTGAACAGTACGATATCACCAGTAGGTGCACAGACTCACAGGACAACATAACAGGAAAGCACAATTTCACACTCAAATTTATCAACTTCAAAACTCAATCAAAATTCCAAATTTTATTTAATATTATTTAAATTAAAATATATGATTTATAAATATAAGATTTATATAATATATAAAAATTGAATCTTAAAAATGAATATTGAATTTAAAAATCAAATAATATGTTTTTCTATCAAATTTTTTGATGGGATATTATATAATTGATTATATAAATTTAAATTTTGTTTTTTTTTTGAAATAAAACTTTTATTATATAAAATTTTTATATTTGAGAATAATAATTCTTAATTTCAAAGTCAAATATCAATTTTTTGAATTTTAATTGAATTATCAAAACAGCTCTTTTTGGTGTGAAATTGTACTTTTCCTTTTAAGTGTCCCGTGAGTCTGTGCACCCACTGGTGTATGATGATCGTTGTTTAAGTAATATCTTAGTAATCAATCCTCTATAAGATCTTCTCTAAATGTTCAATAGCTTCATTATGATTGATTAAAAATCATGATCTAATTTGATCAGAACGTCAAAGCATTCACACATCGTATCATCTTCACGTATTGATAGAATTCCGGACCATGACCTTTTTGAGATCTAAGAAACCTTTCATACTACTCCAGGGCTGCTAATCCACTCTTATTCGGTATACAGAATCATAGACTCGTTTTGTAATCTGAGAAAGTAGACATCAATACTACTCTATCGCACACAATACAAGATCATCAAATGTCCACTTACGAGTGAGTATACACAGACAGAAACGCCCGAGTTTCCATCCATCTCCCTCCAAATGAATTCATAGATTAACAATCCCATCACCAATCCCAATTCAGAAACCAAAATCCAACCAACAATCACCAACTACCACCTAACACATCTAATAAGTTATAACACTCCCAAATACATATATCTATATCAAGCATTCTATCCGGCTATTCCGAACATTCCCGAAATCGATAGATCCAAAGTACAATCCCGAATTATACCTCCCTCATGAAACCCCCTCCCTCCTCATTCATTCTGATTATATGACTCTTCCCCTATTAGATACAGATATCTCACTCGCGCTATAGATTTACAATATCCATATCCATATCCATAACAATGACAATAACAATAACCCTAACAGAAACATCAATCCCCAATCCTCAGCTCCCATCGCGTGCGGGAAGGACAGAACAAAGTGGAGTCTTCATACATCATATCATACATGCCAATATCGTATCAATAATCACCCACAGACCCACTACCTACCGGTAGATGGAGAACAGACAGAACCCCTTTATGTAGATTTTATCCGGGAATTTTGGGATGAATGATTTATCTATCGATCTATCTATCTCTTGATCTTTTCGTCGAGAATACCAAGTATAAATCATATTTACCTCTTCAAAAACAAAGAAAATTACATTCTATTCAGATATAGATGTAGAATTATCAAAAAAAACCATATCCTCCTCCATCTCCATCGATCTCCCAATGAACATTCATCTACCCTATCCTCCCATACATCTCATCTCATCTTTACCGAGCTCAAACTTCATACTCGTATGTAAGCACGGCAAGGTTATTTTCCATTCCAGCAAGCGCTTCATCTTTTGCAAAATCACTCATGGAGTACGATGAGATGGATGAATTTTAGTAGAAATCAATGATAATCATTTTTCCTTTCCTTTCTGTTATTATTCATTTAACGTGGTTTATCAGCATGTGGCCCACTTTCACCTCAATTTACACCTTTCTCTTTTAACACACATTTTATCAATAAATTATTATAAATTCGAATAATCAAGAAGCCTATATACTCCTTACTATCAAAGTTATTCAAAAAAACAAAAAACAAAGTATTTAAAAAATCACTAATATATATAATATCCTATAATGTGATTTATCATCGAGTGGATCATATCATTAAGTGGGCCATCATTTTTATATACAAAATTCGTTTGTGTGTAACCGTGCATTTTCTTTATTTATTGATAGAATTTTTTAAAAATTAAAACTATAAAATTTAACTATATAAATATTACAAAAATCTCATTATTTATTAGAAATTCGAATTAATATAAGAATTGTTATTAGGAATATTTTTTTGTAACAAAAATCATAATAATTTTCACTTTTTTTAATATAAAATGAAAATATTTATATAAAAACTAGATTTTTAGAAAACTAATCTTTTATTATTATTTAATCTTTTTTTCTTTTTCTAAAATAATAATTAGTTATTAAAATATGAATATTCAAAAAGCCTTAATTTTGGTGTATTTTGAAGTGGCCCACTCGATGATATGGTCCACTCGATGATAAATCACGTTATATAATATTATAATATAGAATTGTCACGCTAAAAGTGACGCCACTAATAGCCTTAGGCTAATTGGGTTTATATAGGCTTAATTCTCCCGTGACAAGAATTAATAAATTTATTTTTTATATAAAATATCAATATAAATCTTATAATTTTTTAGAATTAGAAGAGAATATTATTATCAAATATATACTTGATATAAATTCATAAGATTTTTTATTCAAATCTAGAAATATAGAAAATATAATAAATTATATTCTCAAATAAAAAAATATAAAGAATATTAAAAAGCTTTAAATATATTAATTTATAAAATATTAAATTAAATTAAAAATGTATTTTAATTGTATTTATAACTTTCAAAAAGCTTTCTATAAAGATTCTAAATTTATTAAAAAGTAATTTCAATTAATTACGAATATATAAATGAAATATAATGTTTTAAATAATGATTTTTATAATTTCGATGAAATAGGCTTTATAATAGGAATTATATATAACGTAGTTTATTAGTGCATACACTATATCAGTATGTGCACCACGAATTTTATATACAAAATATATCTATACATAACCATGCATTTCCTTTATTTATTAATATAATTGGATTTTTTAAGGAAATTATTATATTTGTTTATATAAATAACATAAAAATCAAATTATTTTTTAAAAATTTGAATTAAAATAAGAGTTATTAAAGATAATTTTTTTGTAATGAAAATCATAACAATTTCAGCTTTTCTACAAATATAATAGAAATATTTATATAAAATTTAGATTTCTAAATATTTTATTTTTATTATTATTTAATATATTTTTTTTTGAAAAAAATAATGATTTGTTATTAAAATACAAATATTGAAAAAAGATTAATTTAGGTGTATTTTGAAGTGGTATATATACTGATATGGTGTACGCACTAATAAACTACATTATAATAATAGTTGTTATTAGTATTAAGAGATGTAATAGAAATAAATCAGTATAGTTAGGTAATTGAGAATGAATTATAATAATAATATATGGAAATAGAGAGGATAAAATTATTCCTTTATTTTTAATAATTTAAAAATAGATTTATCTTTTCAATTAATATATCGAAATTAATCTTTTTATAGATTAGATTATTAAATCTATATTTAATAAATAAATAAATAATAAAATAGATTTAGAATAATTGAAATATTTCAATAAATATATTAAGAATCAAAGAAAAAGTAAATATTGAATATTGATACTAATGAATATAAAAATTATAAATCAATAGTTTTTCAAATATATTATAAAAAGAATAATATTATATATTTATATTTATTATTATATTGAAATTATTTCATTCCAATTATTTAATATTATCTATTTTAATAATTTAAAATGTTTATATAATAATCAAATTAATGAATTTATTAAGATATATATCAATTATATTTCAAAGTTAAATTCTTTATAGTTTTTAAAACTATATACAAAAAATCAATTATCTTTTTAAAATATAAAATTAGGAATCCAAGAAATAGATTTAATATTATTTAATTCTAACATTATATTTTTGAAATTAAATATTCGAATTTGTATATTTATTTTTCTCTTTTTAATTTAAATCAATAAATCTTTTAATCTGTTATAATTCAATTAAAGCTCTTATTTAATTAATATTAATTAATCTTAAATAATTTATTATTAATTAAACTCCTTTATATTTATATTTAAAATTATATTAATTTTAGTTAAAAATATAAAAAAATTAGTTTATAAAAATATACTTTTGAATATAAAGATTCATATATTTCAAAAAATAAATAAATATTAAACAAATATTAATATATAAAAAAATCTAATTATATTAAAAAGGAATATTTATTGAGTAAAAAACTTTTAATATATTATTTTAATAAAAAATTGATATTTAGATTTAATATAATAAATATCAAAAAAAGGGAAATTCTAATAAGGAAATATTTTTTAATAAATATTATAATAAATATAGAAAAACAGAATATAATATAAGAACTTATTAAAATAATTTAATAGATTCTAGATTATTAGATTCTTAATAGTTTTAATCAATTGAGTCGATTATTATTGAATAATATGAGTTTGAAAGTATAAATTGAGGTGAAAGTGAGCTACATGCTGATATGAGCCACATGCTAATAAACTACGTTATTCTTTTTTTCTTCCTTTCTTTCTTTCTTTCTTTCTTTTAGTACATATTCTTTATAATGAGATGAGGAATTGTATTAGTGAGATATATATAATAAACTCCTCCCAATTTTTAATTTTTATTAAGAATAATTATATTATACTATAATTCATGATTTATATAATATTTCGTATAATGTTATTGATAAGATGAGATGAGATGAGATGAGAGAAGAGAATATGAATTTAAGATTTTTGAAGATTTTTTTTTTCTTACTTTCTTTCATTTCTTTTCTTTTTCTCATATTCCGCTAGAAGATATAAAAGGAGACAGGGAGGGGAGTAATTCGATGAGAAATATATCTTCTTATCTACTTTGTTACTTCTTCTCAAAATCTAATATTGATATAGTAGATAGTATTATCACATATTAAAGAATCCTAAATCCTAGAACTCTATATCCTACACTTTCATTTCCAAATCAAATATATAAATTCTCCTTCTTCTTATTCCCCTTTCTATTTACAAATATATCTATTTATTTCTAATAAGTGATATTATACTATACTATATCATTCTTTTGCTTTTACTTCTTACTATCTCAGACGAGCTTTTTCTTTTTCGCTTCCCTATATCTATTTATATCTATCTATATCTATCTATATCTATCTATATCTATCTAATTGAATTTGAATAAATAGATATCTAGTATCTATATATATATATAAGGATTGAGATAAGGATATAAACTCGAGAGAGAGGAAGAAGGTTTATATAAACGTAAGTACTAGGTATATTCTATATTATTGATTAAACTGAATAATAAATAATAATAAGATAATATCTTATAAAGTTCAATTTAATCTAATATAATCCAAGAATAAATTTCCCTCCCCAAACCCTCTTAAATCTTCTATCTCACTCTCCTCCTTCCTCCTTTCTTCTTTTCCTCACCTTCTAATTCCAGATCCCCAATCTAGAATTATAAAAATACAATTTAAAGAAATCCTTAATGCGTAGCCTCTCTCCTATCTACAGACTTATATTTATACTTATATTATTTTTCCTCAGAATAATTCCTTGTAATCCCCTCTCGCGTAAGCAACTTCAATTCAATTTATATGATTATCATATATTAATATCTATCTAAATACGTAAATACTCAGATACTTAAATACTTAAACATCTAAACAACTAAACACCTAAATACTCAAACATCTAAACACCTCCTCTCATCCCCTTACTCTTTCATTTCTTTGTTCTCTCGTCCCCCATCCCCCCTCCTCCCCTCACAACTCAACTAACTCAATCTAACCTATAAAATCCTCTTATTCTTTTATCCTCTCATCTCTACTCTCTACTCTCTATAAAAATCTCTACTCGCAATACTTTATATATATACATATCTATATAAAATTCTCCATGTTATTTATTAAACTTATATGATTTCACTTTCACTTCCTCTTCATTAAGAAACCATCTCGAATCGTCTAATCCTCTATTTACATTATAATCATTTCTTATCTCCTATTTCATTTCTTATCTCCTATCTCCCATCTTTCATCCCCTTAGCACCTTTAGTACCTCTAATATATCTAATATGTTCAGTAAACAAAGTAAAGAATACTATTCTATTCTAATCCCTCGGCTTTTGATCCCATTCTTGAGATTATGAGGAAATTTAAAATTTATTAAGATTACTCATCTTTTTTAGCACCTTTTTCCATAACCGATTCTATATGTAACGAATGTATACAAATGAAAATAACCTCATCCTTTATTTATAATCTAATCTCTATATAAATCTCCAACCCTATATCTCTCCCTCCCTCTTATCCCTCTCATCCCTCAAATCCCTCAAATCACTCAAATCACTCAAAATCATCCACCCTATCCACCCCATCTACGCTATAAAATTCCCCCCCTTCCACTCATTTCCCTTTCCCTTTCCCTTCTAATTCCTTTTCCTTCTACCATTCCCCTCTCTACATCATTCACCCCCTTCCCAATCACTCATCCATTATCCTTCTTATCTTCCATCTCCACCCCAATGAATTAACCTTCACCTTTTTCTCCTTTCCACCTATTCTTTAATTCTATTCAAAACCATATATTAACATTATACTAAATCCCATCAGATCACAATACTCTCCTTTCTCCATACCACCCACCCCCATCCCAAATCATCCATCTCATCTACTCACTCCCTCCTATCATCTTTTCTATCCACCTCTTCACCTCCCATCCCTCTCCCCACCTCTTCCCTCCTAGAATTCATATATTCATTTTCTCCCCTACCAATTCCCCCTTTGAAATTCCCCATCTAATCTCTATAACCCATTCTCCACTACATAGACATACCAAACTTACTACCTATCCATCTATCTTTCTAATTTTTCATCCCTTCCCTTCCCTATACCAATCTCCCCCTTTCTACCCCCCTCCTATCCCCTCTCTTTCTCTCTTCCTCCCACCTTCAACCCAAACCCAAACCCAAATCCAGACCTAGACCCAAACCTACTCCTTTTCCCTCTCCTCTCCTCTCCCTCTCTTCTCACCTTTCTTCTCCCCTCTCCTTCCCCCACCCATCCTTCCTTAACCCACCGCAACCCCAAATCCAAAGCCAAATCCAAGCCAGATTGCAGGAGTAACATCACGCAAACTCCTCAAACGCCTCAAACCGTCCGCAACTCCTCAAACGCCGTAGAGGTTCTCAAACCCACCCAGCTCAACAACACAACCACGCTCCCAAATCCGGGTACTCCCTGCAGTTTCTATCCCTTTCTCTGCCCTGTTCTTTATCACCAAACTGTCAAACCCCGTCCCTCCTTACCTCAAATCTTTATATCAAAAACTATTTTATTCTCAATTTAATATGGACATTTCCTCTTTGTTATCATTCTTAGTTCCTTATTCTTATCCATATCCCCCTTATTTCTCCTATTAATCTCTTCTCATTCCCTCATCCCCTCATCCCCATCTCCATCTCCATCCTCATCCCCTCATCCTATCCCCCCCTAAGCTTCCCCTCCCTCTCCCTCCCCTCTCTTCTCCCCTTCCCCCACCACCCCAAGAACCCCTCCACTTCTCCCCTCCACACAATACAAGTACAAACTCTAAGAAATCCGCATTTATTCATCTATCTACCTACCTACCTACCTACCAAATATTCTCATCTATCCCATCCACTCGTTGATTCACGCACTCATCCACCCACTCACGAGATTCCTAGAAACTGATCTAGTACCTCACCATTTACTCGCCCCAACCCCACCATGCAAAATTTCCCTCCAACGACCTCGATCTCGGGAATTTAAGAAAAATACCTAGGTAAGCTTACATACACATCAATACACCTCCCAGGTAGATATCACAATTCATACACCAAAAATTCACTCATCCTCAAAAGCACACAATAAATAAATAAAAATAAGTCAAAGGATTGAATTCCTAACTAGTATACAAATCTACCAGCTAGTCAATATCAGCTTCTAGACTCTGATCATGGATCTCCTAGAGAATATAAAAATCTCATAATAGCATAGCATGCCAGCTAGCTCAGTAAATATCACGTCATGTGTTGTAAAGCCATGATTGGCGAGAGAGGGAAGAATATCATGGTAACCACCTCATACCATATCCGAAGCCATGTTCCATCCATCCTACCATCCATATCCCAAGCAAAAAATCATCAATTCCCTAAATAGCAAGAAAGCAAAGCAAAAATCATCCATCATTACGCACGCCATCAATGCTCTATTCGAAAAACAAGTGTAGTCTACGAGTAGTGCAGAAAGGGAGGTGTAGTTAGAGGGAATTGTAGTGTGGGGAAACTACAATTCTTCTCCTTCTTTACCGGCCTTCTTACTCTTCTTCTTGGGTTGTGGTGCACCTTCCTTCTTGCAGTGAACGATGAGACGAGTCCATGATTCATCTTTATCCCATTCAAATCCTGCGAGGACTGGAGTTTCTAATTCATCATCGGCCTAGTGGTGAGGATATGTTAGTATATTGGTTTCAAGAAGATGGCAGATGAGGAACATGACATTTTGATTATAGAGCGGAAAGATGAGGGAGAAATGCAAAAGGATAACATACCTTCTTACGGAATTGTTTGTAAATAGCATCTACTGCATCCTTAATTGTAACACCCTTCATATTTCTCGCAGTGACTTCCAACCCCAGTGGGAAATGTAAATCAATCTTCTTGACTGGAGGTGTAGTCAGAGATTTCTTAAGGAAACCCTTTTCCGGATCATCAAGAGTCATTGGTGATTTATTTATACGCCTAGAGGATACAATATCATCAGCCATCATTCATAAAGAATCATGTAGATATGAAGTTGTGTGTGAAGCGGGGTAAGAGTACATACCAGTTCAGCTTTTGAGTTTCTTTCGCAATCTCTAGTTCTTTTCCCTCTTTCTCTGTTGATTTGTTAGTATTTCTTCATGATCAAGTAAGACTGCATTGCATGTAAAGCAGGACAGAATATATTCATCGGTCAAAGAAACACAAAACACGAGAAAACATTACATACCCAAGTCATTAATATTCCATACACCAGGAGCACTCGAACTTGTTCTCCGATGACCCATGGATTTCTTCTCATCAGTAGGACTACTCGATAATCCTTGAACTGCAGAATCAACCTTGGTTAAAGGTATTGGATCAGCATCTTTACCAGCATTTGCTGTATTGATGGGTTGAGTTGCTGTATCGGCAGACATGATTGAAAGGTAGGTTTGTTTGTTTTACTTGATGTAGTAAAAGGGTAGTTAATACGATATCTCACGATATGGATCGAGAGACAAAGACAATGTTGGGATGCTTGGGATCAAATAACTAAGAGAGTTACTTGGAAGTGGTGTAGCTTGGAAGAGAGACTTTCTTTGATAAATTGAAGATCAAGAAAGATGAAGTGATGTAGAGTGTAGATTGTGAATTGTTTGATGTGTTGGATTCGGGTACGAACAAGTTAATGTATAGATGTTTGAAAGATTTGAAAGTGTGAGTGAGTTTTGGTGATGAGTGAATAACAAAGGAGGGAGGAAGGAGGAGGTCATTAGATTTTCCAAATGAGGGGAAATAGACAAGAAGTTACACAGCAGACAGGTGATTGGTTGAGGTGATCCGAATCAAAAAGAGGTAATAATTATAATTATATTTACAACCATCAGGTATTAACCTGGTACCTTGGACATGATTAATTTCCATTTGTCAAGATTCATTCTATCACTCCAATCATACTTCAATTGTTCTTGAAATCACACTTCACTTCACACTTCACTTCACACCTCGAACCATACATACATCGTACCTGAAATCATACCTCACATCATACCACCTCATTTTTCAAACCACACTCCAAAATCAATCAATTAAACATATAGAACCTTTCCAGATCCTCAATCTGGAATCTTTAATCCTCAACTATCCTACAACCTCTCCCTTTCATTTCACATCATTCTCCATCCTATATCAAATATCAACATCTCATACCCATCCATTCCCCATGTAGTATCTTCCCCTGGAATCTCACACCCAAAGAAGCCTAGTCTCCCCAACCACTCCCTTGTCCGGTAAAGCGGCAAAGCGAAGTTCCGACCCTCTCTCCCCTCAAAACTGGGGAAGTGGGTCATACCCCAGGTTTCGCCCATGATATCTGCTGACTCTTATCACGTCATGTAAGTGTTGGAATATCAGTTCATTCTTTGATGCGTCGTCATCCCTTCCGAGTACTCATTGAAGATGTTGATTTAATACTATCGATTGAATGTCTTGAAGTGGAAATGGAAATTGAGATGATAAACGTAAATTGAAGATGGGTAACCTTGTACTTATTTTAATTGATCGACGATAAGATAATTCCGTTGTATCAACACCAAAACAAAAAACAGAACAAGAAATCAATTGACCAAATCCAAACCTATCCAAATCCCACCCAATCAACCACTCTATCCCTTCAATCAAAAGAGGGGTTATACAATCATTCGATTGGTTTCTTCCGTGAGGGGTAAAACAACACTAACAACGTACCGTACCTACCTACGTATCATTCTTCCCCTCTCACCACCCACCCCATCGAATCATGCAACCGCAGCAAATCCCCAACCACCACTCCCAAATGCAAATTCGGAATTAGATATCCAACCTCAGGATCTTTGTATTTAAACTTTCTCTCTATCCTAGCATCAACAAATAACATGCACGCTCGCGAGTACATTATTGAAAATAAGAAAATGATTATTCTCCATCGCGTTAGGGAAGCGACGCGATGAGTGCACGCTGGATTGCTAAGTGAGGCATTTTATGCATTTGTTCTGGTTTGTTTTTGGGGGCTATGGGGTAAGGTTGCGATCATGATGAAAGTTTAATGGGCAACTTGGCTTTGGGAGGATAGTTGAGAGGAGGGAGGATCTGGTAGATGCCGGTAGATAGATAGATAGCTATCTATGCTTCTGTCGATTTGCGGATCATATCATGCTGATGGGAATGCTTTGGTTGATAGATACCTAGGTAGGTAGGTAGTGGATCTGGGTAGGTAGATATCTACTACGTACGCCCATACATCCATACACATCTTCACAATCCTACGGGATATATCGCGTGATATATCGTACATTGTACCCCATATCCATCTGATTTCCTGTTTGCATACCTATACATAAGTCTGTGATAAAAGATACAATTTCAAATAATTCCCATTATCCACCTACTCCTCTTTATTCATCTCCCTCATACCCCCTACTCCTCTCTATCCACCCCCTCTTCCCTCTTCCCTCTTCCCTCTTCCCTCTTCCCTCTTCCCTCTTCCCTCTTCCCTCAAACCACCCCCAACCACCCCGGAAGCATCGGAAGTATCGAAACAAAACACTACTTACTTCACAGGGTCGATCTATCAATCTTTCTATCTATCTGCATACCATCCACCCATCAATCTATACTATACTACACTTGACTGAACTAAATCAACATAATCTAAAATGAATTGAAATACTAGATACCTAGATACATGCGATACAATATCTAAGGCTGTGAAATAATCGGTTCAGGTTCAATATTTTGTTATGATATGATACGATACGATACGATACGATACCCAGATTCCCGGTTCCATTTTTAGAACTCGACTGAACTGAGGTGATTATTTAAACTGAATGAAATGGGATCAGATCAGATCATTTTGATGATGGGTGTATTGATTGGCTGATCGATTGCATGATATGTATGATGTGGTATCGTATGGTATGATTTGGAATGGCATGATATGATGATACGACGATAAATAATAACATGATATTGGTATATTCATAATCTCGTGATAAAGCGTATATAAGAACGTCGTTTCGAAACTACCTCCCCCTCACGCTTAAGTATAATGCGGCAATGCCCCTTCATTAATTTCCTTCTTTGCGCCCTCACCACCAATACTCTTTCCAATATCAAGAACGCCCTCAATCTCTCCCGAAACTAAATGACTAATTCTCTTGACTCCTTCTGGAATCTTGAAATGAGCCGGTAGTGGAGTCCAACTTTCTTCATTATAATTTTCCTGTACCTTTCTACATTGTTTTAATCCCCACTCCGTAACCCCCACCATCAAGCAACTCTCAAACATAAACGCCATACTTCCCTCTCCAACCTTTGCCGGTTTTAGTGGAGCATTCGATGCTTTATCGTGAGTACCTGCATCAGGACCATGAGCTGACATGATATTATGTAGAGAAGCGCCTGCGGGCTGGAAACCTCCTCCTGTTTTTGCATCATATTCGCCGCCGATGAGACCCATGAACTCAGACATGGTGTTGCGATGATACCAGGGAGGTCGGAATGTGTCTTCACCTACGAGCCAGCGTGGAGGAAAGATGACGAAATCCGCAATGGCGGTACCAACATGATCGGAAGGAGCAGTGAGGACGGTGAAGATACTGGGATCGGGATGATCAAATGATATACTGCCGATGGTGTTGAAACGACCGAGATCGTATTTGTATGGGTAGTAGAGTCCATGCCAAGCTACAACATCGAATGGTGTGTGTGTTTGAGTAGCTTCAAAGAGGTGTCCATTGAACTTTGACAGGATCTTAAATTCACCATTGGTGTTTTGTTCAAAATTAGCTACTGGAGCTTGGAAGTCCCTCGCGTTGGCTAAACAATTCGAACCAATTGGTCCCAATTCTGGAAGTTGGAAATGTCCTGAATATAATTCCAATATATATCCTCGAACTGGTCCTTCTGGAAGTTCCACTCGATATCTGATTCCTCGAGGAATAACACAAATTTCATTTGGTCGAACGAGTAGGTTTCCGAGCTCGGTCTGAATGTCCAGAACTCCATGTTGTGCCACGATCAAGAAGTCTCCGTCGGCACTATAAAATGCTTGGTTCTTGTCCATACTCTTTCCGGCAGCGAAGATAAAGATTCCAATTCCATGTTTCAATGTTGGATCACCAGCTCCAGCGACCAGTTTCAAACTGTGTACCCAATCCACCGTCTCGTCTAGATCGAATGGATCCCATCTCAATTGATTTGGTATTTGATGTAATTTGTTTCCTTCTGGATTTGTGTTGTAGGAGGAGGTCTCGCGAGGAGTAAAAGGTTGATGCGACGCCGCTGGTAGAATTCGGTAGAGCCATGATTGTTGATTCTCATGTCGGGGTGCGGTAAATGCTGTGCCGGACAGCTTTTCGGCGTACAGACCATAAGGAGGCTTTTGAGGAGAGTTGGCTCCTATAGGAAGAGCACCTGCGACAGCTTCGGATCTGCGAAAGTATTAGGAAGAGTGATTGAAGGGGTTATGAACATAAGCTTACTCATGATATGAGCCGAAACCATTTTGATATTTATACTTCTCTGGTGTGTTAAACTTTGTGACAGGCATTTTGAAATGCCTATGATGGTATATATGAAATCAATTTAACGTTCACCTTGGTTTGGGATGTTTGAGAAGGTAAGAAAGATATGAAATATATTAAATTTGAAATTAAGTTTGCGAAATCCTTCTTGAAATATATTTATCAATCAAGCCATTCATGAATTGTTATACCGCTCATGACGAGGTTGTTTTCCCCGCGTACAGCCGATAGAATTCCAAAACATCGGGGTCACCAAATCATTCCATTCCGCATGCGGGGTGAATGTGAACTGCCAAGATTAGTCATCACATTTCATGATTTTTCTTCAAGCGGAATTCATTCCGTCATAATCATATACGAGAGTTGCAGAACAAAGTCAATTCAGACAATTCTAGACTGACTCAATCTTCACTCCATACAAACTTCATGTTTGATCATTATGCTTTCAATTCTTTCTTCACTCTCGATTCCATCCCCATATTTTCAGGCACGGAAGGGAACCCGCGCGGAATATAAACATCTGAGGCTGTACGATCGGGTCCCAGTTCTCCACAGATTCTCACTATGAACCAATCACAATCTATAATTCTCAAACTTGAAGATTCATTCACGATTTCCCGATTAACTGGGGAATATCTCACAGCTCGTACGGTCAAGCCTGGAAAATGAACTCATCTCTCGTAAGGACAAGTTTGAAAAATGGACTCACAGATGAGACATGGAATAGAATCCCATTGCTTGGACTTCGTTATATATCGACCGTTTCTTCCACAATCTTACCTCCATTCAAATTGACTTTCTTACTTCACTCTTCCTCCTCCTCCTCTCTCTCGTCAATATCATATATATCATCACAATGTCTCCTCAAACCATAGGCATTGCGATTATCGCCACGGTTTTCTTCATTGTTCGATACTTAAATCGTACAGATACTCCAAAGATTAAGAATTTGCCGGAAATTCCTGGATATCCTCTCTTTGGAAGTCTTCTAGAATTTGGTGTCTCTCATGCATTGGTAGCCAAAAGATTGGCTGAAAAGTATGGTGCTGTCTTCCAAGTCAGATTAGGAAATAGGGTAAGACATATCACCATCTCCGCAGAAATACCACACTAATTGTAAAAAAAGCGAATTGTATTCGTCAACACTTTCGATGCTGTCCGCCATTTCTGGGTTACCAACCAATCGGCTTTGATCTCTCGTCCTACTCTTCATACCTTCCACAGTGTCGTATCTACTTCTCAAGGTTTCACCATTGGTACTTCTCCTTGGGATGAATCTTGCAAACAACGAAGAAAGGCTGCAGCTACTGCTTTGAATCGTCCGGCCGTTCAATCTTATATGCCTATCATCGATCTTGAGTCTAAGGTTTCCATCAGAGAATTACTCAACGATAGTAAGAATGGTCAAGTTGATATCGATCCTATCTCATACTTTCAAAAATTTGCTCTTAACACCTCTTTGACATTGAACTATGGATCAAGACTTGACGAAGTCAAGGACAAAAATTTGCTTCAGGAAATTTGTGATGTGGAAAGAGCCGTTAGCAATTTCAGATCCACGAGCAATAACTGGCAGGATTATATTCCATTGCTGAGATTGTTACCAAAGTCTAACACTGAAGCTATTGAATATAGAGAAAGAAGAGACAAGTACTTGAATTTCTTATTGAACAAACTCAAAAAACAAATCGAGGAAGGAACAGATAATCCTTGTATCACCGGAAACATTATCAAGGACCCTGATGCGAAGTTGAATGAAAGTAAGTTTCCTGCAATCTCTCATTGATATGATATACTAATCCGCTGTAGACGAACTCAAATCCATATGTCTAACCATGGTTTCTGCTGGTCTTGATACAGTTCCTGGTAACTTGATCATGGGTATTGCATATCTCTCCTCTGAACACGGTCAAGAAATTCAACAACGAGCGTATGAAGAGATCATGAAGGTTTACCCTGATGGGGATGCATGGGAACGTTGTCTTGTTGAAGAAAAAGTTCCTTATGTTACTGCTTTCGTCCGCGAAGTTCTCCGATTCTTTACTGTTATTCCTATTTGTCTCCCAAGAACTAGTATTAAAGATATTGAATATAACGGGGCCACGGTTCCAGCTGGTACTACTTTCTATATGGTAAGCTCCCTTCTAACTTAAAAGAGTTCCAACTCATACTAACGACTATCCAGAACGCATGGGCCGCTGACTACGATTCCACGCACTTCAAGGCCCCCAATACTTTCTCCGTCGAACGCTACCTTGACAATCTTGAAGGAGGTGGAACACCTCACTATGCATATGGCGCCGGCTCTCGCATGTGTGCAGGTTCACATCTTGCGAATCGAGAACTCTTTACTGCTTTTATAAGATTGTTCACAGCCTTTCAAATTGTGGCTCCGAGAGATCCAAAGGATCGACCGATCCTAGATGCTTTGGAATGTAATGCGGTCAAAACTAGTTTGACAACAGATCCTTATCCATTCAAAGTGGGTTTCAAGGTTAGGGATCAAGGAAAGTTGGAGAGGTGGATGAGTGAGGCGGAGGAGAGGACGAAGGATCTTCATTAAGAAGAAAGTGGTGGCAATAATTTTGGGAAAGATGAGCCTAGTAGGGGCGATGCATAATTTATCGATTTACGATGGAGGAAATTATATCATGATTCATGACACGGAATGAAGCGTCATAGACATTTGCATGGCTTGGTATTCTGTATTGCGAACTGCATAGCGAGTTTTTGTTTTGTTCTTTTTTTGCTTTTTTTTGCACCCAGATTCAGAAATTCTAAAGAAGAGATTGAATAAAAATAAGAAAGATTTTATCTATCCAACATTTTTGCACGCGCTTGATATCACGTCTATGCTTGTGTTCATTGCATGGTACCAATTTTCTTTTCTTTTTTCCCTTTTTTTTTGTTCAGTTGGTATAAAATCAATTCTTGGAAATGTTTAGAAAATCGTGAAACAGAGAAGCTAATATCTAGGAGAAGTTTCATGCTTCGTAAAGATTATTGTGTAGTAGGGGACAATGTGATGATTCTGTGGGGCGTTTCCTGGGTATTACTCTTTCTTATTTTTTATATTCCGTGTGTGTCTTTTGTTTATTGTTTGGGAGACGAGGATTTGTGAAGTGTGAAGTGTGAAGTGTGAAGTGTGATGTATGGATATATTTATATGTATATATAGATAGATAAAGCTCGACTTTGTGCTTTTTTTATATGTTTCCTATTTCGAGAGTGAGAGTGAGAGGGAAGGGAACTGAAAGGGAACGGGAAGGTCTAGTTTAGTTAATCGTGTTGTGTTGTATTGCGATTTTGGTGTGGTGTAAGTTGTGCTCTGGATTTGAACTTTGAATTTTGAACTTTGAAGGTTGTGGGAAGGTCCAAAGGGAATGTGGAGGGAAGGTGTAGGGAAGAATTGGGGCGGAGAGGAGGAAGGGGGGAAATGGGGTTTGGGGTGTGAGAGGGAGATTTGGGAGTATGTTTGCGGATAGCAAGAAAGGGGTGAGGTGGGGGGTTTGCTGTCATATCTGTGATTTAGGATTTGGGATTTGGGGTTTGGAGTTTGTAATCTGTAGTTGACTCCAATTTTGAGCATCGGAGTAGACAGCAGTCAGTCTTGTGGGCAGATTTTTTGATTGATTACCGGAAAGGTTTTTGTTGTCGTTGTTGATGTTGATGTTGATATCGATGGTTTGGTTTGGTTTTAGTGATATACCGATGTTACCCACTATTAGATATGTGAATATCACCTCCCTCGTTTAGTCTACTAAATTTGTTAGATCATGATGAATAACCGTATAGCAATTCTTCGGAATCGTGTTACAATTCTCGTATACTTATTATTATTGCGTAAATGATGGGTACGTAGATAGGTAGCTGATATACATTCATAAGTTAATTATCGATTATGGAGTCAACTACGCAGAATATAGTTCCTGGAAATAAAAATCGGCAAGAAAAGGGGTTTCTATACGGGGTAATGATGGGGATGGCAAAAGAAATGGGAGTTGATTGTGATGCGAATAGGTTATTTGAGATGGGTTGATTTGTCAAGTGTGGTGGCGGAAGAATGGATGCATTTGGGATCCTGAATATCTACATAGGTATATATAGCATGTGGTTTCGTTGTTGGAAAGTATCATTCATGAGCGTCGCTATTCTGAGATAGAAATCGTCCTGAGCTATGGGTATATATTCGTATTTCAGGAATCGAGAATAACACGTATATATTGATGTATGTAAGATTACTTGCCTGTTTATAATTCTTTTATCTGATCGTCATTTTAATTTCAATAGTCACCATCACGTCGACTTTCACTTCGCTGACTACCGTTGTTAATGGAGAGGAAGATTGTCACCATTCTATATTTTCACCAAAGGATATTTAATATCCTCTGTATCTTGAATGATAATATTGATTGGTGATATTCAATTCTTCTTTTGAACCTGAAAATGGAGGAGTGTGAAAGAGGAAGCAAATCCTGAGAGGCTTGGTTGATGTCATGTATTCGGAATGGATCTTGGAAGCTGAGCTGTGGAGTGGCGTTTATATACACGGGTCCGAGGTGATTATTAGGTGATAGAATAGAATGGGGATGTTTGTAAATGAATTACTACTGACTTGGGTATTGGATACAAGCTGAGAATTTGTGAGTTAGTCACTCTTGACGCGAGGTGCGGGGAAGGAAGGAAATAGAGAGAGTTAAGAAGATGTAGCTGAATCACTTGCCGGTATATAATAGAGTGGACTTCGCATGGTTTTAGAGCTGCAATGGTTGTGAAGGGAAGGAATCAGAGGCCAGCAAATGGGGTGTTGAGATGAGAAATTGTAGTCACTAGAGCGGTGACTACTTCCTGCTTAGATTCTCGCATCGAGACTATAGAGTGTGAGATATGCGTATACTCCAAAATCATGTTGTCGTTCACATGAAGTTGCTGATAAAGATTTATGGAAAAATAGCACGACGATAGTCTTTGACAGTGACAGCGAATTTCCACTTTTAAAGTATTTGGTGTTCTCTCTTTCGAAAGTGACAATTATCACGGCATGCTCGGAAGATTACGATTCAACAATCAATCCCATTTCCAATCAGCGCGATTTCTCTATGCGTGCCTTCAGTTGATTCTTTTCACAAAAAAGTTTCAGTCCATTCTTGAAAAGAAGCATTCTTGTGGTTTGATGTTGGTTTAAGGTTCGATTTATATGCCTACCTACCCAGATTGGATTTATGTACTTACACTTGCACTAAACAGGTCACAAGTGAATACCCTGAGGAGATGGTTTTGTATCTGTGCTCAGAATACTCGAGTTCAACTCGTGATAGCTTCCTTGTAAAACATACAGTAAGCTTTTCCTCTAGTCCAGATGAAATAAGTGAGAACAGTATGAATCGCTGATGAGAGATTCGCAGTCACTTGATTTCAATACCGCCACTGGATATGAACTAGAGAAGTCAAGCACGTAAGGAACCAGAATGTATATGAGAAGAAAGTCAGTTAAGTTTACAGCTTTGCGGCGACATCCATTATTGATATCCCCGTAAGTTCCTCTGAAACGACATTCAACTTCACCAAATGACAGCTACTATACAATCGCAAAACCACGATCCCAAGAACCAGAGCCCACGAAACATATACTCAAAAGCATCACCTATCTCAAGTCCTTCTTGGCACGGGAATTGTAGCATAATAAGCCATAGCTGCCATGTTAATCTCAGGAGTCAACTCTTTTCCTTTTTCCATCATTTTAGCCAGGAGCTTGAAGTAATGAATGTAGAATGCCTGGGTTCTTATTAGTTGGATCTTCTAACCATGTAATTCCCATCCTTTTTCCTTGTCTTCTCATGACATTCTCTCCACTTCCTCTTCTCCCCTTTTGAGCTTCCAACTATCCTCCGTTACCCTCTCCAATAGAGTCCAGCCCCCCCCCCCCCAGAAAAAAACCACAGGTAGCGCTAAAACACAAGCGAGGTAAAAATTCAAACCTACCGGAGTAAAAGTATTAACAAATTTCGCCTCCTCATCCGTCTCATTGCTAAATGTATGAGGAGCTCTAGGAGGTACAACCACATAATCACCTACTCCTGCATTGATTGTCTTCTCAGATTCGCCGGTTGAGGGATTGGCGGGGACTCTGAAGGTTATTACTTGAGGGTGTTAGTAAAGCTGAAATGGAAGTAGTGGGTTATAGGGAGGTGATGGCAGGATAAGAGAAGATGTAGGGGGCGAGTGAGGAAAATCGAAGAGGAAGGGCATGAGTGGATAAAAAAAAAGAAAGCCTACCCCCTTTCGTAACCAAAAAGCATTCATCATGCATCTCATGCCAGTGAGCTGGCGGCCCTCTCAAACCCGCAGGAAGAGTGCCCTCGACGGTCGAAATCCGGTTATCTATCAGTTTTGTTAATCCTTTTTCATAATTCATTTATCACCTTCTTGAGCATCTCCTCGAGTCTCCCATACTAGATACCTCGAAATCAAATATAGCCAGTAACTTATACGTAGTCCAAGAGGGAAAAGAAAGAAAAAGCACATACCAGTCCTACTCCCATCTTCCAAAACTCTCAATTTGACATTTCCCAATGTGATGATTTCTCCTGTCTCTGCCTTGACATAATGAACTGGAACATTTGGTTAAGGGGTAATTGGTGCGGGAGGACTCATTTTCACAGCGAAAGTATTTCTCGACGGTATTTATGAGAGCAACTGTTCTATAGGTTTGGAGGAGGTTTGGGTGTTTGCGAAACGTGATAGGTGCGTAGAAAGGAATCAATGGAGGAAGTATAAGCAAATTATAATGTAAAGCATAATGGAAAGAATCTGAATAGACACTGGCACTACATCTTTATATCTTCAATCTCTACTCCAACCTCTTTCAAAGGATCAATCGTCAAGTACCATAATTATACAACAATGAACCCCAAATCGGAGGATCGCTCTCCAAATTTGCCGATCTTCTGAAACTCATAATTCAATCTGATTGGTTCGCTCGCACCAACGGGCATCAACGAACACCTTGGAAGATGTCGGAATAAGCAGAGGACCGAAGTGCAGCTAAGGATTCAGTGCTTACTAATGGCTGCAGGATGCGGACTCTGACACTTGTTGAGTATACCGGATATTGAAATTTAAATCCGTATTATTGACTGGTTTGTTGCATGGCTATCGTGATGTCCTCGTCTACTACGGATATGATGGATGAGAAGGGAAGCGGGTGTACTAATGGAAGGCTAACCAAAGACATGTGGCTTCACTGAAGTCTGTACAAATAAATGAGGAACTCTGCATTCTCTTGGTTGACTAGGCACCTATAATCAAAGTTTTTAAATGATTGTTCGAATCAGATTTAATAGTCTCCATTTTATGATCGAGTTGGATGGAGATGCACTCCACGTCCTTCAAATCCTTTTCGCAATTTGTTTTTCAATACCATTGTTCTTCCAAAACCCGCTGAGGAATTCATCATCGTTCAAATATGCAAAGAAAGATTCTTTAAATCATTTCAGAGCAATCTTCCAAAAACCCCTCTTCGTTTCCAAAATCAACCTTGCCACTGAACCTTTCCACTTCTTACCAAATTAACCATCCCGGTGGGCAACAAACCTTTGTCCACAACAGCCAATCCACCAAATCTCTCTATCATTTCTTCTCCATAAAGCTTCACAACCCATTTCCAATATCCTATGTCCACCCCTTCAAAAGCAGAAGAAAGGCCACCTTCAATTGCTTTTGCCAGAATCATATCAGACTCATCCCAATCCGCAGATTCTTTGCTTGGTTGCTTGAGTAGATTCTCAAAGACTTCAAACAGAGTTCCTTCCCAGGAATTACCAACCTCCTCTCTGTATCGGGTGAACTCTTCGAAAGACATAAAGTCTCGAAGATCAGAGAGATTGCGACCGTCGTATTGCCACTGACGCCCCATTGAAATATTGACTTGAGGAGTTCTCTTTTCGAAATTATCTTTAGCCACTCTATATGCTTCAATCTCCGCCTCGAAGAAAGTATCCATCAATGTTTCCGGGGTTTCATATACCCCATCTCGTAATTGTAAGAGGCCAATGAAAGGATTGTGCAACTCAAGACCGCCAAGACTAGTTGGGAAGTAAAGGTATCCATCGGGTACATTGTCGATCCCAAATCTCTCTTTCAAAGTATTTTTGAGATATGAAATCACGTTTGTATTGGTAAAGATCAGATTTTGAATGTGTCGGAAACTTGATAGCATAGCGTCAACATGTGCACGACCAAAGGAATTCGATGGTTTTCCGAAGTTTGAGGTGAAGAAGCGACCGGCATAAGTATTCCAGGCTTGGATCCATGAGAAGACACTTTTCTTATCGCGGAGCTGGGATTGAAGTTCTGAAACATGTTGATCGACCATAGGTTGATCGATGGTAAAGTGGCCGGTGGTAGGATCTAGTTTAAGAAAGCCCCAGCGAATGTCTCCGACAGGAAGGGAAGGGTCTATGGGCTGCTTGGATCCACTGGATGTGATGCGGACAGAGCCGGTTTTACCTTTGTTAAGCGTAACTCCCATGATTTCTGAGAATTGGAGAATCGATTTCCAAGCTTTGACAACAGATTGGTGAGAAGGCGACCAGATCCAAAAGTCGTCATGCATTCTGTAGAGCTGAACTCCATTTGTACTTTGATTTACCGCATAATCAAGACAGAAAAGAATTGTTTCCCCGCAAACAGCAGATAAAGCGTGAGCTCCGGGAACACCACGCTTCCGCATGCGAGCTTCAGCGAATGTATCATCATCCATAAATTTCAGTGGAGCTTCAAGAAACTTCTGAAAGAATCTCAACCATTTTACCGACAAACCAAAGAATTCAAGAACACAGAAAATAGTGGAATGTGGCAATGATGGACTGAATGACTCGAATTCTGAGCGAGCACAGCTTATCTCGCCATGAAGCTTTGTATTAATGATAATCTCAGTTGACAGTAAATGAAGTATGAATTGTTTGATCTCCATAGGTGTTTTTGGCAAGCTATCGGAATCCCCTTCATTGGCGTTCAGGAACGATTCGAAATCAAAATCTGTAAGTGTGTCTGCAGTACTATCGAATCCAGTTGGCTGTGGCTGCATCTTTGCTCTCTTTCTCTTGGGCGCAGAAGGCGGAGCTTGTTGTGATAGCTGTAATAGCTGTGCTTGCTGTGCTTGCATAGGTGCTCCGCGCCTTAGACTAGCCCGCCGTCCCTCCAACTCAGTCATATTATAATCAGCTTCTTCGACTCCGTCCTGATCTGCTTGCTCGTCTTCTTCCGAATCGGGAAGCTGAGACATGAAGTATATGGATTTGTAAAGTTCCTCCCGCCTCCTCATAACACTTCCCAGACGGTTGTATGATGGACCCAGGTAGAAATCTCTTCTTGCCTTATCAATTGGAGGAATAGGGTTGTTCAGTTTTGACCATGCTCCATCGTAATTGGAGAAATCCGTAAACGCTTTTTTGAAGAAAACAGACCATTTAACCCCAATATATTGGAGGAATAGTGCTTCTAGGAGATCTTCGTCAATGAAAATATGATGCGTACCATTAAGGTGACGTCTTTGCTCAACAGTGATGTCCTTGTTCCATTCCCAGATATCTATGGATGCAAGACGCATGTTAAGAACATCTGCAACTTCTGTAAGAATGACGGGACTGGCAAGAAAATCCTTCAGAGCTGCACGCTTTTCCTCTGATAGAAGGCCGGAAGATATAAGGCCATTGATAGTCCAACGTAAAACAGTAGGATCAAATTGACCTGGGGCAGACAAGGTGTTTCCGAATGTCTCAACTTCTTTTCGTAGAGCAATCAAGGCTTTTTTGGCTTGCCTATTCTTCCCATCCATTCCAAACAAGGTAGTCAGGTATGCCGTGATCGCCTTATGATTGGTTTCGAATGGTTGAAAGACCAAATCTTCCCAATTTGCTCGTCCTTCCGTTCTAGCAACACTTTCCTTCTTGACATTTTGAAACTCTTCATCAATTTCCGAAGTGTCATTGGCAACATCGACGGCTTTCTGTTGCTGCTCTGCTGAAAGCCATTCTGTAACCAACTCGCCGTACAAAGTCGCATACTGGTGTTTTGATGATTGCACATCAATGTGGCGTACCAAGTATTTTTCCCATTGCTCTAGCGTCTTATCAGAGATGGATGGATCATATTCAGCTTGTGCGATAAACTTCTCGAGATTCTTGACAAGCAGTTCAAGCGGAGATAATTTAATGTTACTGTCGCGACTACGCTTTTTCGTATTTGAGGTCGTGATTGCGAAGCTTTCTTTCACACCTTCCAATAATAGCTTTAGCCTCTTCCGTTGGTCGAGTTCGTTGCTTAATTTGTCGGAGAGAGCATCCTTTTGGCTTTCGAAATGATGGCGCTTTTTGGAAAGCTCAGTAAGCTTTGTAGTGGTGATGGATTGAAGTGTCTCGGAAAAGACCCCTCCAGACATGGTTGAGATGGGAAGTTATGGAAGACGAGGTGTTTAATGAAGGATAGATAGGAGAATATGGAAGCTGCGGCCTAGGAAATCCAGAAATTGATGGAATTTCCATAGAATGAATAAAAGAATTGTAAGTGATGGATTTCTGAATATCGGGAGATCATGCAGTGATATTTATAATGGAAAAGAGAAGTTGATGAGGCAGTGCAGGCAGCAGTACAATTCACCCCGCGTCACGTGTTTTATGTTACACTGAGATCGAGAAACACGTGCACGAAGAAATCTTCATGTCAGCCACACCCTGATAGGAAAAGCTTGACGGTCGCGACAATCGATTGAGCGAGCAAGAATATATTTTGACAGAAGCAAACTAGAGCCAGAACCGCACCAAGCAAGCTGCAAATGAGATGCATCAAATCCAAATGGCATCTTTGCATCTACCATTTGCGTGTACATCTGTGAGAATTGAATCTGATTGGGATCCGTAGACGCCTTATTAGATACGGAAAGCAAAGTCAGATATGAAAGAATCAATCAAGCTGCGAAAAAGAAATGGTTAAATAATGAAAATAGATCTTTGGAAAGAAGCGAAGACCTTATAGCGACACGAAATTGCACCAGCGAGTCGACAGAGAGCCCTTGGTGCCGGACTGTCTAATGCTAATGGAATCACTCTCTTCTGATGATTTCTCAAATAATCAAATGAACTTGTCGGGATAGTCGATGAGACAAGGTACAAAAAAAGTAATGACAGTCACCATTATCTTCTACGCTTATGCGCAGAACTCATTTGCATCTCTTGAACCGCGGAAGTAATAGAATAACAATACGATATCAGCCGTGCAAAATCTAGGAGACGGTGCTGGAAAATTTCAGAAAAGAAAGTTATACAAGATATCGATACAAAAAATGAGTGCACATGAAGATAATAAGGAGTATTTGTACATCGAACGTCTTTCAAAAAAGGAGCAGCAGTTTGAAGGACCACTACTTCGAAGTCCGACGGCTTGTACAGATACAATGGATGCGTTAATGCGCAGAGCTGGTGAGACCTTCTAAATTAACACGATCCAGAACGTGTACTGATGACAGTTGTACGGAGACATCCACAGACTTGATGATGTACGTACGCGGAGACCTTCAAAAGCCTGTAGTTTAATGACTTGCATTCTCATCACATCCTCTACTTGCAGTGCAAACAATGCCTTCAATGCAGTTCGCGAAACCATTCCTAAGGCTCTGCAGACAACGATGTCAGGCATGATTAGGGCAAAATAGTATACGATAAATCCATACTCAAAGGCAACAGCCAAAGCCCAACTCTTTGATCATATTACACCACCTTCCGTTGAGTCTCTCATGCACCTTCGCAGCAGGAATTCTTTAAGATCTTGCAAAAGACACAAGTAGTCTGGAGGAAAAATACATGACACTGAGGCTGCTCGTGAGCATTCAGGGGTGGCCGTGGTATTTGAGCTTGAAAAGACTCGATTTGAGGTTTCTGCATCAAGATGTTGCCTTAGTCATCTTCATCCAATTACAAAATAACCTTGACCATGAACATACCAGACTCGGCACAACTTCGGTAAAAAAACAATTCACGTCTCCAAGGCCAATCAACAACCCATTTTTGAAAGTTCTCGTGACATGCTCTTTTGTTGCATATCTCAATTTTCGATTAGTATAAAACTGCCATCCACCAAGGTAGGAAGCAAAAAGTAAATGACAGAAACATAAAGCAGGGCCTTTTTAATATACGCGAATCATTTGAAATGATAGATCAAGGAACCTCGATTGCACAATCTGGCAGCTGGAAGACGACGAGTATATACCAATAAGACGTCGCAGACTCTGAATGAGTTGAAGCAGTATATCATATAAATGTTTATATGATCTGCTTTAATATCCCCTTTCCTCTCTTTGTAGTACCACAAACAAACAAACAAGCAAATCAAGACAGACGAAAAGAACAAGCCAAAATCTCCAAGTTCTTTTTCTTAACTTTCCACCTGGTGTAAGACCCCTCGAATACAAGAAGAACAACATCCCTATCTCATCTCCGAACATGTCTTTAAAGGTATCTAAATCATACTGATAGAAGTCTGATCCCCGGCCATACACCCAATAAGACGCGATATCTCTCGCGTCCTCAACATCCACCTGGTGGTTTTGAACAAGGAGGCTCGCCAGATACTCGCGGATATCTGAAGGCGACTTATTTCTGGGTCTTTTACGATGAGTTAGTCCACTTTGCCCGACAATGTCTGTATTTGGAATGATGCAAAAAAAGAAGGGACACAATATTTTTGGATAACCTGAACTAACTTTGTGAGATAGACATCCGGGCGAAATTGACCCTTATACTGAGGTAACCCCCACACGTTCATGTCTGAGAACTGGGGGACTGTATTTACTTTGGAATTTGTGGGTGCGCTATTCCCTTGAATTTGATTCAGGTAGACTAATAGTTGAAGTTAATGATGAATGCTGAAATACTCACATATGAGCCAGCCGAGAAAAGCGTTGATATCAAAGACTTCTATTTCTTTCTCCAACCTACAAAGAATCTACGCACTTAAGATTTTCGCTAAAAATGCCAGAAACGGAGTTCCACCTTTGTCCTTTGTTTCGTTCAATTTTATACTCGAGCAGAACAATTTTCTGAGCTAATTTATGTCCTCTACACAAGAAAACCTTCTAGATTGATTTGCCGAATCAAATCAGAACCTCTTAAATGATACTGGGACCCTGGCTATCCAAAATTTATACCACTAACAAGCATCAAAGCCAGAAGGCGAAAGATATCTTCCTCTAGATAATGGGGTTCTTCTTGATGAGATACGCACTGAACATTTGTCAAATTAGTTCTCTCGGCATAAGAATCTCGAATTGCCTGACATCGGTTGAAAATGCCTAACCATTTGAATGCCGAAAGTTGTCCTAAATTGCCCCCCTTTTACCCCATTCCGCCTCTGCTGAGCCCAGCTCTTGAAACCATTCTTACAGTAATATACAGTACACACTCAGTATACACGCCTGATCCACATACTTCGCCAATCCGAACTAGCTCTATTAGTCAGGGTCCATTGTTCCCTTTTTACCTCAACCAATATATCCACCATGGTCAGTCATCTTCCACTCAGAGCCAATGAAGTTGAATTCCATGACTTTGTTGCATACCTACAAACTCCATTTACAGGATCAATCCTGACAAGCGCAATTACCATTTTCAAACCCATTAGTCGGAACAGGTTGTCGTTTTCGTCGCCTTAGTAAAGTGGACTTCAAAAGGAAAGAATGCAGATGCTTTTTTGTATCACAGTTCCTGTTCAATACTACATGTAATCAAATTTCTTTTTACCTCCGTTCGTTCTCAATCTGAGGTCTTGAACTTTAAAAAAATAGACATTTTACACATCTGCCCGAGAACTCACCAAAGTCGATGGTAGCAGCCGCTCTAGCCAAGCTCCTTTAATGTAGATGCTGTTATGGCGAGAACGAACATTCGACTTCCCGTAATATGCTGCTGTCATCATAACCACATAAAAGAAGGATTTAGGCTGCTCTCGAATTCCCCCAAGCTTGGTAAATAGGTTTTGCCTGAGGTAGTACATATTGAGTTGTCCATTCGAGTGCGGCGCTTCTCACTACTTCTCAAATTCCTCGCTTTAGGATTGTGCGGAGAAGGAATTGAGCACCAGGAGATTCTGTACCCAACGATCTCGTTTTCATTTCTGCAGTTTTATGTTCCGTTACCAAAATCTATCTCGCTATCGTGAATTAGATTTCAAATACTATCGAATCTGTCTTTTGAATGAATACTAACTGTTTCTTCCGATCATCTCTTGCTCCTTGATGCGAAGTTCATGAGTTGTGATTGTTCATTCTCCAGATCTTCGATTTTCGTCCTCTACTGGACAACTTTTCTGTTTCTCCTGCAGGTATGGGCTAGTGCTCACGGGTAATCTTCACAAAACTGCCTCTCAGTTCTAGACATTTCGTCGGTCGTCATGTCATCTACCTGTAATGCAGATTTTAAAATAGCTTCCCATTTTAGATATCTTATAAGTGGTGCACGATCATATATCTTTCCCTGCTCCACGTTAGTGATTATATCAATCGTTCCGGGAGTAATCCAAGAAGACGCGGTTCTGCAGCAATGGCCAAGGAGAATCACTTCAATAGGCGTAACAAAAATTATCATTAACCGTCCCCATCTATGGCATAAAAGTACCTTTAAGTTAAATATATAATTCCACCATATCCTCCATTTCATATCTTTCATAAAATATTACATATGCCATCGCGAGAATCACTCTATGAATTTAGTTATCGCATGCATCATCATCAGCGCCTTCATCGCTGGTGTTTCCGTCAACCGCTCTGTCAACCGAACCCGATTTTCCAGTTTCAATAGTGATGGCCGACTCAGAAGTAGTGCTCGCGGAAACAATGCTGTTTGATGTGGAGGTGGCATTGCTCAATGGATAGCTGGCGGAAATAGCAACTACTGGTAGAGAATATCCAGAACTGATACCGGTAGAGATTGCTGCAATGGATACTGATGTAGCTTGCGTGTAATGTCCAGTACCATTTGTCGCACTCGATGGTGTCCCACTAAAATATGCACTCGCGGTAGCAGTGCTTGCTTTACTAACAATTGTTGAGTATGCGCCGGTCAGATTGAAGAAAGCGGATTTGGTGGGTAGAACATAAGTTGATGTAGCATTAATTGCAACAGTCGCATTTGTAGTAATGTTGCTACTCATAACCGGATCCAAGCAGCCGTTGTACAAACTATCACACATGCTCACGAGGGATTCATCTCCGGAGCTGCGGCACGTATCGAGGATGACCGCGCAGTCATTTTTGCATGTTGCGTAGTCGGAGTCGCAGACGTTTGGAGCTTCGAGACCAGCGAGCGAACAGGCGTAGTATTTGGAAGAGCAATCTTGACCAGTAGGAGTGGTGTCGTTGGAGGAGAAAGATACGAGACAGGAGTCATAGAGTCTAAGCGCTTGAGATGCAGTAATGGTTGAATTGTCGGCGGAAGTACCGGTGATATCGTAAACGGAGCTGCACTTGTTTTTGCAACTGGCCATTTCCTATTGTGATGTTAGCGCAATTCCGTAATCAGGAATTCTCACGAGGATTATTCGTACCGAAGAACAAGTATTATCAGCCCCTCCATTGTTTCTACATCCAGTGAATGAAGCCACACAATCCTCTCCGATGGCAGCAGTAGCAGCCGTGAAAGAAACAAGGCAAGACTGATATTGTTTTTGACAACCTGCGGTGAGGGCTGGATCTCCAGAACTTTGACAGATGTCGAGAGCTACGGAGCACGTGTTTTTGCAACTGGCAGCATCCGCAGCGCAGGAGTTTGAAGCATCGTCGCAAGAAAGGAGACTGGAAGCGCAATCAGGGGTCGCAATGGTGGAATTGAAGTTGACAAGGCACGAGTTGTATTGCATAAGACATGGCGCTTCGAGGGATTCATCACCGGAGCTTAGACAGGTTGAATAACTTGTAGAGCACGCACTAAGAACCCGAGAGTCAGTTACCAGTGGCAAGATATTCATAAAGTTTTAGACTTACGATTTGCATTGAGCTGCCTCAGCATTGCGAGCATTGTCCTCTCCGGTAGATGACATATACTTGGAAACACAGTCCTGGCCAGTAGTGGTAGTGGGGGTCTCCCAGGCGAAAGTCACAAGACAGAAATTGTACTGTTCCAAGCAAGGAGCATAAAGAGCTGGGTCACCCGAACTGAGACAAGTGGAATATGACGTGGAACAATCGGTCTGCATTAACATTTTAATGTCAGTAATAGCCTCGGTTTATATCGAATAGAAGGAAGTCTCAAAGAGCAAAGGTTAAGGAACTTTACGAACCTTGCAATCGGCGTTGTTGCTTTGACATAATCTGTCTTCATTCCCCTCATTTTCACATTCGGTGAATCTGGAAACGCAATCGGTATTGTTCAACAAGGTGGTAGTGTTAAATTGGACGAGAGCTGAGTCGTATTGTTTCAAGCATGCCGATTCATCAGCCTGACCGCTAGAAAGACATGTGGAATAGTTGATGCTGGCGTCGTTCTTGCAAGTTGCAGATTCAGAAGCACATGTATTCGATTCGCCGCCTTCATTTCGACATACTATACAAATTTAGAGTTAGTAATTGCCTATCCAGAAGAGTTTTGT
Organism: Botrytis byssoidea; assembly: GCF_014898295.1. Classification (NCBI taxonomy): domain Eukaryota; kingdom Fungi; phylum Ascomycota; class Leotiomycetes; order Helotiales; family Sclerotiniaceae; genus Botrytis; species Botrytis byssoidea. The sequence goes on from NW_024065845.1 coordinate 430,974, forward strand.
TGTTAGGGTATAGGTGAATATCGTGGAAGTGATAGACAATTTAACTTACATGTGAAACTGCTGACGCAGTCCAAGGCAGTTGAAGGCGTGAAGGAGTCTAAGCAGTTATTATACTGATTCATGCATAACGAATCATCAGCGCTTCCACTACTAAGGCAAATCCCATAAATCCCACTGCACTTATCCTTTAGAAACGTGAAGTTAGTTATTGGTCATCAAAAACGTCGATTCTCAAAAAGGGAGCAACCGGGGCGGATGAAAAGGGTCATAGGACTGCTAAGCTATAATAGTTTCTCGAGGCGAGAATAGAAATAGCTTTGTCTTGAAGAGCAGAAAGAATGAGGGCATGAGAAGAATAATTGCCTGTGCCACATGTTTTTCCGCAATGAACGGTAACCTTCACGTATGCACGTGATGTGAATCTTCAAATAAGATTTCCAAACGAGAAAATGAAAAGGGAAGAAGATGAAAATGGGGGAATAGTGAGATGCGGATTAAAATAAGAGTTCTGAGATGTGAAAGGATACACAAGACTGGGATAGACTGGGGCTTCATGATAGATATCGTTCATGTGAAAGTAATGATGGTACTCACTTTACACTGTGCTGTGTAAGAATTACATGTGTTATCAGCGGTGCCGTTGGCTCTGCAGGACGAGAATTGGGAAACACTATAAGATGATGAAATTAGTATTTTTCATGATGAAATTTTTTGGAGGAACCAAAGGGCATAAGTCGTGCAATAAGATATTAAAGCGTAGCATGCAAGGTGGAACATAATCATAAAGTCTGAAGAGGGGAATCGAAGAAGCAAGGAGAACATCATGATGCCTGATCAGATATCACTTACCAATCGAGGTTAGATGAAGTTTCTCTGGTAGAGAAGACACTGAAAGAATCGAGACAATTGTTATACTGCGTGCTGGCTGCCGACGAATCTGAGGATCCACTAGTGAGGGCCGTGGCGTAAATCGTGCTACATTTGTCCTTGCCTGGTTCTGTTAGTCGTCTATTCCGACTACAATCTTATCATATGAAGAACCCTACATTGAGCTGCATAGCTATTGCAAGTATTGTCTACCTCTCCTGAATCGTGACAAGCCGAGAAAAGAGATGCACAATCCTTCCCGGCCGAATCCTCTGGTGTGGTAAATATGGTGAAGTCGTTCAAGCAAGTATTATAGATGCTCATGCATGATGATGTATCTGACGACGAAAGACACGATCCATAGCTATCGGCACATAGATTCTTGCACTTTGCATTGTTAGATTGGCATGTGTTGTCGGCTCCACCCTCGTCTAAACACAGTTGGTAAGAGGAGACACAAGACGTAGCACTGGAGCTCGAGCTTTGAGCGGTGACCAGAGTCAAGAAACCCAGGTTGATAATGGAAGAAACAGTAGTCCTCATTTTGGCGAGGAATGCCGAATTACGTTAACGAAAGTAGTTGTTTTGGTTGCAAGATTCGACTGGAAACGACAGACTGGATAAGTTGGAAGGAGAAAAAAGTTATAGATAGAATGATAGAGATAAACTTGGGAATGTCAAATAGAAATAAGAAAATTGATGGCACTAACCCACTTGGACAGGCCATCGTTGACATCGTGTATACTTTGTTTGGTGGATCTGGTGGATATACGATAAATTCTTAAAGTTATGGAGTAACCATGCAAAATGATCATCCATAAATAGATATATGGTCCACAACAAACTCGATGTGTTCATGTCGCCTTCGGTATTGGCTACCAAAATTGATTGAGACTTGAAGGGGAGTTCAATCGCATTATCAGTCACAATTCGAACATATTTTCAGTGTTTCGTAGCAATTGAAGTTGCGGAGTTGTATAGTCGTGATCAATGAACGATGCGAGTTTGAAGTTTCAACGGTTCATCCGATCTCTCCGCTCGTATCGTTCTATCTCCTTAATTTCCGACAACCGCCAAGATTCGCGTCCTCTTCGGCTTAGATAACCAATATCGGGAAACTAAGCAGGACAAGGTGCTTCCTAGGAGAAATCTCCAAGGGGAAGTGGATTCAAAATATACGAAGCCAACAAAGAAAACATGTGTTGGTGTCCCAGGCTTGTTGTTGCTCCATTAAAACATGCCAAATATAGCTTTTTAGATAGTGTACCTGCCATGGATGATCAATTGCCGAAGAGTCGAATGACGATGAGAATTTACTTCCGAGTTTCCGAGAGACATGAAAAGCTTATCAGGAATCTTCTGATCGGCTTGGGCAGAGAATTTCTTACAGCCTGACTGTTGCATTTTCAGTATCTAAATTCGAAAGGGTAGGCGAGTTGAAGATTTCTCCCCCATACATATTGCACTTGCGTGCGGCTTAGACGATTTTTGATGAAGCTAAGAAAGCCGCTCAAGGACTTTGAGATTTTCGTTTGCGCTAGCATGACTATCACGTGTAAATCACGTGTAAACCGAATCAATCAATCTTAACGCAAGAACTTGCTGGTATCTAGATATTTCGGCAAGAGATTCTCAATCTATACTCATGCACCTTTATCATGGCTAGCGTCTAAAACGCTCCTACAAACTCGCGACTATTCTTGTCGCCAAGGTTCATTCATACTCTAGACTAGACGTGTAGCAAGTCAGATGACCTTGACCAAGTTTGATAGCAGAGCGACATTTTTTAAAACAGAAGTCCTCTATCCAACGCCCTTGAAAAGTACAAGATGAAGAATGATACGTGCTCTCTCTTATCATTTCCAGATTGTGATTGAGACGTGTAAGTGCACGGGCCAATTATCAATTTGATTTCTTGAGCAAAAAGATACATCTCTGTACAAGGTGAAATTGTGCGTGTCGGCGATAGATACATTGGTTTATTTGAGATATATACTCACGCCAACTATCACTCCTTGTTTATTTGCCACTGCCGTTATCATTTATTGTGGTTGCAAACTTCCACTCAGAAAGTTTCTCAATAAACAACAGACTCGTATAACACTAGCTCACCTCGATATCCCCAACAAAATGTCTCTCTCGAAATTCACCGGCTTCACATACTCGAAGTCGCTCATCTACTTTCTTCTTTTTACTGTCACATTCTCGGTTTTCTCTTTTTCGCAACAATCTTTTGTTCTCGGAGGGAGATTACGTCCCAGATTTTCACTAGAGTTCATAGACTTCAGAGACCAGTTGATGAGGTTGGGGAAGGAAATTCATCTGTGGAGTGTTTTACGTATGCTTGATTCATTATTCTCTTTTTTTTCCCAGGATGCAGATTGTACAATGTGTGAGGCTTGAGGTGTACAATTCATTTGTATAATATCGCTACAAGCATTGCAGGAACAACTCGGAGATCAAAGTGATTGCAGCTAACATTCAATCTAGCTGCTGGAACCCTTCTCCCCCTTCAGTTTCTTCCGATAGTAAGGAGAAAGTACTTGAATTTGCATAGGTTTTTGGGAAGAGCCTTATTCTTCATGCTACTGGTTGGCAACACATGTTGATGATACCCCTATCCTCCTTTTCTACTTCTGCTAATCACACAAGAAGGTGCTTTTGGGATTGCTCATAATTCCTTCGGAGGGACTCTCGAAACTAGAATTTGGGTATATACACTTGGCGTCATGGTATTTTTTGCATTATTTAAATCCTGGGTTGCAATTAGACAGAAAAGAATTGCAGAGCATCGAGTTTGGGCTATCAGGACTTGGGGGTGGAGTGGTTCTGTAAGTCAAGACCATTATTCCCTCCTCTCTGCGTTTGTTCTCAATTATGAACGAAAAATCCAATCGAGTTCAAATCTTTTATCACTCATATCTTATTGTCAAGAACTAAAAGTTTCTCAGATCTTCACTATGCGCGTGCTCATGTTCTTCCTTGCCCGATTCATTCTTTCGCCACACACCCGCGACTTTTATTCCGTCACCACATGTTCCATTCTCCATGAATTATACATCACTCATTCGCACCCTCTTGAGCTTATTACACAAAACTATCCTATATGTGAGAATACATTACTGGGACTATCAACACACGAAGTTCACATTCCAGTTCAACTTGGATACTATCCGCTAGAGCGTATGACGATGACGATTACTATGGTATTTGGAACGTCGGGATGGCTGGCAATGGTGCTGCATATGGTGGCCGTGGAGTGGTGGTTGAACTGGAGTGCTAATGAGAGCAAGAAAGATGCCATGAAGGTGAAGAAAACTTGAAACAGTGCGTAATGGAAGTTTGGTAAATTTGAAGTCTGATGCCATATTTGTACTTTGAGAATATGAAATTTTTCATTATTGACACGAATAATTGCTTGTTTCCAGCTACATATTTATAATTTTTGCCTTTGAAGGTATGCTGGGTTAATTATGACCTACGGATGAAGTAGAAGGAGGAAGTAACGCTTCACCTGGAATGTTCTTTCTTTCCACAGTCAATAGAGTGTAAACATATCATATTTCTACATAAGAACCTCTTATCATGTAACACATCTCTTTCTGGAGGCCAATATTAACGAGTTAACACTGATAAAAGCATCTTTCCGTTGTTTCAAATACAACCATCAATTACTCCGTCAAGGATTGAGAATAGCAGCCATATCAACTGTAAGACTATAGAGTCCGACAAAGTGCTCGAATCGGAATGTAGGCCTTGGTTTCTCTCATAGAACAATGTTTTCTTCTCGCCCCAAGACAGCGTCTAATTTGTGTACAACGTTTCCAGGTCTCATATTACGACTGGAAATCTAGACAAAATCGACTCCCAGCATGAATTATTGGGAACTGCGAGGGGAAACAACCCAGCTATTCAAAAGGTATATAGACTCGCAATGCTTCAAGCCAATATGCCAATACATCTTTTCAGAGAAAACCTAGCAAAAATCATGTTTCAGAGAATGAGCTGGATAATTCAGTAATATCCAAAGGATCGGAAGTAAAGAAGAAAGCCCGGAGTGTAAGTTGTCATTCGTTTCTTTCGAAAAAAAAAAAAAAGATTTAACTAATGACTTTGGTAAAGAACGGAAATACATCACCCGACTTCCCTCCGCCAAAAATCGTACCAGAATCCATTGAATCTAAACATGAGAGTGGGCCTTCTTCAAGCACAACGCAGCGAGCCTTACCCGCAGTACGTCGTCACTCACCTGCAACACATCCTTGCTTTGAGGATTATGCAAAACATATGGCCCATCAGCCGAATGTCCCTCGCTTGCATAAAGCGCAGTTCATCTGTTTTGACTCCATAATGGAGTGGCGTGAGTCAGTACTCGATGATTACAACACCTTCACTGAAAATAGTTTGAGGTGGGGCGTAAATGAACTGAAGGTTGGACGAATTCCAGATGATCAGTCACAGACTCTAAAAAGTGTTGGATCTGGAAAGGCCCTTGAAGCTATCAATCATTACGGCACTGTATTTTATTTGAATATTTACGAAGAGGAGATGATGGCGGCGTGTCTTACATTGGTCGAATTGAGCCAGCCTTATAAAGAGAAATATTTGAATCTTTCATCGGGACACGATCAGGATTTGGTCTTATCGACGGAACAAGAATTGGATGCATGTTTTACATTGATCGGATTTAAAAAAGAGCCTTGCTTCTTTGCTTCGGATGAAAGTGCAGACCTGTATGGTAAGGCCAGAAAATTGCGGGGGTTTCAGCGCGGATTTTGTAAGTTTTGCTCTGGATGGATTTGTGATACAATTACTTATAGTTTTCTAGTCGAACATACATGTGGACAACACTCCATGAGTAATTCGAAAGCAAAGCAGACAGTCGTGGCTGACACTCAGTAAACGACGAGTGATCTAGGTATCAGGAAGAGGGGCGGTCACAGGAAATAAAACATGGCTTTGGAGAGATAGTCGATCAATATGATCATGAAGAACTGAGTTGAAAGATTGGAGCACGAGTCTAAGAGAGTAGACGAAGACAGGATAATTTTACGAATCATTAAGCCTGACGGAATTGGACATACTCATGGCTCATAGAATACTCATAGTGCAGTAGTTACAGTCCAGGCGTGAGATGCCTTGATAAACTACATCTTTTGAAGTCTTGACTTCAATGTAAACCTACAATTTCTGTTTAGAAAAAGTATGCATAAGAATGATGATGTTTCTAAACGACATCTCCAATCTTTCGGTGTTTGATATTACTCGAAGCTCTGAAATGTTGGTTCGGTTTGAGTTGAGATCTAAATGTGGACATGGACAAGTAATAACGCTTCCTTGTTTTGCATAAGTAAGAATGGGCGATTGGGGAGATGAGTCTGCGGTACTTTCCAGAAAGTTTTGATAAGTATCGCATTCAAAGCAAAGGAATTCATATGATTTGAGAGGGTCAACAATAATGTAGTAATTGGTCGTTCATTGTATTCCTGAGTTGATGTGCCCCGAAGCATCATCATGAAGCGGCTCGTCATCACTAACCAAAAGCTAATGTAATACAAAGACCGTATGCTTCGTTATCATAAAGAAATCAAATGAACCAGTGTACCGTAGTTGTACCCCCATTATATTACGCCATCAAATGGAGCCCCGCGGTGAGTAGCTGCCTGCGTCACCTGCGTCATCTTACTCGATTTTCGATGGGTGACTTTCGTGTTCGCGGAGTTTGCGCACTAGTTTGAAAGGTCAGTAAAGAGTCTGAATAATGGATGAATGTGTGAAATACTTCGCAGTACACTTTCATTCACCTGCTGACCCTTACTTGGCCTGGCCATCTAGAGCCCTATTGTCGTCTTCATCTCCATCATCCTCTTCCTCAGGAAAAACAAATTCAGGATTCTCAATAGCCTCTGCTAAAGCAACGGCCTCGTTTTCAGCCTCAATAATTACACACAATCTGTGATAGCTTGAAGATGCGCCGGCGGAGATAACCTTTTCGCTCTTAGGGACGGTTCTGTCGGGAAAAAGCTCAGCGTAAACAGCATGAATAGCTTTCCAGGTCATCTCCTTCGTCTTCTTTCATTCTTGAAGTGGTGCGTAATCTATTTGGAAAAGTAAGATTGTTATTAGTAAGTTTCTCCCAATTGAGTGTCGCCATATAACTTTGATATGAAAGGAAAGAGGATTAGTTAACAAGAAGTCATTTGATACTTACAGTTGAGGTAATGGGTATAACTTTCCACACTCTTCTCATCTTGATAGAGTAAGGCTTCGGGCTCGGGAAGCTCGATCCAAGGAGTATCGCGACCTCTTCCAGACTTTCTTCCAAGAGATTCGACGGTATAATCAGACTTGAATTTCTTGTTCGTGTCTTTCTTAAATTGTTTCTTGACTCTGCTAATGACGGTATTCTTACTAGCCAGATTCTTCGAGTCGCAGCGCTCATTTTGAATCTTTGAGGTTTGGCGATGGACTTAGAGTTGGAAGATTTGATGGCGGGTTTCTTGGTAGTGGCCATTCTTTGATTGGGTAAGGGAGTGCGCTTCATTGTAGGTTTTGCTTTGACTTTTGCCATTGTGTACTTGTCTTCTGGTAAATTTGATCTTGTTTGCTTGGTGACCTAGATGAATGGGTTCCTTGTAGGGTGGAGGTGGGGTGTAAAGCCTGCTTTGGTATTCAGGGGTCGGGTAGGGAACCAATCAGAATTCGATTTGTCCTAAAATTATGTCTAGTTGGTTGCTAGCGAAATAATATTAATACTATTATTTTGTGAAATGTACCAAACACGTCCAGTATTTTTTCTATCTAAATAGCGGGAAGCATTCTATCACGTGGAACAATCGCGATCAAACATGCAAGATCGAAATTCACTCGCAGATTTGATCGAGATGTTTTTTCAGAACTATTCAATACACTCGGTAGTCATTGAAAAGCGTATTGAAGAGTTAGAAACACAAGTTAATCGATTTGATCATTTCTTGCGCACTGAAACTACTCGCGATACTCTAAACTAAATATCATGGCAACTCCATTGCAACAAGATTCATCCTGCGCATCGAGAAAGCTGTTATGTTGAATCATCCTCGGCGAGCACTTTAACCCCGCTACCAATACACCATATTAACTTTAAGCTTGACACCAACGATTCCTAGTATGTTTTTGTCACTTCTCTATCTATGAAAGAAGCTCCATCATCGTTATCATTGAAATCTAGGTTGCAAATCCGCTCAGAGCTACAGAACTTAGGTGTATTAAACTCACTTGGCATTTTTATTAACGTTCATATTGAGACGCGAGAGCACGAAACTGGGCCTCAGCAGCAAGGAGTTAGACAGCCCTAATTTTGCATTGAGCGGCAGCGTTATTGAAATGAACGACAGCAGCTCTATCTGTGAACTCTTAAACAGTAATACCCTCAGCTGTAGCAGCCGCAGCATTTTCCTCCATTTCATTCGATATGGCGATTATGTGAAAGAATCTGGCATATTTTAATCGGATTCCTGTTAAGCTTCGGATCAATTTATCTGAAAAGTGAGATCTGTGGTATTCATGGATTTCTTCAAATTTGAGATTGTCTACATGACGCAGATTTTGGATTGGCAGGAACCCTGCATTTCAACCAAGTGAAAGATTTGGTCAGCTTTGATCCCATCAATGGTGATGTATATCATGCGTGAAGATTAAATTTATAAGAATTTTTTGTGATGAATGGTTACTTACAATCGCTAACCAATTTATAGTACTCTTCATGATCATCACTCAAGTGCTTGATATTCTCGAGGTCGCAATCAACGAACGGAATTTTGGTGTTGGGCTTGTGAAGTTGGGAGTTCGGCTCGACGTCTCCGAAAACAATGGTGCAGAGTTCTTTGATACGTTTATTTTTGTTTATGGTGTCAGTTTCCTTAGACTTGGATTTGTTCAATCTAGCTTTGGGAGCCATCTTCTTTTAAAGTCCAGGAAAAGAGATATCGCCACTACCCGTAACTTTTTTTTGCCTTTGTCTTTGGACATGCTATTTATGCTTTGATGCTGTTGAATGATTGAGTTGTTATTTGTTTTCTGTAGACTTGCTGTGTAAGTTAACCATTTTGTGAAGTGAGATGCAAAGGAGCTAAACGAAAAGACCTAGGTAATTCAGGGGGACCAAAAGAGAACTACCAAGCCGTATCAACCCACTTGAGAAGTGTCTCCTATTGATTGGTAGGGGATAATAGAAACATTAATTCTATCAAAAGCAAAACATTTCAGAAATTTGGGGGTGGATACATATTCTCTAAACATACAAAAAAGCGAAAAGCACCGTTACAATAAAAGATTAAGGCAGAAACCATTCATTTTGTTCTGAAAGATCTTCTCACTATTGATAGCCCTAGTTGATAATTACAAACTCATAGTCCTGAGAATTAACAATTTTATTTGACTACGAAGAACCAACTACTCCCGAACAGCCATCATGGTCATCATGACAAAGCACGAATAAGATGGTTGAACTAGGCTGACATGTACTTGTGATCCACACTCCAATCTACAGTATTTTTCGAAGTTGCTTGCAACAGCACGGACCAAAGTCGCAGTACTTCAGCTTTATCGCACCAATTGTGGCTCCTACGAGGTGAGAGCCCAGAGTTGCGGAAGACCCTACTTAACAGAAACAGAAGAGATATCCACTGAGAGCGATTGTTTCCATATAAACTACTTGACCACTTAAATCTTCGTTAAAACCGTATACTCAAACTTTCCCTAGGCATCACCCCATAAGAGATTGATGAAGTTAATTTTCTCCCCATTGGTGGCAGCAGGCACTGCGTTATTGCCCGTGATTAAAACGGTATTTTCCTTTCTCGCAGACCTAGATTTCTCCTCTCTAGACTTCTCCTCACTTTTGCGCAGTGCTTCCCAAATTCCTTGCTGATACCGTGTGTTTGCGTGAGCAAAAAATGCGGCATCTTCTGCACCCGTGTGTGGATCAAGAATTCCTCTATAACGTCGTGGGGCTGGTACATATCGTTTCTGGGGGGCCTGACCTGGGGCAAAGCTTTTAACAGGAGCTAATACCTGGGGCGCAAGACCAGAAGATGGACGATAGATTGTGGTGTCGCCGGAATGAGTCCCATCTGTGTAATAGTCTTCATCCATATATGTGGTGTCGCCGGAATGAGTCCCATCTGTGTAATCATCATTGTCCATATATGTGTCTTCACTCTCAGTCACATAGCTCCAGTTCTCATCAGACATGATCACATAGTCGTCAGGAGAAGTTGTGTCTTGTTGGCCGGAAATATCTCTGGAACCTGACCCGTTTCGGTACATTTTTTCTGAAGGTAATTTTCTTTGATTGGAAAGGCTTCTCGAATCGTGTTTTGGCAGCTCCATTGAAGTGATGCGAGGTCTTTTTTAAGAGGGCGATAGTGCGTGAAAGCTGATCCACTGGGTTCTGAAAGGGTCAGATCGAAGTAAAACGAGGGATCTTTGCAAGATCTTTGTGAGTGGGAAGATTATTCTTTTCGTATGAAGTTGAAAGAGTATTAATGTGCTTTTGTATCTGAAAGAGATAGACATAGTATGAACAACTTGGGTGAAGACCGTATAAATGGCATTATCTATCCTTGTTTTGAATCAGCTATCCTTGGAAACATGTTTTTGCGCTTTTGGTAAAATTTGAGTGAATGTAGGGATTGAATATTATGGCGTGAAAGTGATAACGTATTCTCGATCAGTCACGCCAATGCTATCCAACTCACCTTATCGTGCGATAGACGCGGATTATCGCGTATTTCCGACGTCGATGACTTGAAAGATCCTCCAGACAATTTTCGAATGCACAATCACTTGACACATACACAGCCTTAAGAAGAAAAGTGTTCATGAGTAGGGATACTTCACAATGGAGATATTTCTATGTTGCTGATATTGCCATTTTTTCAGACAGCGCCAGTCGATGTTATACATCTTGTGAGTAAATTTTGAATGTGAGCTTAGTTCGATGTCACATATTCAGAAGTTCAAATGCATAGGAAGCAACTTTTTGAGTGAAAGATTTAATTGACATTTATCACAACATCTCCACTGTGTTTGATTGTAATTTCCACATGTAATATTCATCTAAAACGACTAGAAGCGGATCGTTATTCGATTTCGTCAAATCACCACCGTGGAGTCCTACTCTACTGCTTTATTTGCAGGACGCACAAACCGCTCCGAAGATTGAGTTTCTGTAAATGTCATAGAATGTACCAGCGGAAGTTTAAAACCGTGGCCCGCCTCTACAGCACAATTACATATGATTCTCATACAAAAGCAACCCAGGAACAGCAAAAAACTCATCTATCACAAACTTCAAAAGGATCAAGGTACTCTGTGCCTCTCCGGATATCATATCCTCATTTGACCTCCCAAATCAACGTTCCTCTGTCAGAAGCAAGAAACAGAATATCCAAAGCTATCACGATCTTCCTAACATCCAGCATGTCTGTGCCTTGAAGAATCATTGTTGATTTTGATTATACTATTCCTACATGCTGTTAGTTAGGTCGAATAGATTCACAATACACATTTGTGACATACCTGTTGCCTCGCAGTCTATGGTTATTTTGAAGATTTCTCTGCCCAGAACCTACGCTCCTCGTCATTAAAATCTTTGGATGGCTTTTTGTAACTACCTGCATCGATATCTTTTGCTTTCGTCCGAGTAGTCTTATTCTCTGGTAGTCCAGACGATTTGTTTCCAGAAGCTAGCTCCTTGCGCTCGGTATCTACGAGGGATGGCATACTCTGAGATCGCTCATTCATATCGTATGAGCTGGAAGGTTGTTCATTGTTCAAAACTGTGTCTTGTTCAATAGATTCAACCAAAAAAGATCCCATCAATGACTGTTGAGTGAATTGTCCGCCAAAAAGAAGGTCGTTTACCGGGGATCGGCTTCGGTATGCAGGCTCGCGATCTCTTGGAGGTGAACGAGAGCGTGCATCTCTCCTATTCTGTCTATGGCGTGGTGTCGGACTAAAAGTTCTGGCATTCAATCTACCTCCAAAGTTGCACGGAGTTGTAGATGAGCCGTTTGATTGCTGGGCTACTCCTGAGCGAAGAAATCTACGTTGACGTGGAGCTTCTGGTGGAGATACCATGCGTGCATTCGGAGGGGTTCTTGGTGTGCTATTTTGCAATGTTTTCCTGCGGAGGGGGATGTTCGGAGAGGAAATGGGACCAGGGGTGGATGAACTCTGTGTCTTCATGATCACTAACTCTTTATTGATGGGCTTTTAATAGATTATTTGAAATGTGGAGAGGATGTCAACCGGGGTTCTCGATGACGGTTGATTGATAAAAGTTAATCGGCGGAGAGATTTACAGATGAAAGTATTGTAATGAAAATGGATAGGAGGAGAGGAGTTTCTCACTGTTATATATCTACCTGGTGTCTGCCAATACGGTCGCGGTTATATGCGCGAGTTCATGAACGCGATCGATGAAAACCACAACACCGTAGCGATGATTTTGTCGTTTCATGTGTTTTTACTGTTCTATGAATTTATATATTCTGCGGGCTCTGCCATGTGGAAGTGGTGTGCGCTAGAAAAAGCCGGCAGATAGTGTAATCCAAGTCATGTTATAGCGCGTAGCAGAGTCTATGATTTCAAGTGGTTTTCACAATCTAAATAGTCACCTCTAATTTAAGTTCTCTCAAGTAGAATTTGAGTTGTAAAATTGGGATGAATCGAAACGCTACCATAAAAAATTGTTGGGAGGATATTGCTTCCCTGGTATTATATACATAGACTCCTGCGTACTCAAAAGATACGAGACATAGTATCTGTGCTTTTGCACAGCAAATGATTTTATCAAATGAATCTAATTCCGCCGGAAAGATCCCTACTACTATCTTTCTTCATATGCATAGTGGTCTATTGATGTGATTACAATTGTAGTGTATTCCTTTCTAATTACTGCTTAAAAAAACTCTCCTGAATTACTCATCCGCAAACTGAATAGAGCGCCAGGAACTTTGAGAAAAATGCCTATGCGAAATATTATCCATGAAGCCATCAGGAACTTCATCAATTCCATCTCTCCACGTCATCCATTTGAGTTCTCATCCCTCTCCTACATGAGCGTAGGCGATATAATCTCTTGAGCACCATCATCTTGAGTCTCGGGAATTTTCAAAATTCCTCTAGGATTCTCACGTTGACGACGAGTCTCCGCAAGAAGTCTCAAATATAGACTGTCATGAATGGGTAGGCTGTGAGCCGCTCTTTGACTGTCGACAAGATTGTTTCTGTTACGAAACCCTCTCTTTCCAACTGTTGGTGAGATAGGTAATGCTCTTCGGATGTTACCAGGTCGCGGAGCTTTCACCTGGCTGGGAGATCCTAGTGGGGATGTCAAGAAGTTAGATGGAGGTGTCTTGAATCCATTGTATGCGGGAGTAGTCTTGGTGTTGTTGTCTTTTGTATTATTTTGTATTTTGATATCGGTTGTATTGGTAACTTTGAGACTATTCATCTTGACGTGTTAAGATACCGAAATGTGTTAAAAGATTGAGGTTGGTTTTGATTCGATGTTGTAGATTAATTTGACTATGACTTGTTGGTTGACGAAGAATAATCTTGGAGGATGCTTCTGGAGTGGAAGATAACAAATATATATCAATATATCCAATTATAAAATAACGCTTAGTGTCATTGAAATTGCGGGTACGATCGCGCGCGCGAGTCTATGAGCATGAGAGACCCGGTTTCAACCGTACTGTGAAAAATTACTGGGAGCTCTGGGCCAGATAGCTGTCTTGAACCGGCCTGGAGGTCGGTGAAATTATCATTGTCTTAAAGTTTTTAATGTTTTGACTGTGATGTGGTTGAGGCATTTTGGATAGAGACGAGAATTCGAATACATGGCTGTCCATAGAAAGAGATCTACTTAGCAGACTTTGATCCAATTTGTCTAGATTTGTGGCTTATATAGAGTACATCACTATCATAATCATATTTGTAGTCACATTCATGCCCAGACAGAATTTACATCCTCGATCCCCGGCGCCCGATTAATTGGCTTTTTAAAGTGGTTGAAGCTAGTAATGAAGGAAAGTTACATATTTAATAATACAAACTAGAATTCCTTGCCGGCTTTGCAGAATTTCTTATCACGTCATGATGCTCTGCGTTCAATGAGTTAGGAACAGCAGTACTTCAATGCTGAACCTTTCTGGTTTTTCCAACTAGTGCGCGAATTTCTGGATAATATTAAATAAGCGAGATCGTTACGCGGGGAGGTATTTCGGCGCCTCCCTCATTATCACCAATCATCTGGCATATGAATTATGTTTCGTGTAATACTATATGTAGGAATTCTTCACTGCTCGCCTCAAAACTAGTAATTAACTATACAACGCATTTCGACTAGGTATGTGAAGATTGCCGAATTGACATTGGAAAGGTCAGATACAAATGAGAGAAGACGTTTACTAATCCATTTCCTTTGACCTACCGTCAATCCAAATAAGGATTATCTGAATTCAACATCAAATTAAATTTATGACTCCTGTTGTCACATGAAAAATGAGTTTCACATAATCTGGGTTATCATCACAAGCAGCACAACGCAGGCTACGAAATATATTCGCGTAGAATGGAATTAGATAACGCTACCTATTACTTGTGTAATAATTTGATCTTAGATCCGAGGAACTGAGATGCAAAAAGGAGATAAAAGTGTGCCGCATACAGATTTGATGTCCATAAGTTGTTTGATTCTCCATGTATACCCATCATTAAAACATTTCTGCAACTATAGCCACCATAAGACGACTTTAATACATCCCGTGAGACATACGGTCAGTCACTGTTTAAACTACATAATTCTTTCCTTTCTTCGCTTCGCACGGAATCTTGCAAGAACTTTTGCACAGCTGGCCAGTAACAGCTCGTACACTTCGACAACTGTGCCCGCATTGTAACGAGAAGAGGTTGGTGTGATGTCAGACTCTGCAGGGTTTGACGGCTCGGATCCATAGCCAGGTTCACCGAATTTACCTCGCGAGCATACATCGCCAAGTCCGTTGGCTTTTCTCATTTCGTTGTCTACAAAACGCGTCCCTAACTCAGCCTTTCGCTTCCTCTCACATTTGGATCTTTGAAGTTTTCTGCTTACTCTGTTGACAGAACGATTGCGACGGGAGGTGGCAATTATACCCCAAAATCGTGCATTTGGATCAGGGGGCCCGTAGTAAAGGGCAGACCTGTCTGCATTGATTAATTGTATTAGATTAGCCAATATTAAGTGAATTTTTCTATACTTTTGGCGAGGCTTACGATGTGCGATATTTTCTTGTAGCTGATCTTTCGCTGGCTTTTCCTTCTCGATGGGGCCAGACTGAGAGGTCTGTGGTGATATCTGGTGTGCATTAGACGCAACTGAGCCAGTTTTATTGTCATTTTTTACGGCCTGCGATGCCGTTGGCTCCGTCTTAACATTTTGCATGTTGCTGTCTGCCATTTCGGATATCTTTGTAACTATAACTTTTCAAGACACTATAGTTGTTAAGTGGATTCCAATGAATAATGAAGGGAAAAAATGGAGATCGATTTCATGAAGATATGGAGAAGTGAAAGTTTTGGTGTAATGTCTTATGAGTTAAAAAGCAATCTAATTTATAGCACATTCTCTTTTGCTACGGCCACAATCGATACAGCAATAGTTTGAGTATTATGAAGGAGCCGAATAAGCATTAAAGAAATCTCCGAGCTTCCATTCCATCTTCTATTTTATGATATTGTACCCAAAAGTTAAACAAATGAGAGGTTAGAAATTTAACTACTTCTAAATACACGATGCTACTATGTGGTGCAGCCGAATGGCCTCCGGGCCAACTACAGTTCCGAATGTTTCAGAGAAAACCCATTGCGAGTGCCTGTATATCTTGTAAAGTGGATATTGTCGCTATCACTAAATATAATGACGCTTAAATTGCGATTCAATAGGCAGTGAGGTGTAAATCCATCAGCGGCCAGGTGGTAAGCTAGCTAATTCGCTGGTGAATGTGAAAAATTCACACTTGGCAGAGAACCAAACCTCAAATCAGCCAGAAAACCTTATTTGAATCCAAGAATGGAAAGAAATCTATATACGTCGGCTGGTGAAGAGTTGTGTTCTTTCTGACACGTCGAAATCGTCGCTTACTTTTGGTAGATGTTAAAACAAATGACCACGATGCATCAATTGCATCAATTTCACTCCCCTCGATGTTTTTAATTGATCATGTGAGAATTCTCGCATCCATGATGAGCTCCGGCCTTACAGGTATCTTTCCATTTATTTCGCTTTCACATTCGTATTATCACCATTTATCAAATTTGTTCTGGATATTTTGTTGTTATTTTTTCGTTTTATTATGTGCCAATAAAATTGAGACCCAACTCGAAACTAGGAAGTCATGTCTATTCTAATTGCTTGGTGAGCACCGGTTCTTCCGATCAAAAAATCTATTGAAGGTCAGTACTCAGAAAGTTAGAGAAGAGGTATCAAACGGGGGATAACTTAGCGCCGGCGCTTTCTTATCTCGTCTCGTCTCATGAAGCTCAGTTCTCAAACTTCTTCATCAAGCTTTTCACTCTATCACTGACTTTTCGGCTGACTTTTATTGTACCTGCTCTGGAAAGAGGTGTGGGTGCCGTGGTATTTGACTTAGCAAATGCGATGATTCTCTCACGGGCGGTTGGTCTTCTCTGAATTTCAACTGGTGAGTCTTCATTCAGTTCAAACACCAACGTGCCTTCGTTGGCTGCTGCAAACGGATAGAAGATGTGAATCTTTTCGATTTGTTTCTTGCCTAATGTCTGAGCGTGGTCCGAGCATAATCTGCCAAATGGTCTGCCATTAGCAGTGCCCATCAACATATTGAGCTCGAGACTCATCGAGGAATCAACCGTGAACCTACACTTCTGACCTGCTGAAAACTCAGGAACTTCCTGGGATGTAAGCACATCACGGATTGCCCAAAGAGTTCCAAGATTGACAATGGGACCGCAGACGATGTACTTGAGTTTTCGGAGTTGCGATTCATTCGTGGTACCATTTGCCAACTGTACAGTACATGCATCGCACCATCCTTGATAGAGGAGTTCGCTATTATACAAACGCTGTGTATTGACGTCGGGGATGTCAATATCAGCCTCTGTATTTGAGAATGTCATGAAGGCAGTGCCAGTTTTCGGAGAAAGAAACATCTGTGCAACACTATCATAATCCAATAGACTACTCACATCATCTACACCATCGACAGCTGCTCTAGGAAAAAACGTATAGAAGGACCAATGGGCACCTGCGCTTTCAATCTGCAACTGTGGATCTGAAAACACTTGGTTGAATCCGTCGAGATCTGGGAGCACTTGATTGTGAGCCCTGTGGATATTTACGTAGCGGATACTCCAATCTGGATACGAAACGTCTATTACTGGCTTTGCATTGATTGCTGCTTGGATAGCAGCAAGAATTGTAGTGCCGCGCTCAAGGTATCTTTCCGGGGATAGAATTTCGAGCATTCCGTCATAGTTGTTTGTCGCTGCCACGCGCGTTGGTCGGTTAATCTTGTCCATTTTCGGGAAGAAACAAAGAACTTACTGGTTAGGGTACTTTTACTTAAATTAGATAGGCTGGGATCTAGTTAGAGTGATAAATTCTTTGATGGCTTACTACTGCAGATCCAAGAGGATGTGGAATAAAGAGTCTACAAAGGCTTTGTGGACAGCTTTTTATATTCAAGTGTCTTCTTTGTTTTACCTTTATTTAATAACTGTCCTGTGTTTATGAGGCGTTGAATTGTTGCTCTATTGATTTTTCTCAAGACATGACAAAGAGATTATCGAATAACAGTGAAGTTCAACTTCAAGAAGAATAGGATTTCAAAGAAGAGAAGAAGCTTCATCGATATTATGGGCATATACGAAAACTAATGACTTTGTATCGCAATGGTTCAGAAGTTATTATTGAGGCTAGTCGAAATGAACAGCTGAGCCCTCATTGGTCGGGAGAATCATCGAAGGATCTGTTTACCCATATGATATCAACTAATACAACTCAACAACTTTATCCATACTGAATTCTTGAATATTATGTGATGTGCTTTATGACTCGGCTTCTTTGAAGTTTGAGCAGCTGTGTTACACGAGGGAAGCTATATCATCCCATCTCATATACACACTCATCCTCACTTTAGTGCCAAGCCCCTTAGTTGCTATGGGATGGACTTTCTCGGACTTCGTCGGCGCCGATACCATTATAAAGTAAAAGTACTTTTTGTTCAAATAATTCATTTATCGCCTGGAAAGAAAGAACACTTCGATATCTTGTCTTGTCGGAGGCGTGGTCGGCGTGATGCGATTGATTTTGAAGATGCAGAAAGGCACATTATTCTCTCTATGGTGATTGTGATAGCTATTTGATTTCATTTTCGGGGCGCTCCTTGAAATAGACTATTAATTACCGCCGTGTCGTATTGTCTAAGGATTGACATCTGCCTTTTGAGACGAGGGTCGATGGCGTCGCAATAAGATGAATAATTGAATAGTTGGAGATTTTTCTCGGCTACTATCACCAAAAGTGCATCTAAACCTTATTGACATGATCGTTCTTATTGTGTATTTCAATTCTTAGTTTACAAAACTACCTGCCACTTTCCATATTCGAGGGGCAATTATAGCAAAATGAGGCCTAGTGAAACTTTCCTATCAATGCCATAAGTACATGTCTGTTCAGCACATGGCATATCAGATCTTCAACAGAATTTACATGGGCCATCAAAAACTGAGGTTTCCGTAACTATGAAGTTAGGGAATTAAGTCAATAAAAAGGAATGGAATAAAGCCGAAAGGGAGGTCTGGGCTGCGATTGACATCTAACAGACTAGCATAGGTCAGTTCTTATAGTGATGCGAAAAATGATTGCGCAAGCTTTCCTTGTCTCCATCATGTAATGTCATGTCACTAGACTGTGTCTATTTGCTAGTTACCACAAACCAATATCCTCTTCAATAATCTAGCTTGCTGCAATACTTTTGAGGGACTCTACGCATGATATGACTCTCAAAGCCCCGTTTGACATTAGTAAAACTATAGCTCAGTATAACGGTAGGTCGAGGGAGATTGAAATGTTTATGTAGTTGAATATCTACCTCAAATGAATTATACTTCAAAAGTTTCAAGCCAAAAATAAAATGTGACTATTATACAAAACCATGTTGCTTGAGCTCAATTCAAGTTGTTCACGTGTGGGATCATCATCTACTCAGTAGTGTGAGTTTCATTATCTAACCTATATTTTATAAGAATCAAAAGCTTGATGTCACAAGACCATAGCAGCGCTAGCTCAACCTCTCTCATATTTATTTATGCCACCATTTGCTGATAATGAGATAAAAAAGAGAGTATAGCCCAAATCCCCATAGTCTGAAATTTTGGTCCACCAAAACTCGATCGATTCTCCCCGTTGAGACCGACTCAAAACCACAAGTTAGCGCGCTCCCCTGGAAAACTTATCATGCTGTCCGTGCCATTAGCTTGGCCCAGGTCAAGACAGTCGCATTGGACTTTATATCACTACTGGGAAAGAATAGAGCACAGGTGTCTTCATTCTAAATTTCGGTTTTTCCATTTCGAGATTGAAAATGGTTGGCTTCAATGGGAGACATTTCGTCTTCAATCTTATTATCTGCATTGCTCTGCGTATTATCACCGCCCTCAATCCAGATTTTGGTTTCCAACTTCACCATTCGATTATAGAGTCGATTCTTAGTGTTATTCTTGTGAGGTTTGTTGCTGTTAATTGATGGTTTCGAGATAGTGTCTTGGAATCTAACCTGGCGTAGGACACCATGAGAGGCTTCTTCTAAGCTTTCTGCTTCGGCTTGTTCTTTGGAGTTTGCCTCTTGCCACAATCTCGATTCAATTGCGACCATGCGGCTATAGTAGTCTTCTACATTAGATTTTTGAGTAACCTCGACGCCCTTACAAGGAGAGGTTTTGGGAGCGTCGAAAAATCTAATATGATTTTGACGAACAGCCTTCGTCTCGGGTTTGAACTGAAAACGGCGCTGTGCTTCACCACGCTCTTGATCTGACATCTCGGACTCATCCTGTGACATCAGAGCCGATTTGATCCACATCTTCTTCTCGGTAAACATCATGTGAAGGTAATACTCGTCGTTTACAGGCTTGCGGGTAACTGTTGGTCCATTGTAGGGAGATTCGGCGACATTGGTGTCAAAATGAACTCTACGGGAAGCGTCAGATTGGAAAGAGACTGGCATCTTGATGGTGATTTCGTATGTTCTCAAAATATTATTGGAATCAGATATCAGTATCTGCAGTGGATGTGAGATCACATCTCTGGATACTTTTTCAAACTGATGGACCAAGAATGTGGATTTTAAGTGGCAGACTGAATGGTTTTATCTACAAATGGATGGGCTGCACGCGAGTTTCGTCCAAACCAGATACAGCCAGTTAAGTAACACTTAATACTGCGCAGATGTATTGAAACGATAAGAACCGTAATGCTATATAGTTAGTGGAAAAATAAGCCTTCTTGATTTATCCGGATGTGTTGTAAAACAGTACTAAGCTCGTGACAGCTTGATCTAGTGATTTACGGCCCAAAAAATTAGTAACTGTACAAATTGCAAACCGTACTAGAATCTGGAGATCTGGAGTAATCCACAACGCCTAGTCATTAGCCGAAACCCACACGCACTCAGATGTCCGGATATGCGTATTCAGAAAATGAAAATGAGGAAGACAAATACACAAATCCTAGGCACGCCTTTGTCAAAACTTTAAGTACTTTGGGCTAGATTGAAAGATTTTTCGCGTCTAATCTTGACTAAGTGATAGAAATTCAATGAATACCGGGAGATGTTGGTAGCTGGCACCTGCATCTTGATTTCCACAGGCAGCAAGATCGGTAATCTGAAATTGAACTAAAACATCACAATACATCTCAATGATGATAATTAATTTTATATTTCTAGCCTAAAGTTTGGATTACTCAGGTATTACGACCATCATGTAACAGGTGAGTAGAAATCCTCTTAATTTCTCGAACCATCCCTCCCCACCCCCTCCCAGGAAGATCTAGTCATTCGCTAAATCCGCTAATGAATCGCCCTTAGAGAATTTTTTCCACGCAGATGTGTAGGCGGACTTTTTGCTCATAATTCTCAACTCAGTCACCTGATACCACATGATTTGATGCATAAACAATACCCCCTTCACCCTGTCTCTGTCCGACTTGCCAGGATGCTTTCCACTCCCGGAGAAGCAGCTCCTGATCATTAGTCTTTTGATGTGATAGGACAGAGTCTCACTTCTCAGGAGTGAGCGATCCAAAACACAAAGCTTTCTTCGCAACCGCAACGCCCTTGGCTACTTTGTCTTGGCGGACTTTTTTGACTGGAGAAATAGGGCGTTTGGGAGCTTTGTTTTTATTATCCGAGATTTCTTTAATTGTTTCTTCACTCCACTCGATATGAACGGAGTCGGCGTCGTCTTCGGAAGGCTCATCGTATGCCTCATTTTGTCTTTTATAGCTCGCCTCCCATCTGAGCTTGTTCCATTGCCTAGGATACTTTTTCATGTATTGTTCGAAAGCACCCTCGACCATTTCGTCGCGTTCGATTTTCTCTATAAAATAGAGTCTATCCTCTGCGATTTGATCCGTGTTTCCATCGAGATGTTCGGTAAACCTGCTCAGTCGCTTTGTATGCGGAGTTTTCTTGGCAGAAGAAGCGCTCTTCGAAGTGTTGAACAAGTCTCTAAGTGTAATTTTGGACGCCATCTTGGATAAAGAAGACATCGCAAAAATAGCAGGTACGAAGTGGAGTCAATTATTAGGGGGATCGATTGGAAGATCTGTTCGGTTGGGGTTCAAGTATCGAAGTTCTTAATATTCGTCTTGAATGTTGATATCTTTCTAGAATTGTAGACGGGCGAAAGTCTTTCTTTTATCCCCGTTCTACGTCCCGCCTTGAATACAGAAGCTATGATTTTACCGTACTGGCCGTACTATCTGTACTGTCAAGGACGCAATCATAGTATGGCTATCATGAAAAGATGTCCCTATCATCAATGAGGACCAGCTGTACGCGGTTACGGTTGTACGAATATTAGTTCAAGACCTGGAGTCTTGAATTAGCCGTATCAAATTCATGCGGAGACCGCATACGGAGCTATCAAAATAAGTTGTCATTGAGGGGACTATATACAGAAAAGGTCCTGTTTTTATGATCATTCTTCACAGTCTTTCACAATCAAAATGGCACAAATTTTTATAGCAGTCTTGACCGAGAGGATTTGATTATTAACACTACATGCAGGTGTAGCAGTTTATGTAAGTTCTGCAGCTTCTACGTACGTAAACGACACAGCGTAGGGGCCATGAAGTGAAGTAGATTCCCAGGCTATGATTGACAAGTTCTGCTGCCATATCCGCCCACATATATGATTTCTCTAATACCATCAAAATTATTGCCGATCTGTGAAAATGCCATGTGAAATACCCGTAATACCATAAAAGCATAATAAGTACAAAATAAAAGCTAGCTCTAGGCCAATTTGTCTGCTATTATTTTGGCTGGCCTCTAATCCACCTCCGCAATGTATGATTGAACACATCATCCTGCAGCTCAATAGTAAAAGAAACATCATAATATCCTGCATGAACCCTATGAGTGATTTACATCTTGAATATGAGCTTGTCATCTCTGAATTGAGATAAGATCAAATAAGGACTGAATATTTCTTCGCCATCGAGAATAACTTGTGACAAACGTACTCCCTGACGAAATTCTTGCTTTTCCTAGTTCCTAGTTCCCCGCCATCGAGTAAACCAATTCCCGCAGTGAAAAATTTCCGAGAAGATACGCGCAATCGTCTGCCAGCTCTATCTATCTGTTCTAGGGTCTTAGATATCGGTACTCAAGCTGACTCCAAAAGATAAGCAGAGCAGTAAATAACATCAGCAAAACAAACCAAGACCAAAAATTCCTCTCCGCTTCCCTCTCAGCCTCACTCATCTCAACAAACCCATCATTCGCCGCATGCCACTCTGCCGATCCGTAGACTACCTGCTGTCTACCTGGGGCCGAACTCTCGCGTCGATTCTTAGGTTTCGCAGTAGCTGGAGGGACACTGACCGATGTCTGGCTGTCTGCCGAAATTGCGGTTTTTGGTTTCTGTTTCATGTTCAACTTGTGCCCAACTTTCTTCTCAAAATCTTGCGCGACGAGGGTAATGATACTACCACGATAACGATTAATAGACTCTCTGATATCTTGTTCCATTTCGACAGAAGGTCGAATCGCATCTCGAAATTTGTTGGGGCGGGGCGCACCTGGTGGTAAAAGGGGCGATCGAGGGGATGAAGAGATTGGAGTTGACGGAGGCGGCATTTTTGTGAAGAGTATAATATTGTGAAGTGTTAAAGGTGATAGATCCTCTTGAATAATCACGAAAGATTATGAAATGAATTCTTGAGATTTTCACCGATTGGCTTCGTTGATTCCGATCTTCTTGATAACTGAAATTAGAGTATTATGTCGACTGAAGTCTTGCGACTTTCGAGACCAATGGCCCATCTATATTAATAACCTGAGCCTCTTCATTTCATACAGCTTCACTTTTGCAAATGAAGCTAAATGCCCATAATACAGCACCTTCGCCGTACGCGAAGATTTGTAATTTGCGATCGGATTCACCACCTCTTTCGATACTTTCAAGGGCCATGATCCCCTGTGTAAGAATCAATCATCAATGTGGAACATCGTTGAAAAGAGAACCGTAAGTATGTGGATTGATTGTGATAATATGATCGATGCTACAGGCTGTACCAATAGACCAAAGACTTGGAAAAATTGAGCTATACTCCGATGTATCTCGGAAGAGAAGACAGAGTGCCTAAGATTGGAAGATTGGACCTGCCATAATCTTACATATCGGTCTTAAATACGCCTTTGCCGACGGATTTGATCTAAAGTGTGAAGTTTCCATCTTGTAAAACTATGACATGCTTTATGTTGACCCTCTGACACGAATGAAAGCTTTTCACGTAAGAGCATGTGATAATTAAAAGAAAAAGAAAGAAAGATGGAATGCAAAACGGGAAAAAGACTTTACAATACCACAAGTTGCATATGACCTGTGATTACAGCTCCTTTCTCAGAATACTCAGTATACATATATCAATTGAGTAGGAATAATGTAATACAAAACGGCCGTCCAAGATCATCTAACCCAACCTTTCCCGTGAGCTTTCCTGCCCAGTCTATCCCAAAATCCTTCCTAGTCCTTATATATCATCAATTCGACACAAATGGGTATACTACAGGCATATAATCCAAACATAACTCCCTGGTATCTCCGAGACCTAGGCGTTATTCTCCGTCAAACACTCACTCGAATTCACTGCTGATGAAGAGGCCTTGGTGCTCCTCGACTCACGTGTTGACGCTGACGCGACACTCACACATTCCGAATCCAACTCATCGGCTCTCACAAGTCCCCAACCTCTTTCTAGAAAGCTTTGCCTTTCAATGATTGATTCCTCGTCGGCACGATCAAGCTTTCCCTCATTAATGTGACGCGGTATTTCACTGGGCGATAATAATCCACCGACGTCTCTGGTCTCACCTCTCGCGCCATAAAGTTCCTTCTTCCTGCCTTTTGTTCCCTCAACCCAACCCAAAGCATTCTTCAGTACTCGTTCTCTGCAGTATTCTTTGAACTTGTTATCTCCAAAATATACAAGATTCTGAAGGAATGCACTTCTTTGTCGTTCCCGATGTCGACGTTTGACATTCTCCACTGCAAACGCTCGGAGCGCTGGCCTAAGCTCCATTGTTCCTCCTAGTTTACGCCTAGGTCTATGAGTACTCTCTGATGTGAGCTGAACATTTTCGCTTTGTGATGTTGATGGTGGAGATATCGGAGGTGAAATTGTTTCGGCGAGAGAAACAGCGTCAAGAAGAGCACAGTTGGCGCCCTTCCCTAAGGTTGTCATAATGCTGAAGTCCAATGTTAGTCAAATTTCACCGAGATTCTTCATGCCTGGGAGTAAAAGATACGTACTTAAA
The DNA here is from genome assembly GCF_014898295.1 of Botrytis byssoidea. Taxonomy (NCBI): domain Eukaryota; kingdom Fungi; phylum Ascomycota; class Leotiomycetes; order Helotiales; family Sclerotiniaceae; genus Botrytis; species Botrytis byssoidea. The sequence goes on from NW_024065845.1 coordinate 455,957, forward strand.
GACTGCATCCCCGATTAACGTTACATTAGTTGAGTCCCATGGCTTTACCGAATCACACTTCTTCACCATGTGCAGATACGCCGTGCTTGTCAAGCACATCTCAGCCAATTGTAGAAAGTTGGGGTGTACGTTTCGATCAGTTTTTGAACGAGCAATGATCTCCGTCTTCAGTTCCACGGGGGTAAATTCCTCGGGCGGTTTTGACTGGTTGATGAAGGCGCTCGCTGGACTGCCATAACCATACATGATGAATGATTCAGAAGGCTCGATCTCATCCGCTGTATATTCTGTTGCCCAAGGCTTCATTGGATTCTGCCAAGAATGGACCAATATATTCTGATTTCCAGGACAAAAAGCCTGTGTTCGGGTCAGTACTCTGTAGAAAGTTGGTTTTCAGGGGCTTGGAAAGACTGTACCATAACTCCACTATGCGAGCCTGCTAATTTGAATGTTTCCCTTGTCAATGGGATTTTGAAATATATGACTGTGACATCCGTGGGTCGTATTCTAGAGAGCGGAAACATTTGCTTTCTGACTTGAGAATTGATACCATCTGCGCCAACTAATAAATCGCATTCGTCTATTGACCCGTCTGCGAAATATGCTCTTACTACTCCATTTGGTAATTGCTCATATCTGTCGAACTTCTTCCCGAACCGCGCAAAAGATTCGCTCCAATGCAATAGTCCTTCCCGGAGGCGCCAGCGCGATACAGAAAACTGATCTTGTATTTCATCTGGCAGCCACGTGAATATCGGATCACCATTGCTCTTCACAAAGTTCATCTCCTGGCCCCCACCAGGTTGAATACCAATACTAGGCGCAATCTCCTGCCACACATCATGTTGCAGTTTTCCCTTGAGATTTCGGAGAACAAATGAAGATAACATAACACGATATCCAGAGAGCCTGTCGGTTGGACCTATGCTACGCTCATAAAGCGTGACTTTGATACTCGGCACATCTGCAAGAAGTTGTCCTAATGTTAAACCACTTAGTCCACCACCGATGATGATGACTCTAAGTGGTGCGCTGTTTTCAGTTGTGGTCATTGTTGATAATTGAAATAAAATTTAACTTTGCGAAAGGATTGAAACCAGTGGAAAACAGAGATTTATTAAAGGAATTCTGGGGCAAAGGTGCAATGGGAATATATATCAAACCATTGTAAATGCATCAATTGCTTGAATATGCACCGGCTTCACTGCCGAATTCCCCTGTCTAACATCATACTGTCATTCAGATACTCTAATATTACATCACGCAACGCTCAACAAAAGTAAAGCATTGTCAAAATAAAATATGCATAAGTAGATTCAGATATTTGAAATCGTATGGAATTCGTTCATTGTAAGATTGTCCAAAATAATTATGAGACGATAAATCATGCGATTTTAAAAACAGACGACCCATTCAGTGGACTGCCAAGATGTAAACGAATCAGACTAATGAAACGCGGAAAACATGTGTCAGATTTCAAATCCCTGAACAAAAGCTTTCGATCATTAGCGGCAATTCTTTTCTTCATGTCGGTAATATAAATGTTGGTGATGTAGAATTCCATTCTGCAATGTTCTTTCGGCGGACGTCGAATGAAGACCCTGTGGGGTGTTGCCGGAGATGCCCGACCGGTTAAACTAAAAATTCAGATAGTATGATACTGACTCTGAGAGTTGCTTCATCGTATCGGGTCCGAATAATTTTCATTTATCACGAGTCAGTAATGCTAATTCGCGGGATGTCGGATAAAAATGATTCTGCGTGATTTCCACATGACTAGCATGATAGTACTGGCATTGTGAGTCAATCATTCTAGAAGAAATCACGACACCCATGCATATACCTCGGAATTCTTCGACTTTTCTAGGTAAGGCCTGGTGGGTCTCAACGACATCCGCTCCCGAGTTTGCCATGCAGGGACCTACGTCAGACCCGTGTATGTCTTAAATGCTTGAACGGAGCATGTGATAAAGTTACAGACATCATGTTTCATACCACGAAGAACGCTTTTCTGAAAAAAGTATGTTATATCTAATTTCCTTGGGACGTGTGTAACATATTAATCGTATCGAAATAACGCATACATCTCAGTCCGCGGACATTTCATAGAAGATTTGATGTGGACTTTCGGAGGGTAGTTCTCCCTCTGTTGTACTTTGTTCAGGTGTAAGGTATTGTTGCAATTGCCGTATCTCTGCTTGCCTTTGTGCAATGAGCGCAGCAACATCTTTGGAAACCGTGGGTTGAGGATAAAAGTTTTCCGAGGGAACTTGTGGGTTATCAATAAGAGCTTCGAGCTTGGGCGTAGTCGTATTTGCAGATTCGGTCACAAGTGGGGAAACTTGACGTTTGCTTCTTTCAGTGCCTCCATCATCTTGGCGTGGAGAGAGAAGTGGGCCTGCCGAAAACTCTGAGGTATTTCGAAGTCGAATGTCAGTTCCACTTAGCTCAATGGGCCTGAGACCCCTGAACACAGATCCCCCAAGCTCCTGACGCGGAATCGATGAATCGCTTCTGTACACGGTACCCTTTTGCCCACGGCCGAGCTCCGCTGCAGTACTTGATCTGTATTCATTGTCTTTATTGTTCTCACGCTCATGATAGCGTCTCTCCATCTCATCAAGCAGCTTGCGAACGCGATGTTTACGGTCTTCTGATATATCAGTGGTGTCAGAAAATCCAATTGTTGCAGGCATCAATAAAAATCCCCAGCCATGTGAGTCTTCGCCTTCATCATAGAGTTCGGCGCCTGCTTCCATGAGTATCTCTAAAACTTCCGGGTGCCCATAGTAAGCAGCATATCTCAAAGGTATGTAACCAAACTCGTCACGTTCCTTAACAGATGCGCCCTTCTTCATGAGGAGTTTAACAAGATCGAGATGACCAGCTTTAGCAGCAATACACAAAGGCGAGTCTTTATTTGGTCGATCTCTGAAACGCACTCTGAGAGGCTCATTGTACGATAACAACTTCTCCACAATTTGGACATGCCCTTGACGACAAGCAATGCAGAGTGGTCGGTCACCACCAAAGTCCCGCTGATCAATCGCAATTCCTTTACCGTGCAGAATTTCTACGATCCGCACCGATCCTTTCGCAGCCGCAATATGAATTGGTCGTCGACTCTCACCTTTAGTCTCTTCCTCGGCATTTGCCCCAGCACTGAGCAGTAGACTCACGATATCGGGGCTGTCGGACCCGCAGGCATAGTGGAGCGGCGTTCGACCTTCTCTGCATCGACGGTCCAAGGTTGGTTTTCTTCGAAGTAGCAACTCAACAACGCCAAAATGTTGGCCGATGACGGCAAGATGAAGCGGTGTCAAGCCGTCAGTATCACTTTCATGTATTGAAAGTTTCCAATCGAGAAGGTAGCTCACGACTTCGACATGGCCGTTACGAGCGGCATAGTGTAGAGCATTGGCTTTCTTTTCGTCGGTGCTTTTCGGATTTACCTTTTTCTTTGAGAGATATTCTACGACTTGTAATCGACCTGTTGCAGATGCGCAAAGAAGTGGGGTTTTGAAATTGTTGCCCGGGACTTCAATGTTCGCGCCTTTCTGAAATAAGTAGTCAACCACATTTTGGTGACCATTCTCACAAGCATAATGAAATGCAGTCATGAATTGATTATCTCTGGCTTCCATATCAACGCCGTTACGAAGTAGAAGTTCAATGATCTGCTTGTCTCCCTTCTTCGTTGCTGCATGTAGAGCCGTGCATTGATCGTTAGATCTTGAGTTGATTTTTGCACCTCTCTTTACCAATAGCTCGACAGATTTGACGTGTCCATTATATGCAGCTGTCCACAAAGGAGACCATCCGTCTCTGTTTCTTGATTCTATGTCAATGTCTTCATTGAGTAGCAACTGCAAGGTGGAGTAATGATCCCGGGATGCTGCTAAGTGTAATGGAGAATCTAAATTGACATCTCGAGTAGTCAAATCTGCATTGAATTGAAGAAGAAGATCGGCTGATTCAGTATTGCCGCAATGGCAAGCGACTGCCAGAGCAGTTCTTTTGGTGCCACTATGATAGGCTTCTATATCATCCCCATTCGACAATAAAGCCTGGATCTCTACACCAGATCCTGCCTGGGCTGCTCGGACAATAGCAGGCGTTTGGAGTCCATTTGGTGAGCTAAAATCAATGCTTTGTTTGAGATTTATGTCTTGTCCTCGCTTGAATCGACTACCAGTAGGGAAACTTGGGCTGGCGGACTTCACTCGATCGGGGCTTGATAATAAATTAGCGGCACTGAAAGTGTTAATCTTTCCAAGTCGACTGGGCCAGAATCTCTTCCTTCGAGAACCATCCAATTTATCTTCTTGTGGTAATGATTCTCCGGAAGAAGAAGAAGAGGATAACCATCTCTTGACTATAGGCTCTGACTTGGCAGAATCCGACGCAACGCTGCGACTACGATATATGTTGAAATTGTTGAATTCCGGCAAAAGATTTGTTTGACCAAGGTAGGGACGATTGTCCAAACTGGGGCGATGGCTCGATGATACTGGAGATCGTGGCTCAGACATCGTGATTCCTGTTTCATAGCCTTCGTCAGTCGCCGCAGTAATGTTTGTTTCTGTAAACTGATTTTGTGTGTGCGCGAGAGCTCGCGTACCCCTCACTGAATCTATATTGTTGTATGGTCGAGAATCTTGTAGTGTGCGATCAAATTCAAAAACTGTTCCACCAATACTACTCCCCAATATAGATTGGCGTACGCTTCTCGAAATTTGTGATCCGGCCGAACTCTCACGTAGTGATTTCGTATCGTCGGCAACTTTTTGTATCAATCTTCGGTTCTCTTTGAGTGCTAATAGAGATTTTTGAGTTACTGCATCACTGCTATCGAAATGAGTATATTAGCTAGAATATTGAAATTTTGATGATCGTGGTCTTACCATTGTCCTGCCATGAGAAGAAGTTGCAATGCTTGCACTTGGCCATGTAATCTATCTTCATGAGCCTTCATGGTATCCTCGCTCCATACTGCTGCCACTCTCCCTCTGACTCCGAGCACAATTGGCACTCCATCATTTGAGTCCCTCGTAGCCACTGTGAGATCTTTGACTTCTTCGGAAAGTACATCAATTGCAGCCTGGCATCCATCGAGTGCGACATGAAGTCCATCCATGAACTGTCTTTCCTTTGGGGAATCATGCGAATTGAATTCCGCCCAATCTCTAATTTGGAAAACGGCAGCTTTTATGGTGGAAAGTTTACTGATTATGAGACGAATCGTTATATCTGCATCTTTGAACTTTCCCCGCAGAGTGTGGAGGCCTTGAATCGTCGACCCAATGAATTGAGCAATCTGCAGGGCCGATGCCGCGACACCAAGAACAGTAACAGGATCCATTAAGTGTAGGATAACTTATCGCAACGGCGAAATCCAGTCAGGATGGAGATATTCATTGAATACTGCGACACACAAATCTGTAGAGAATGCAGAATATTAGTAGAAAGAGTGACGGAGGTTACACTGCATGCTTATTCTCTCGACATGCTCAGGAACACTGCAAGGAATACAAGCTGAGCCCCAAGACCCATAAGAAGGAATGACGACAAGGATTGAACGAAAACATATCCAATTGCTTTTCAGATGTGTGCTGAGAGACCCTGCAGCTTACATATGAAATCAGCCTTAACCTCAAACTGCGCCCACCCTTGTGGAAAAACACGATAACGATGGCAACTATATCACGAAGATATTGAGATCAACAGAAAGAAAATTCATCGGCATAACTTTCCGACTTGCATCTGTGCCGATGGATAAATGCTTGGATGGAGGATTCCACCAAACCGTCCAGCTGTGTGATTCTGATATACATGTTCCTGGGAAGATGTGTGCCGTTCACGATTACTGCGCGGGGTCACTCCAAGCCCCTTGTAGCAATCATGGCAACTATCCGTATCGCCATACTTCCTACCATAGAGTTTTGAGGTAAAACATTCAGCAATCACAAAGAAAAGAAAAAAACTGTCAAAGTATGAGCTTTATGAAGTATTTCGTATATCGGTGAATGCAAAAGTAAATTTAAACATTGACGGGCTGGGCCGAATTCCCCGGCGCTAAAATTTGATAAGCTCACCGATACATCGCACTGCATCATGTTAGACAAAACTCGATATAACGTCAAATATTACCACAACCCGATCCACTAGAGTTTCAATGACGACTTTCAAAACATAACCTATGATATCGGATGAGTGTCACTTGCATACTTGAATTATCGTTGGTCATTAGATGCTTTCCCTGCAAGACAAATCTCGAATATCTTTCAACCAAGCGGTGGAGGATTAGTTAGATGCTCATCTCGTTATCTCTCTAGGTGGCCAAGCAAGTAATCCGATTTGCTATCAAAGTTTCTCTTCTTGATCCTGTACTATGAGCTCGAGTGAGGTGGAAAGATCTATTAATCTATCATTCGGTCGAAGATTTCGGTCAAATGAATGTCAGATCGACTCTACATTTCACTAATGAGGAAGATCGTTGGGGGTGGAATTCTCGACCACATACTCAAATACAATTGATCTGATCTTCGACCACATGAGGGTGCCTCACATGCCAAAATACTAAACTTCTTCACTTCATACAGGAACTAGTAGTATCTTTCCGGCTCGGCCCCCTGTGGTTTTCTAATAAAAGCAGACCAGTGTCCGAAGTCAGAATTGGTCGTTGAATTATATCACTATTAACATTAAGCGGAAACATGCTTCTCTGATCTGCGTAATTTATATCTTTCCTTCTGCAAAGAATTGACAGTTTTATGGAGGGATAAAGTTAAAGAATCGAGATTGGACACGCTGACACTTGATGGCCGATGCATAAATTGTATACCATCTGTCATGGTGATTTCTGAACTTTGTATTGAAGAGGCTTCAATATTGTTTTACCTGCACCAGTTGACAGTTCCGTCTTATCTCTTCTCAATATAGCATCACGAAGACACATTCGTATCGATTCAGTGAAGATGCGGGCCATGCAAGTAATATAGACCTTAGCAGTTTACTACGGGAATCAGATAATCTAGCTCACATGCTTGAGTTATTTCCTTCCTCATTCTGTGTACCATGATTCTTAAACACCCCACCGCATTGAACGCTAATTTTATCCTAGAGTAGCCCCATCATACTCCAAACCGCTTAACAATAATATTCGTTTCTTGGTAACTCGACTACCCATTCACTCGGTATCTGTTCCCCTTCCAAAATTTCCTCTGCCCGCTTTATTTGAAGCCATTCAAACCCATGGTTAGAAGTGACCGCAAAATACACAAACTCGCCTAAATAACCTTTCTCTTCGAAGAATTCCTGCATCGCTTTGTTCCAGCATGCTATGCTTACACCGCCTGGCATCTCAAATCTTCCTAGGTAAACGATCTCTTGGCCAGCTGCGTTCCTGAAAGGCAACATTGCCATAATCTGCTCGTAAAGCTTTGCCCAAAAGCCGGCAGTTGCTAGCTCATCATCGTATGTCCAGGCAAATACAAGAGCAGCAAGCACATTGCTCACATCCCCAGTCTTGTTGTACATCAAGCGGAGACAATGTCGAATGTAGGGAATAACATTCTTTGTCTGACTATAGTTCGAATTGAAGTGGAAGAACTCGGGCCAAAAGGTTGGATCCTGGCTAAGATCGAAGTATGGATCGCGATACGTTCGGGGTATTTGGAAGTCTAGATAATATGTTTTGCTAAATCTGATGGTACAGAAATTCAAGACAAATTCCTTGGGGGCCATCGTACTTTCTGTTTCCGCTGATTCTTCAAACATGCTGATATCAGTAGAGGTAAAGCTGAGTGTCGAAAGTGGAGATGGGGACCTTGATAAATCGAAAGGGTCGGCCAAAGGTGTATCATCGGTAAATGTGATTATCGAAGAGAAAGCTATGCTTTCCAATGGGTCAGGAGGCGGTTTCGGGGTTGGAGGAGAGACTGGCAGGGGCGAGTTGGGACTTGAGCCAGCATGTGATTTACATTGTTTGGTTCTAAGTTCTCTGAAATCGGCCCCTAACTCCGACCATAAATCATCAGTATCAATGAAAAGTCGTTTAACCATGGTGAAGATATACCGAATTCTCGAGCTTGTGTGCATGTTTGTTAGAAGAAGTCATGAATAACTTTGTGATGGGAGGATAAAGTGAACTCTTACAGTAACAATTTAAAGACGGCGTCTGGAACTTGCTAGAATTGGGTGAATCTTGTTCGACGGCCCAAGTATTTATGTAAACCAATCATGAACCAATCAACGGTCAAGATATATTTGAAGATGAATGTAAAGTTCGGGCGATATGCAAAGTGTGCTATCAAATTCGAGAAAGAGGTAGAATTCTTTCTGACACCTCTGTATGATTGTTGTGAAATGTCGTGGGGGGCAAAATTACTATTTCGAGTGCTGCCCAGATGTCGAACTTTGTCATTGTCCTTGAGCTGGAGAATAGTTGTCGTTAGTACTGTCCATTTATTTTAGTCTGTTACTTTATTGATGATAAGCGAGCTTCTAAAAGCCACTAAGGTGAACTTTATGCCATACTATATAGAAATTGACCACTCAGGAAGTCTCGAGAACTGGCAGTGCTATATTTTTCAGTTCGCTTTAACCCTGGCTTTCGAGTTGGTGCTATTGGTTTCTGCAGATTTTGTTACAGCACCTTTCACATGTCTTTGTCCTATTTATTCACCAGCACCCACTAGCTATAACAGTTGTTGTAGACACATCATATTTGTATATTTCATAGAAAAGTCAATAAAGATGTTTGTTCGTCTTATGCTTCATAGATTAGATAGTGAATAGCTAGGGGAAGATCAAGGGCAAAAGCTCGAGCACTCCAGCTGTTACTGTGTGAACGTCACAAGTTCATAGGCTTTCTCCACTTTCCTTTTTGGGATATTCACTAGCATTCACTACGAGGGCTTTTGACACCACACCTCATTGAAACTTGACTCTATTTAAAATAACAGAGCTAGAACATCTTATACAACATCTGATATTCAAAGAAATTCCTCAGCTGCTTTGAAGATCTTTCATCGCATATCTTATTAGTATTAGTACCAAGGTTCTTAATTCCTCTAATTATGATAGCGTTCATCCAATCTTCTCAACATCATCATTTTGACTACTGCAAAATGATTCAACGATGGTAATAGACTCTGTGTGCTTGACTTGAATCAACAATAATAGATTATCGGTACTAATAAAAATGACGATTCCTATCTGGCTTCCTCAACTTTTCCCTCTTTCCGAAATCTATTACCATACAAGAACAATATCTCAATGTGCCCCCTCCAATGTGACTTAATGTCTGCAAGGTATCGACCAGTTCCGTATATTTCATAGGTATATTTCATAGCATCTCTCTCATTTGGTCTACATCTCCAGAACGTCCATAGGTGCAGTTTATTATACACCACTGATTGATGTGCTAGTAGGGCTCGAGACGAAGACACAGAAAGGGTAATTTGTTATGCATACCTATGATGGTGAAATATGAATATGGAACTCACTGCCTCCGAGCCAAATGCTAGTTATTATTCAGCAATAATAAGGTACAGTGACCTCATTTGATTGGCTCGTCATATTATTTATTCCTCCCCTCGCAGTGTTACTCCCCAGGAATTATCATGTACCACTTCGCCGATATTCATCCATGAAAGCCATTGAGCACTCGACTCAGCCTTCAAATACATAAGAAATGCCCAACTGGAGAAACAAGCACAGAATGCAAAAATATGTTGTCTTTTCTGACGCCACAATAGATCTTTACTAAAAGAACCAGATGAATCCTAGAGACGGGTTATGGAGAACTACTAGCTACCCCGTATATTTCTACTGCTTCAAAAAATGGTCTTGCTGTCGCCGGTACTTCCGCCGTCAATTGGAGCTCGAAGTGTCACCTGATATCGTTTCTAGTACAATATCGTCATCTCCTAGGACTTTCAGATATCACAGTACTTGACGTCTTATCTCGAAGTCTTTCTGGTTGTCGAGGTCATTAATGTCTAGAATGAACTCCGCCTACTCTCTAAGTTACGATAGTGTACTCAAGCGTACCCTTACAATATGTCCTCCAGAATTTACAAATACTCTTGCAAGAGTGTTTGTTTTCAAGTAACGAGCCCCTTCAAACCTCAGTTACCAAGCTGTATTGACTGATCAAAACGCAGATGAGTCTTTCATTTGACTCCATGAACTGACATCGACCAACCCAAATTATACCTTCTTCGCCTTCTCACCCTTTGTCTTTGCCCTCTAAGCATAAGAACATACCAGTGCATCCCATTCCTGCCCTCTTCAACCTGAAGAAAGTGGTGTCGACACAATCTAAAGAACTTCTCGCCTCTCCTCTCCCAATACCTAACCCATGTCAAACGAGGAGATTCTGCAATTCCAACCTTGAATATTGGAGATTTCTTCCTAGAATCGTCTGAAAAATCTGCCTCTTTTCTATTCCTTACCATGCCCCATGAACAAAATTCAAAACTGACTCCTCTCATGCGCGGGTATCTTGCCGGCTCATCATCAATACACGCCGTGAAGAATCGCCAACATTTAAGAGAACAAGTGGGAACCTACGATCACCCACTGACGACAATACTCGTGAAATACGAGGGACTAAATATCTGTTCAAAACAAGAAGTTCATAGCGCCGGTCAAGAATAACTTTTCCATTTATCAATACGATGTAGCCAAGCATTCCTGGATAGTGGAGAATGAGGGGGTGGAGAAAAACACTTCAAATAATACGAGAAGTGGCTCCTGGTCGGAACTCCACTTAGAGGATCAAGGATAACAGACCTGGGACACGAGAATGACGCAAGACAAGGTACTGTGAGCCCCTCCGTCTCGCTCATCACATCGTTTTTAGATAATATTCCATTGTTGTTAAAAAGTGGCACTTTGTAATTTTCTAATATTCCGATTCTATCCCATCCCATCCGCTTCCAGCTTCTACTACTCCCATATATGCAAAAATGCCATTGACTCGCCTCGTCGTATCTATATTGACGAATCCCAGTGATCCCACTCATTAAACTCCATATCATTACCTAACCCATCCATAAGTATTCAAAGCTTTCTAAGCATGCGCCTGTTCCGTGTGACCAGGAGTACCTGCCTCATCCCTCTCGTCTATTTACTCCTCCCTAGCGAGATTCTTCGCCTAGGACCTGTGGTGGTCCATGGCTTGCCGCTCCCCAGAAATTTGTGATTTCATCATCGGCCGGCAAGCGGAATGACAATTTTCATTTCTACTTGACCTGAAATCAACGTTCCAGATATATTGCTTATCTGTTCCCCATCTCCTCTTATTACAACTCCGATCCTTTATTTGATCACCATTTTTCGTATCCCGATCTTTCTAGTCCGCCAACAGCCTTCTCAACCCTCGCATAAGCACCACCGAGTTCGGTTACTCTTCCCTCCACAAATCCCACAAATCTCCTTAGACAAAGTCTCTCACTTCTACTCGGTAACCCCATCATTAATCTTTCATCCCCACAACTCCCTACGATCCCCGCTCTGAGAACTTCATCTAATCTCCTTTGCATTCCAATATCGTCTCTAAGAATTTGTAAAGCTTCTCTCATTTTAGCCTGGACTTCTAGTTTCGTCTGAGTTCTCGAAGTTCCAATGATTTCAGGGCTGAGGGCTGGCTCGCTTGTTTCCGAAGGGGATTCCAAAGCGGTTTCCGAATGGGTTTTCAAAGGTGTTTCCGCAGTTGGCGTCTCCGTCTCCACGCCAGAATCCCGTCTTCGACTTGAGATAATAGCTTCTACAGCCTCCCCCAATACACTTCTGCTTCTCCTCACCAATCCCATCTTATGAACCATCGTTTTGCCAACCAATTCCCTCAACTTTGTCAATGTAATAATTATTAATTCCTTAGTATCATCACTCAACTTCCTTGTCCGCCATATTGCCATTTCTTTCTTACCAAATAAGAAGGCCAAGTTCGTTGAGAAACGTGTAGTCAACAATTCTTGATATTCGAGTAAGAGTATAGCTTTATTGATGCGGCGGATGAGATGTAAAGTTAGTGATGGGAGGGCAGGCGATAAGGAGGATGAAGAGTTGCAGGCTAGAGAAAAGTAACCCGAATCGGAGCAATTGAGCTTCTTGTCGGCATTGAGAGATTTTCGAAGAGGCGATGCAAGTTCGGGAAAAGGAAAAGGAAGGGAGGAGATTTGAATTCTGGTGTAATCTATTGGTTCATGGATGTCAAGAGGTGGGACATCAGTTGTGGTTGTGAGAGCGGGTAAATTCGGTGGGGTTTCCACCATAAAGACATGGTGGACTTGCGATAAGTTATGAGATGTAGGTGTAGAGTCTTTAGGGAGTGACTGAAAAGAGAATCTACGGAAGATTTTTCTTATCGTCTTTCGTCGAGGTCTCTTGGTTGATTGAGGTAACTGCTCAACGGAAACATGACTTGACTCCTTGTTGTCCTCGTTTTCCTCAGTGATCGTGCTCGTAATAATGACTTCTTCCGATATAGAAGGTGGTGAAGAAATAGGCTTAGAAGAATCGATATCAACAGTATGCATGTCTTTCTCAGGCAGCGGCAACGAAGGTGATGAGGAAAAGAATTGGGAAAGACGGCGTGTGAAAGGCATCTTCGGGAAGGATTCGGCCTTTCTTTTGACTCTTTCAACCAAATGGTGAGTGGGTATCCCTCCACAAACTTTGACAACAGGTTTGTATGAAAAAAAAATGGGTGCCCAAGGTAACTCGTGATGGACAAACGACGAAAATAGAAGGTACGGAGAAGGTATCAATCAGTATAAATCATAAATATAAAAACACAAAAGAAAACAACGTATATGAAAAGCTTAAAGCGAGAGTATGAAATGTGTCAGTGAGCGAGCGCAGCAAGCAGGTAAAAATAGAGAAACGGTCAACGATTGAGATAAATGATTTTCCAACAATGAGTGAGCAATAAGAGGAAAAAGCAACGATTAAGATCAACCCTATCCCCAAAGTAATGTGGCCAAGTCAAAGACTCGGTGAAAAAAGGGAGTGCGGGTCAAGGAGATAATAAAGCCCCTCTTAAAGTTATGTTTTCTTCAAACAACAACAAAGACAGGACAGCCAAACCGTGGAACACGGCAGGTGGGATTGTGGATCGAGGTATTGCCCTAAAACTGGGGACTGAGAAGGAAGCACGAAAGAAGTGGTGACGTGAGCGATCGTTATAGAGAAAAGAATGATGGAGAAGACAGGGAATGAATGAATGTTAAGAATAACAACGTCTGCTAACCGCCAGGGTACGTTTTGGCTGAAAGGAAGTAAAGATTGTCGTTGTAAAAGATTTTATGAGGATTTTCTAAGCAAATAAAAAGTGTTTGGTTGGGTAGTTAAAGCACAGATACATCAACAGATAGATGGAATTGGTGGATATAGAGTCGTGGGGGGGCTGTTTCGACTAGGGTTTTTGCTCACTGTCGATCTATATCTTAATCGTAGGGTTATAAATCCCTGTATCGATTGTGATAAACGACTTGATAGGCTTTTGTATAGCTTAAGAGGAAGTGAAATAAATGATTGGAGATTCGCCGCGGTAATCATATGGTGGGATACGATATTTTATTACTCGAGCAGGTCGTAAGGAATTATTATCAATAGATGGAATAGACGGAAGGAAAAAAGATATACAGGCACCGACCCAAGTGAGGGAGGAGCCAAAGCACGGAGTGGGAAAAGAAAAGAAATGATACCAGATGTGTTCAGCCGTCTTGCATAAAAACGACGCCATTAGCATCCAGTAGGGACTTTCTCGATTACTAACATGGGGAAATTTGAAACACATACTCATCCATGATAGATTTGGTAGTCTCGGATGAAAATCTGTTCCTCTCGCATGCTCTTCTTAATCCCACAGTGCAAATTGCGGTGGCTATTAGGTATACGGAGTATTGTGAAGGAGTAATCAAGCTAAGAACTTAAAAAGTTACCTCGCAATATAAATAACATAAAAAGGCACCAAACCGTTTCGTGCCGTGTCTTTAAAGTTTAGACACGCTTTGCACGCAGGCTACAACCCTATCAAACAGACACCAAACGCGGTAGTAATGACTGAATTCTCCACTCTAGCGATAGTGGTACAAGTGGTGCAAATTTCCCATGTGCTTGGACGATGGTAGCGATAAATGAAATTGCTGGGTCGGTTCAAGCATGTCCTGGCTGACCAATGGCGGAGCCCACTAATTATGATGAATGATAACAGATCATAGAGGGAAACAAGAATATAATAAGAAGAGCATCATTAACTTAGATGATGAGATGAAATGAGGTGTGAGTTCGGATTTCGGTTAAGATGAAGGGGCCAAACAGGCTTCAGCAGGACGGAAACCCCGGGAGACCAAATCGCTCAAATAAAATTGTGTATTGAAAACATAGACATTTTATTTGCATTGATTGTGTGATGATACAATTTCTGACTCGATATCGAAATGTGGAAATAGTGTGTGTATTTGATGTCTCGGCGTTCCATCCTACTCGACATAGGTATCTTTTCTTGGGGCTCAATCATCGCCTGAAATAAATCGAAGAAACATTGATCGTTATTAGGTAGGAAGTTAACAATGGATGTCAAAAAGTACAAGTGCGGTCAAAATTAAGATTGCAAGTAGGATACCGCTACTTCGAATGGCTAGAAGTGCAACTTGGCTCCAAAACTATCTGTTTTACTATCGGCGCTCTACCTAGTTGCAGCGGTAGGAATACGCCAACGATGCGTGGTGCTCGTACTCATTTGCTCGAATGTCGCCAGTGCATGGACTTGACGTCAATGACAAAAAATTGGACTTTTGTGGCTTGGGATCACTGTTAGAAGACCAAAAATTCAATGGAGATATTGTGACAATTGATGAGATTATGAAGAGAACATATAGAAGTTCTGAAGAACTCGGTCGACTTAGAACAAGAGAATAAAGAAAACAACTACATTCGCACAACAATTTTCATTTCCCCCCTTTTTTGTTGCTTATTACATCTATCCAAACCAACCAGATTGCCAACTTCCTGTTGTTCGTCGGCAGCCCATAAATTACCGTCCAAAAATCCATCACTCATCTCATCCATTCATTTCATATTTCGCATCCCGCACGGCCTTTAACTTCAGGTGGATACACCGCGCATCGTAAAAATGATGCAACGATAAGCAAGCTTATCTACTCATCATCTTCTTCATCAGCAAGAGCTTCTGGAACTTCATCCAGATCGTCCTCTTCAGGAACAACTCCTCCCTTTATTTCAGCAGCTTTACTGGTAGGCCCAGAACCGCCAACCGAATCCTCGGCAGCGGAATCTTCATCATCTTCTACTCCATCATCATCGGCTTCGGCTTCGGCTTCGTTGTCATCGCCATCTTCGTCGTCGTCGATAGGAACAATTTCATCCTCATCGACAGATACATTGTTGGTGACAACTTTGCGCTTTTTAGATGGTGGTGCCGTTTCTATACAAGTATTCGTTAGTATGGTCGTGAGAGTTAATGGCTATCAGGGGATGAAATCTTGCAACTTGTCGCATCGCGCCGCATACCTTGAACTTCCTCTTCTTCTAGTGCTTCTTCGTCCTCGTCACTATCGTCCTCATCGGATGCAGCAGACACTGCTGCTGCGGCTTCGGCGTCGGAATCTTCATACCTGTCAAAACGTGCCGATTAGTTACGATTTCATTGATGAGAAAATGAGCAACCAAGTATATCCAATCAAGCGATGCGATGATCGGTAAATTGATACCGAAAGAATGATACAATGCCAAAATGTAACTCATGTATAATCCAATCAACTAACACGCAGCTGACAACTAGATATCATGGATATAGCCCATTGAAAGGTATATGGGAAATCAATGAATCGAGGAGAGATGCAACACTTACTCCTCTTCCTCTTCGCTCTCATCCGAGGGAAGAGCGACGAGCTCCTCGTCTTCAGCCTTTCTCTTTCTTGTACTCATGTTGAAGTTGATATATTTCGATGTTTTGTGACAAAAATAGTCCAATAAATATATGGGTGAGTGTACAGATATATGATGATTGTTTGATAAGTATAAGATGATAGAGATGAGATGGAAAGCGAATTGAAACCTGTAAAACCCGAACTTGGGGGGAGCAGGAGCTTCAGCTGGGGAAAGAGGAGGCGCTTACTGGCTAAGACTACATTTACTCTCACCCCCAGAATTTCATATCACACTTGTTCTCTTGTTCCTGTAAGCAGGAAAGAAGCTTGGACTTGAGCTCCTCGAGACAAGCTTTTCGAGTAAAGTTAATGATTGGATGTTTACTTGAATAGCATTGAAGCTAGTGTATATAAGGATTAGAAATATGCACGTATCCATAGTCGGACTAAGATGATGCAAGGAATGCATAAATAATTGGAAAGGAGGGGAAGAGTAGTGATTGGTGGAAGGGGAAATCCGATAGTACACATTGTATGTAAGGAAAAGAGTACATATCATCACTGGGTTAACTGCGGCTTTCAAGGAATCAAGAAATACTGTTCAAGTATCTGTCGCAAGAGAGTTACGATATTTTAGGTAAGCATGTGGAGACTAGACCCGAGTTGACGAGTTTCAGTTCATTTTGTTATCAACATAGACGTCGAACTTGGGATCTCACCAGCTGGTGTCAAGAGATAGGAGCTTTTAAGATGTTCGATGATCATTCAAAAGGAATTTCGCGAATATGATCCTACTAACCAGACGGGGAATGACAACGTCCACTATCATAAAACATTTACAAAACAGAACATCTATCGCAATTTCGATCCTTCAATCTTGTTACTGTTAATAGATAAAATGTTCCGGTTCATAGGGGTCTTCTTATTGTTAGTGCTTTTTTCTTGATTCCACACATTACATCTTGATTGACGTCTACCCACACGACATTTCTTAGAACTGACAGATTCACGAAATCTTCCAAAAAATAATTACAATGATAGCAAGAGCAAGCGCAGTAGCATAAATTCTTCTTCATTACATGTCAAAGAACTGTTAGCATACGTCCTTGAATTTTCGTACAGTCAAATTTCTCCTTCTGCATGTAGTCTTGAACGAGTGTCCGATAGTTCGGGCCAAGAGATAAGATATGAACTAGCAGTTTCTAGAAACATTTCACCACTGTAATTGTTGTCGAAAATTTGAAGTATTCCAATCTCCTAGTGAGTCTTAAGAATAGAATATCAGTTGTTCTCGAACTAGACTATTGGAGACCCTAGTCTGAGACCAATAGCTTCAGATGCATCCTTCCGTGACGGTTCCCGCCTCCTTCATTTCCAGTTCATATACACATATCATATCGAAATAGAACACAATCGATCGTTCAATCAATCTAGCGGTATAGCGATGTTTAAGTTGTAGCGTGGATTCATTTCATACTATTTAGACCCTAGATATAATTAATCAATGTTCTGTAATCTACAATGCACTCCGTCGATCATTATTTTCCATCATGTCCCTCTCTCTTCTCTCTCAACCAAAACTTAGTTTTGATTGCTGAACTGTGACTTGCAAACGAACGCTCAGTAACCTGAAACTAATCATGAAATGATCACTTATGATGGAATCAACAGGCTGAACTCTATGCTTCCCTCATGATGTAATATTTGCAATCATCTATACATACACGGGACCTGCTCAACTACATAATGGGATTATTGAATCCTTTGTGGATAACTTGTTGCTAGTAATACAGAGCAGAGCTGGACCAGTGACGACTAGGTACAGACTTCAATGGCAATTATTAGGAATAGATGAATATTCTACTCCTTGACCAATCACAATTTGGAATGATTATATGCCCTTCAATCCATTCAGGGCAGGGGACGGGGGTCGTATACCTACTTGTGAGGACACAGAGTCAAGATAAACTTGATGTCATGCGCCCAGCTAGATACGAATAAATTGGAAGAACGAGACGGTAGATCCAACATCTTAGCCCGAAATGGAAGGTCGAAGGAAGGATGAGGGTATCAAGTCTCGCAAAAGTAGTGACTTGAAACATCAGTTAGCTCTGCATGTGTACCTTTTGTCATATATATCAGTATACCAATTTCCTTAAAACCCAGTGCATAAAAATGGAGTTCAATGGTATCAATTTATCTCTTCACGTTATAACTTCGACGCTTATCCTGGCAGAGGGAAATTTCGGAACTAGCAGCATCTAAAACTTGAACAGGCGGTGGCAGAATATCAAGACGTGCAACATTGGAGTTCCTAAAGCTAGCAACACCGGGTTAGGAAGGAACTTTTTGAAACACCCAGAAGCACTTAGAAACCCTACAATGATATCCGAAAGTAGATTAAACTAATGAAGTGCAGAATGGATATCATTTCTATACTGATCAACTTGCTTGGTAGCCTGATCTCAAATTCCAAGGCTGCGATTTTGTATTTATTTAATCAATGAAAATTTGCTAGAGGAACAGCCTTTTGGCCTGTAAAATTTATAGAATTCTTACTCAGGCCGCTACATTGAATCATTATGTAACCTGTAGTAACGTAGACAGATGACTTTCGTGGACTGTACGTAACCTGAAAGTAACATGGCGAGTCATGTGTGAATGGAACTACCTACTAATGTCCAATAGCATATGATTCATCATATGTGTTAGTTCAAGAACTGATACACTGGTGATATCATAGGCAACTCTAGCACATGTAAATTCTACCTAAATTACCCCAGATTTTTCCATTCCCGATGGAGAACAAGGGAAAAGATGAAAATCAAACGAAGACTCACTATCATATAGAAAGAGCATTTATATTGCAAGAACTACTGCGAGATCTTTTGATATTTGGCAGAGATATGAGAGGGCAAGAAATAAATATGCTTATTCGTTACTCGTTGGCCAATTTGTATTTCAACATCTCCTCGGTAAGTTTTTAATCATAGCCAAAATCAATTAATGAAACTAATGGTTCTAGTATAATCTAGTACAAAGAAGTCAATCTGAATTCACCCATCAGCCCTAAATGCCATTCACAGTACGACTTAAGCATGGTGGTCCACACTCTTTTAGGTTAGCGAGTTATTGAATTCAACCAAGCACCTCGTTCAAAATCCAAGAGACTAGCACAAGACGCGATATTAGGGATGTAGAAACATTAGATAAAGAAGTGAATATGTTCAGTCAGGCAGTAGTACATGCCAAGCGTGCAATCAAGTAGCTTTAATATTAATTGTACGGTATATAAAGTCCTCTCTCGCGCCAGCCCCGCTTTCTCAATTCTAGATCCAGAAATCTATCGATCTTCATAAAGCCTTATTACCATCGAATATCTTAACTCTAACTACCGAACAACAGTATATCAGAAACGATCTACGAGTAAGGTAAGCCAATTCTGACATTCTGCCCAGTTAAATGATGTCGCGGTGGCTTGATTTATTTTAGTGTTTCAGAGCATTAGTGATTCGGCAAGAAGGTCTCAGCTTTCAAGTGCACTGAGAGATTTGGGACAACTTATAGTCTCTGTTTTTTAAATATCTTGAAGCTTTTTCTTATTAGACTGCAAACCAGATACTGAGTAGAAAGGATTTTGCTGATAACCATTACAGACAAGACTATCTTCACGATGGCTCCATCAGCGATTCATCCCCAAGAAGAACAGAAGAGAGCCGTTACGAGTACACGAGTTCGAGCCAACGGCATCACAATAAACAAAGCAGCCAAGCCGAGGACGAATACAACTGCAGAAGATCCAGTCAAGCCAATGGAAAAATTGGCAGTGGAGAAGACCGTCGACTCTTCAACAACACAAACCGCGAATACCAAGGTCGAATCAAAGGACACAGACATGAACGAAGTTTACAACGATGTATTTTCCAACCTTCGCGGTCATTTTCAGAAACCAGATACCGTCAAGCCCGACATGGCCAAGTCTGATGTTACCATAACTGCTGCTGAGAATAAACTTTCAAAAAAGAAAATTATTGATCAGGATGAAGATGCAGCCTACAACATGATCAAAGCCCATTTTCGTTCCATGGGCTCGGGAGGAAAGAAGGGAGGCGCCAATAATTGGAGCTTTTTAATTTAATGGTATGATAATATCCATTCGTCGCCGTTCCAAACCTTCATGGATATTTCTGATAACTTTTTCAGTCAAGAATCTATGGTTGGAAGAAAGGTTTCGAGTGTCACGATGGATGAACTCTCAGTTGAGAATAAGCATATCTGGATATATTCTGGAGGCAAGTGTCAGAGAAATTAGCGGCGTGAGGATATCACTTTGGATTAGATAAATTATAAATAGCATGTTTGAATACGTAAGAGTTGTGGCCTCAGCTTATCGCACACCATCTTATTTTGTGACAAAATCCCTGCAAAAAAGCTGTTTTTTTATATAAATTAATTTCTTTAATTGTTTCATTAAATATTGAATTATTAATTTGAAAATTTGATATATAAAAGATATTAATATTTTAAATCTAAAAAAATAAATAGAATATTTTTAATAATTTTTTTAGAAAAGTTGTTAACTTTTAAAATTAAAATTTTTCAAAAATTATTATATATAACACTTTTACTATACAAAAAAATCAATTTTTTTAAAATTTTTGAAAGTTTTGATTTCAAAAATTTACAATTTTTTCAAAAAAAATTATTAAAAATATTCTATTCATTTTTTTAAATTATTTTATTAAATTATTATTATAAATATTTATTCAAAAAATTTATTTCATTTTTTGATTAAAATAATATATAATTCAAAAGTTGAAGAAATAAGGGTTTTTGATGTGTTTTTGTTTAGTATGCGATAAGCTGAGGCTACAACTCTTACATTCTGCTCAGCCTGGTCAGCTATTGGTGAACTAATAACACCCTTGTAAGTCTTCCAGCGAGCTCACTATTAAATCTACATGTATTCATTTGCATTATTGATGGCGAAGTTCTTCGCTTTCAGTATAGGCTATTCCTGTACTATTTTCTATGACTAGATTTTGTTCCGACTCTGTTCGCAATTTTGACGAATCACTTCCAAACAACCATGGAACTTTCCTGCGAGAACAAAGTTCGAACAATATGCATGCTAGACATTAAATAGCTGGCTAATAAGAGTCTCTGGAATATTTCCTTATACCCAAAGAACTTTCACAAACAATTACCTACACAACTATTATTTTTAGCCCGATAAAAGCTTCAAATACACACTCCACAGCCTAATTAACCACCGCAAACATGCCAACAATAGGAGTGAGACGACCTCTTTGGTGCAATAGCGAGAAGGCTTATCTTGCCAGCATCTCGATGCACACAGTCAATGGGAGGTATTCGAGAATAGGTCCTAGCTCAGTCATGCGCCAAATGACAATCGAGAGCAAGAAACATCGCCGTGGTGGTGTTGCTTTTGCGGAAGACCCATGGCCTATGAGAAATTATACCATTAATCGCATCAGATATCAGTGGAAATGTACTGACATGGTCAACGAAGAAGCTGCTCGTCTTCGCGTCGAGCAACCCGCTCAGCAACTACAGCCGCAAATCGAACGATATATCGTACCTTCCGGGGACTCGATAGCATCTCATGACACCAACATCGAAATGCCTTTAGAATGGCAACTGGAAGTTGAAGAAATGATGGCTCCGTTGAAACTTCAATGGGCTGAGGAAGACCGCGTCAAAGCCTCCCGATACCAATCAGCAGTAGCAGCCGCAGATCAAGCTCTAGGAGCTGATTTCTGGACCCATTTTCAAGAAGATGTTGATATGGAGTGATCGACTCTGGATATGGTAGCAGAGGATATGTACACACATGTCAGCATGAACCGGTAAGTAAGTGCTAAAGAGAGATACAATCGAGGCTGGCCCTCACTATTGAAATTGATACATTTCCTAAATCTAATTATACATAAACCCTAACAACATTTTGCCCATTTTTCTTTGTGATACCGTGAGTGACTGTGAGTAAACAATGCCTTGTAATAACAAACAAAGAGCTCGTCTCTGTTAATCTTTGTTTCCTGGAGAGATAAACGAGCAGAGATTACTTCGTAAACTAACAATCTGAACAAAGCATATCAGGAACAAACTACAAATTCTTTATTAAATTTTCCGAGTCCTTGTCGTTCGTTTAATAACCGAATAAAGAGAATTATTTTTAGATCATGTTATCTTCAAACGACATGCTAAATAAGCACCAAGCGCAGAACCGATTTGGCTACCGATATTCATCTTTTTAATGAAATAATATCCCAATACTGTCCCAACTACTATCGTACTGTTTACCGTCCTTGACTAACCATCGTCTAATAACAAATTGATTTAGGTAAAGATTACAGAATACCAAAACTTCTACCTTTCCCACACATTGAATCTCAATCTTCACTGATTTTTTATCTGAGCAATATAAACTAAAATATAAAAAATCTTTCAACCATGTACATCATACTATCCCATAATCTCTCCCAAATCTCCATCTATATTCAGACCCGAAGCTAATAATCTACACAACTATTTACCCATTCATCCCCCTTCCCCCTTCCCCCTCTGCACTTTCCCAAAACCTAATTCGAACTCAATCTCAACACCTCCCCGTGCATCTGTTCTTTCTATCCATCATCAATTCATCAGCATCCATAAATATGAGAAAGTGTCATCCAGCCGGCAAGAGAGTCAATCGTTCCTACCCCTCACGCTTTCCCCTACCCTAGCCTCTAGAATAACATTACAGTGACCATTACTATCTCAACCCCTCATTATATAATTCAAAGTTTTGAAGTTCGTTCAGGAATACATTTTTATCTTTTCAAGTATTATTTTTGTAAAACACTCCGGGTCATCAGCAAAGTGGTATTCCTTCTCACTATAATATTTCTCAGGTTCTCTTCCTCGTTAGTGGCAGGCAACGCAACGTCTTTCAAGCATCGCTGGAGCTAATACCACGGAACAAAACACTCCCCATCTTCGATCATTCATAGATCCATCCATAAATTCCTACGAACTCGACGATGGGCCACATCCTAATCTACCACACCCACGGCTCGACCCGCACACTTACTCCCACCATCTCAAACCCTTCAAATCCCTCAAACCCCTCTCCCCCTCCCACACCCTCTGTCTCCCCCCAAACAACAACCCCCCGAGTCTACGGTGCTTACGCCGCCCGCTACTCGCACATCTACCCCTCACGGTGCAAAATACACGTGGGGACGCTCTCCCCGCTCTCCCGGCACCCAGTAACTCCCATGCGCGCCGCTCTCTCCTCCATCCTTCTCGCGCAGCGCTCCGCTCTTGCGCGTATCGAAACCATAAAAGCCACCAACTGCGATCCAGATGCCTGTTATCTCCCCATCCACGAGGATCCCAAATTCCGCGCCGAGCTCAACGAGGGAGTAGGTTTTGATCTCGACATCTATTCCTCCTCCAAAGAAGTAATTTCGCTTATTCAAAGATGGCCATTCGATGATGCGATGAAAGGGATGATTCCCGGTAAGCGCTTGCCGTATGTAGATTTAATATTGGAATTTGATCAGCTGAACAAAAAGTTGCATAAACTGGGACAGGCGAGTTTGGGATATCATGTGAAGTATCATTATATCCCTATGATTGACAATCGAGCGGTGGAAGTGCAAGTGATAGCGGAGTTGGATAGATATGCTGCCAAGCTGGAGAAAAACTTGAAGGAGAGAGAGAGAGAGATATCGAGAGGTGAGGAGACGGAGTTAGAGTCAGAAGTAGAGGAGCCTTCAGAATTGGAAACAACGCTGATGTCGAAACCATGGGGAACATCAATACAGGCTCCAGAATCTACAAAGATGAAAAGAAAGCTGAAGGAGAAAGGAATGGCGACGGGTGATGAAACGGAGACGGATGAAGAAATGGAGGAACTCTTAACACCGAAGATAACGCCAATATCGAAATTATGGGAAACATCAACAAACCCTCCGAAATCTGCAAAGACAAAAAGAAATTTGAAAGAGAAAAAGAAAGACATAACGACAGGCGATGAAACGGAGACGGATGAAGAAATGCAGGAACTCTTCATGCCGAAAACAACGCCGGTATCGAAATCAGGGGGGAGATCAAAATCAACGCCAAAATCAATATCAGGGGGCAGATCATTCCCAACCCCCCAATCAACATCAGGCGGAAAATCATTCGCAACTCCTCAATCAACATCGGGAGGAAAATCATTCCCAACTCCCCAATCGACCCCCGTCCAAAAACCAAAGCCAAAGCTCAAGCTCATATCTCGAGATCCACGAGTTCGTGGAAATTCCACACCGAAGCCTCCCGAATCATGATCCCGGTTCTGTGGTCTAATCTTCTATATCTTCCATTCACATCATACATCAAAGAAATCAATGAAGAACTATAGCAAATCATCAAATACACTTTTGGAGGAGAAACTGTACGTGTGCTCGGAGTTGGACAAATACAAGCCACCAACTCTCAGCGTACCCGGAACTCTTTCTTTTTATTTAAGTTTCCCAAATCTATAGCTGGAAAGCTATCAGCAATCAAGATAACCAATCACTACAAATCTCTCTACTTGACCATTCTCTTCCATTGCGAAGCTGTGAGACATCCTGTTCCCGTCCCCGTCTCCGTAAAGTATCAATATCCATATCCTTACACCTTGCTCACAACCCACAACCCTATACTCAGCGATACGAAAACAGATAAAAGATATAAATGTCAGGCTCGGGAACTATCCCATTGTTCACCACATCCATTCGGTAATATATATATAAGGGATACACTATACCTGATGCACCGTACCTGAAAACTCCATCTCCATTCACAGTTCCACCCACATTTTCAGCGACATTAAAAGAAGAAACAACAATACATCTATCCCACAACCAATCAAAAACTTACGAAACGAATTAAATCAAATTATCAATGAAACCATAGAAATGAACATATCAACACAATCTATACGAAAGCGACATACCTATATTCTACCAACAAGCAGCTAGAAGAAAGAAAGAAATCTACCACAAATTAATGATATCTAACCCGACTCCACCTCCTCAAAATCCGCATCATCCCCGGGAAAATCCCTCGCATGTTGCGCTCTCCTCATCCTCTCCACCCACTCCATCCTCTTCCGCACCGCCAAAGCCCGACTCACCTGTTCCATCCTATCATCCTCCTCTATGCGCTCTCCAAGGGCCTGCGGATCTGCAACGGAAGGAGCACCATAGTAATACGCCTGCGCCGGACAGCCCAGCCACATGAGAAAATCAAGCGTGCTACAATCTTCTCCGACGATGCCAATGGGTTTTTCGACATCGCGCCGGAGGAGCTCGTAGAGCTCGTTTTCGTTTTTGATGTGGCATGCTTTCTCTGTGACTTTGATGCAGAAGTGCACCCAGTTGAGCATGACCTCTGGATCGAGAGTTCCGGGATGGAGACGGAATTCGATGGTGCGTTCTTCAGTTTCGTACGGGAGTTTTAAGTTGACCAGGTTGAATGCAAGGCGTCCGCCAACGCCAGGTGTCATGTCAGTCCAGAATTGTTTCCAGTCGTCTGGGTTTTGGTAGGAAAGAATGTGGTTGAGGAACTCGAGACGCGTGATATCTGGGGCACTCGTCGCGAAAGTGCACCAGGTGAATGATCGGCAAAAGGTTTGTGAAGTCTGCACTCGCTCGGCAGAGACCATAAGCCGAATCTGCCGTTCGTAAGTATATAAAATTGCAACCAGGTTGCGAAATACTGGGAAAGAAAACCCATCATACTCGTTGCCAACGTGAACGTGAAAGCCTGCACTCTTATTAACTCGAACTAGATAATTATTTCTTAATGTCTCCAAGACTACAGGAATAAGTTCCCGTGAAGCCTGATCGTAATAGTAGGGTGGAGATGATAATTCCATACCAAATTCTCTATAATTTGGATGGATTCGCTCTATTGGATTAACACTCGAATCAGATTTAAGGTGCCATTTAGTTCTTAATTCTGAACGATTCAGCGATGAATCCATTTCGCACACAGTTGTTGTTACTGGTATACCGTTAGCCTTGAGTCTTTCCCCAATGTCATCATTAGCTTTGTCTATGCTACTTAATTTACTTCCATCTTTCTCACGTGGATCCTTTGGATGAGGAGCAGGATAGATGGGATGAACGGTAGCTAAGAGATATTCGATCTCGATACCAAATGTGAGCCTAGTCTCAGACTTGACTGCTGTCTCTTGAGAATCTTCTAGAGTCGAGCTTCTAGACATTTTGGTCAAAGGTTAAGGATTGTGGTTGTGCTACAGCAATTAAAATGCGTTGGGGGTATTCTGAGAAGAAGTTGAGTCATCTAGAAAGCGTGTGAGCGATACGAGCTAAAGAAATGCCTACATATAAGAGCTACAATGCCATTGTTCCTTCATGATGTTAAAAGTTTATGAAAAATCATCTCTCTCCAAAGATCAAAAGTCCTTTGAGCCCGAATCATTCTTTGTACTCAAACAACGAGCTGTTGAAGAATTGTTCAAGAACATAGAAGCTCCAAAAAATGATACAATAACTTTGAGAACCAATGCTAGAAGGTAAGATTTCAAAGTCAAATTTGATGAAAATGCTACATTCGTGGTGATACTGACAACATTGACTTGATCCACGTATATAGCATGAATGATACTTTCATTCTCATTTAAAAAGATGACTAGAACAAAATGGTGTGTATTCCTATGGTATTTTATGTAACTTCATATGAGATCCAAAATTTCTCCCAATTTCATGAATTTTCCCCAATTAGTGCTGATTCCTTATTTGTTGTCGCGAATGAATGAAACAAACTCCTCATCTAAAAGAACAGAATCTCGTTAGTAATTGTGCAATTCTGGAGAGATTTTAAAGAATCTTTAAGGGGGGCTTTCATACAATCTATGCTTCCGTCACCATTCTTATCAACCTCCTTCACCATACTCTTAATCTCTTCCTCTGACAAATTCTCTCCTAAAGATGCCATCAACTTGTAGATTTCTTCCGGGGAAATTGTGCCACTTCCATCAACATCGAATACTTGGAAAGCGCTGCGCATTTCTTGTTCAAAGTCAACGCCCTTTGTTTCGGCGGTCATCATCTTAAGGAATTCTGTATTTCGAAGATTATATGGTTAGAAGAGTTCGAATGAAAGTATTGACGATGTGAAGATGTGGGGTATTCGTGGTATATCGCGGTGTAACAAACCATCAAAATCGACCGTTCCAGATTGATCAACATCAACCTCATTGATCATATCCTGAATTTCTGCATCTGATGGATTTTGTCCCAAAGACTTCATTGCTTCTGCGAGTTCGGCGGTGGAAATGGTTCCTGATTAAAGGCAGGATTGTTAGAAAAGGATTGCGAAGAGCAAGTGCGGGGTTGAATTGCGCATACCATCACCGTCTTTATCCTGTATTTGAGCGTAAGCATTTTGCGCGAACATTCAAATAAGAAGTTTGACTTACGAAGATGGAGAAAGCATCTCTATATGCTTGAATTTCCTCATTGCTGAGACCCTAGAACAGAGGAGTAGTCAGTACTGGTGAGTACGCGTGAAGTATGAATATCAAAACATCTCTCGTGAAGCTTTCAATCTCTTAAAACTTACTTTGGCATTCTTTAACTCCGACATTCTGGTGTAGTATGTATGATGTAAATACTTAAGATACTTGGCAGATGTAAACAATTTGGCGCAAACAATAAATATCAGAATTCAGACGAACGACTAAAAGGGGTTGAAGGGGTTTGACCGTTTGAGAGGGGTGATGATATAAAGTGGCTCGAGATAGTTTTTCTTAGAACCGTTTCATAAGGCGAGATCTTTATTTGGGACCTTTACCCGCAGCGAATCGAGCAAATCGAGCAAATCAAGCAACGCAGGCTAGAATCCCAAAAATTGAGTGACAGCTCAAAATTCTCCACAAATGATAATCCTTTTCATTGGTAGAAAGAACATTTCGGTAAAAAGGGATGATCACAGACTGATAAGAGCTCCAGTTTCGTCCCATTCCCACTCACATCCAAAGAGAAGTTCCAAACATTTGACAAATTTGTTGCTTCAATATCTTCACCACCAAGAAGATTGATATTAAGGGTCCTGTTTCATGATAACGCTGATCTATTTTTGGAACATGAAAGATTTCTCATCATACCTATCCATATCCCCAAAAAGCTGGGGAATATCTATCATGCATGGAAGCCATGCCTTTAATTGATGATATCGTGGCTGTGTTGATCATTGAGTGGAACCTTCCCGCCGCATGGCAATATAAACAAGTGAAGAAACGATGGATTGGATCAAGCTGAGGTCTTTTCTCTTTTGGGAATGAGTTACATCCATCGTAAAGGAGTGTGCGATGCCAAGAACAAACACTCCCATTACTCATCATTAGATGAACAGACGAGACAGAATCCCTCCCTACGAGACTACCACGTGACTACCTACCTAAGGTTAGGACCTCCGGACGTACACATGAAAGATTTTGTGGCTGTGCAAAGTCCAAAGCGAGTGTCATCCGCAGGCAACAAACGACCTCATCTCACTTCACAACTACATTAAAAAAATACCACATCGCCTCAAATTTATTGATTTTGTCCATCCATTGGAACGATAATCGCACAGGCGAAATCTCAAAAGTATAAAGATATCATCAATCGACAGGATCCGCGGCTCTACATCGGGCACGACGAATCTGTAATATGGGGAAAGAAACGCCACAGCCCTACAAGGCTGATGCCCATAGAGATCTATTAGAAGCTAGCAATGCTGCTTCTTCTTCCGCAAGTTTCCTCAATGATATTGATCAAGAATACCCCGA
The DNA here is from genome assembly GCF_014898295.1 of Botrytis byssoidea. NCBI lineage: Eukaryota > Fungi > Ascomycota > Leotiomycetes > Helotiales > Sclerotiniaceae > Botrytis > Botrytis byssoidea. Next base: position 484,706 of record NW_024065845.1, read on the forward strand.
AGAGGATCTTCCAACGTACGAAGAAACATCTTCATCGGCACCTCTTCTTTCGCGAACCGATGGCCCATCTGCCAGCACTTCTCACTCTACCTCCGGTGTAGGCTGGTATATGTAAGTATCTCTTATTATATGTGCCGTGCAATTTAACCTTACTTACTCTGCTCTAGACCTCCTCCCGATCTTCCTTTCTCTTCGCACGACTACAGTTCATCCGATTTCTGGACAAGATTCCCAAATTATTCTACAGATCCCGATGCTCTTCGTCAAATGATCCTCGAACAAGCTCAATATGCTCCGACCTATTATGTGGAAGTATCGGGGACTCACAGAGAAACCGAACGTCGGCACAAGAAAAACTCAACGGAAACTATTACGGATTTCCACATACGTCTGAATTTGACACATCTGCTCACGACCGGATTAAGAACTGGGGGAAGACTAGAGATATTGCCAGATAACCAGAAAGGATATCGTGGAGGAATAATAAAGTCTCTCGAGCCCACTCTCTCAAACTCTGATATTGAGTCCGGTTCAACAGGGGATGAATTACAAGCCTGGTGTGAGAAATTTGTGTCCGATCCATCTAGCATGAAATGCTTCATATTCGAACGCAAAATCATAAATCACGATAAAAGTCATCTGGAGTATCTCTTGCGACGTATTGTTACATCCACAAATTACCGTGGTCAAATTCACGTCAATTTCCCAACATCGCACAAACGAGTAATTGTTTATTCGCCACATGTGATCAACGAATGGCGAATGACTACCTGGATTCGTTGGTTCTTTTATCTCACATTCCTTTGGGTAGTCTCCTGGCCAATTCTCTTCTTGGTCACTCGTCGCTACGAGGTTGTGAGATGTATATATCAATATGCAGACAGACGTGCGGGAGCCGGTGCTTCCCCTCGAAAACCAACGGTGCAAAGCGAGGATGATTTTGTCAATCATTGGGAATCTGCTTTGAGATCTGCAATTATAGGACGAATGATCCGAACAGATTCTTGTCTGGATGAGGATTATAGGGTACAGATATTGCAAGCGGAAGTTGCTAGAGGTCAAGCGGCTGCACGTGCTCTAAACGGCACGGGTAATGGTTTGGCGGATGGCGCGATTGGAGTTATCGCAGCAGCGACGAGCTTCGTAGGCGAATATAATGATGCGAGAGGTTGGGGCTACGATTCTTAAATATCATTTTCATATAGATGCCGCAGGTAATACGAGTCAGCATGGAGTTTGGATTAGTTTATATGTTTAGAATAACGAGTCAGTATACCAATTTAGCAAGTGAGCGGTTATTTGGTCAGAATTATTACACCCATCTGGACGCAGGCTTTCGTCCCGCTTAACTACCACGAGTAATGAAAATATCAATTAGAATCCTCAACTCGATAAAAAGTTTATCGTTTGAGAGATTGTATACTGCGCTGATTATATTCATACATATACCCAGGATTTGATATCAAACACTCGAAAACTTCGCTGCGAAGACCAATTTATATTAAAGATACCTAGTATCTCCTTCGTTTGTCTCATTAACCCATCCATCATCTTTCCCCGAGGATTAATTCCCACAAAGTGTCATAATTCACTTCCAAGGTTCGCATTTGCTTTTTTTTTGCGATTCGCCTCTTACTGTAAAGGGAATATGTAGATTTAAAAGATTCAGATTGCTTGGGTTTTGTGATTTAAGATTTGTGAGGTGTGATGAGTGACGAGTGCTGAGTGCTGATTTTCTTTCTTGTGAGTTGGTAGTGGGGTTTGAGGGGAGACGGGGCTTGTGGGGTTGCGGATGGAGATGGAGATGGAGATAGAATGGTTCGGTGGGAATTTCGTGTGTGTGTAGTATTCAGATTATTTGGCGGAGTAAAAATGGTATTTATATACGTATTTATGTATGTATGTATGTATGTATGTAGAGGGGCAGAGAGAGATTTTCGAGAATACTAGTGCTTCTGAGGAGTTAGTATTTTGAGGGACTGGGATCTTGATGTATTGGATATCTACTAGATAGAGTTCCTCACACCATGAAATGAACTCCGCTTACACTCTAGATTAATTTTGAAGAATGGATATGGAGATGAGGATGGAGAGATCTTTGGAGTTGATTGGTTGATTGGTTTATTGGAAGACTTCAGCTCGGGTGTGCTTTTTGGGAAGGAAGTATGTGTGTGTATATATAGTCTCACAAGTGGATGATTGTTGACACTTTTATTGGTTTTGGTTTTGGTTTTGGTTTTGGTTTTGGATTATGAGTTTGGTGTGTGTGGTTTGAAAGTTTTCTGGGGGGGAAAGGCATATGATTTAATTTTTCTTGAGATTTTATGTTTTAATTTGAGGAAATCACACACATACATACATACACATGTATCTGCTGTGGAATATCGCATACCAGCTCTATGCTATGCTGACATGCATCTTCGAAAAATTTGCATACGATTTCTAGCGGGGACAAAAAAAGAGAGAGAAATTCATAAAATATAATGAAAGATAGTCCATGAGGCGCGGGAATGAGTAACAAGTAAACACTGTGATCTTGAATGATCTATATATGCACATGCACATTGATCTCCAGCTACATCTTGAACACAAGAGTCTCTTATTCTCTTATCTTATTATCTCTAAGCTACAGTATAAGAGATCGGAAAACATGAGAGGCGTCACTCGAGTACCTAGTCTCCACATCTATTATCCATCATCATGCTACTCCTGCGTGTTGCAGAATGAAAATCCCATCTCAGATTTTCATCCCCTATTTCCAATCCCCAGTCCTCAATTCACATCACAATATCCCGTATGCTTTCCCAAGGCATCCTACACAAACTCATTTTCTACACTCTGCGCAGAAAATCCCTTGAGAAGTTTTCTCTCACTGGCGTCAGAATTTCGAGACAAAGTCAGGAGTTGTAGATGTGCGCTGAAAATATACATGGCCGCAGCCAAGGCATTGGACGGGGCCTTGATAGTAGATGGTGATGGGTGTGTTGCAGAGACTGCATTGGGGTTGGAAACCACGCGGGGGTGGTGGCATTTTTGAGATGGTGGGGGCGGTATGTATGGAGTGGAAGAGAGTGATTTTTAGGGGTTGGTGGGAGTTTTGGTGGTTGGTGGCTGGTGATTGGGTGGGTTGAGGTGGTGTGCTGTAGGGAAGTTATTGGAAAGGGTTGAACTTGTGCGTTTAAGTAGGGGTGTGTGAAGTGTCTTGTGGAAATGTGAATAACTATCAAGAATTGATTCTGGATTTGATGAACATGCGTGCTAATGGGGAGATTGTGAATGTGTATTGGCATTAGATAACTGGGGTGTTGAAGTATTGAGGTATTGTGAATCGAAGCGAAGTGTTTTATTTCAGTGTGTTAATAATGATGAATACGATGTGTTATTTGGATTGGAGATAGTACGGAATGATCTAAGCTGCATTTTTACCAGAGAAACTAGTCAGAATGGTGAATGGAAATCTCAAAGATAGAGTCATTATTGACAGTGCAAGTATATCTGTTGATGGGTTGGGGTTTTAATGGGTTTGTCTATATATTGACTCAAAAGGGTACAATCATAGCTGTGTAAGTATTGAGACGCTCTTTCGTCAAGGAGAAGAAAGAGACTTGTCGTCTTTGATTCTTGATGAAGTTAGTTCAGGAGATTGGGGCAAGCATAGGAGATACGCAGAAAAGAATGTCCGTTATGGAAAGAATGCATCAGAAAAAAACAATGAGGAAGAGACTTGGTTGAGTGCACGTTCTGAGCTGGTTACTACGAGGCAGGAACAATCGAAAGTAGCTATAGATGCAACCATATTCAAGTAACACTCTTTCTGACAATTCAATAGCACTACCACAAAATGAGATATTATCCCAGGAACTCCCGACACATCAATAGTAACACACTCCTGATAAGAATTTGTCAAATTCCAGCAATAATTTTCTTCATCGACTCAGCCTCAAGTTATGGAACCATATATACGGGGCTATTGGACATGTCTCGAATGCGACAGATCTGAGAATTCTGGCCGTCCGGACGCACACACTCTCATGTGTCGACATGACTTTTGCAGACGTCAAGCCGATTACAGATCTGCTGAAGAAGAGAATTCACTGGATCATACTTCGCGAGAAGAGAAGCTTCGAAATGAGATTCTTTGGGATGGGACACCTATAGGACGAGATATTCTCAGACCTGACGTTCCGGGAGATTATTGGAGAAGATGCTTTACGAAAAGACACAACTCGAAGTGAGCACTGCGCTTTTTTGGGGATAGATTTCGGAAATCTCTTAGGAATCTTACTTCAAAGAAGATACCTCTCTAGAATATAGACCTTAAGAGAGCAGTTCACGAAAAGATACAGTTGCTTTCCAACTATCTATCTGAGAGAACTGTAAGTTTCACCCGGCACTATATTGCTATAACGAAAGCCAAAAGGGCCAAGAAAGTGATGGTTGAACTACAAATTTATCACCAAATTCGACAATCGAGTTGGGTATACTCACTTGAAGTGTTCCTATACTCGGTGTTAGTGGAGCCGACCGATACATACGTGAATCACAGGAGTAACATATGGTGCCGCCGCTTGTGCCCTGAGTAATTTTTGTGATAGCACGAGATTGTCTCACGGCAAGTCTGGTTCATAAGGAAACCATCTTCAAAAATCGAAACAACAGTCTCTTTTACTGAAAATTGCTTGCAGTGGGTACTGAATAACTGGCGAGAAGGATTGGAGAGGGAACAAATTGAAGACTACATCATTGTGTACCCTGAATTTTTATCTCTTTCCATAGAAGTTCGATTTTTTTTAACTCAAGTTATCCTTTTAAGAATCTCTCCACATTTCTGTTCCCGATTTCGTTTTGCAACTTTCTCGTAGTTGAAACCCAAAAATAAGTTTAAAAGATATCTGCCTTATTCTGCGCCGCACAAACGTTGTTAGCGAGTTCCGAGTGGTTGAAAGTGATGATTTGTTGAAGGCTTACTTTACCATTCGTCGTATTTGAATCTAACTCGATAACCTTAATTACTTAGCTACGTAATTGTATATTTTATTCATATCATATAATGCCCTCTTCTTCCCCCGAGTCTTATCTTCATCCGCAACCAACACTTTACAAATTGCTGGTGGATGAAGCTACATATTCTGATATAATCACCCCATCATCTTTCGACGAGAACCTTTTCGTATTTTGGAAAGCTTCCTTTGCCCATCAAAGCTTTCAGACTGCTGCTCAATTTCAACAGAAGCACTTGCATTATCGTTAACTTTACCTATCAGATTTCACGATCGCGATGCAGGCAGGAAGGGGATTGAACCAACGTTCAAAGATACATTTCTTCGATCTTGCCCTTGAGATCCGACTCAAGATCTACAATGAACTACTCATCGCCTCGAATTTTCAACCCATTGAAATAAAATCCTCCGAAACAAGTCCATCGCGTTTGATCCTAAGCAGAAGATATCGTCTCTGTCCTGCAATTCTACGAATCAACAAACAGACCCACTTGGAGGCTTCTCCAATTCTCTATTCCAGCAACAAATTTGTGTTATGCCGTCTCCAATACTTTTATGTACCAGGATATAAGATCATCACTGGGTTTCTAGCACAGATCGGAGAGCGAAATGCTCTTTTTCTTCGTTATCTAGATATCTTTTCCCCACTGTTTCCGAATTCGATTTTTGGACCCGGGCATCCCTGGCCTACTGGAAGAGACCTTGAAGTTATCGAATTAGTTATTGATAAATTCAAAAATCTCGTAACATTCAAGATATCTCCATGGGACAATTTACGATTTGGTGGTGGCAGTATAAGGCTGGCAGTTAACTCTTCGAGAAACTCTGGAAGCATTGATTCCTTTGAGTCTATTGGTATGGGTTTGGACCTGTTCGATGAACGATTCAAAGCAATGCCAGCGTTGAAGGAGACCATGGTAGATTTTCATGTGTCGAATGCGTGGCCAGATGATTTAGTGGATAGATTTTTGAGGGAAAAGATATACAGTAGTAGATGGATCTGTCAAGTTACCAGAGAAGAAAGCCTGTCTGAATCAGATACAGTTGGCTGTTACTTTGGATTATTCGCCTAGTCTCAAGTTAAGGTTAGGTCAAAGATGGAAGAGCCAAAATTAACTTCTTGTGAGAGGTTGGCTGAGACATCGCTCAATTAAGGAGAACCCAAAAACTGCAATATCGAATCCATTGCAAAGCTACCCAGATTTTTCTTTCGCAAGGCATGACCGAAGAATTAAAATTATATGGGTAAAGGCCGAGAACAAGCATAACTCGTAGATCCTGAGATTGCGATGCTTGAATGCAATTTTTGGTCCAAGTCAAAATAAGGTTTTCCAAAAACCTTAAATATCCCTACCGGCCACATCAAACCATAATTCCCCCCTATAATCCTAGCTACACGAGAAATAGACTTCTTCAGATATTAAATGGAGTTATAATTCGACCGCAGCGCATAGAAATTGAACCAAGGGACTCTCAATTTTTCTGAATGCAAAGCCCGCATCTTGACACAACCCAACAATGGAGAAATTGTAGCATACATTTGTCCGATATAAATATTGGACAATGTAATGCGTGGCAATTCTCTTGTAAGTAGAAGCAATCACTTTCATTAAATCGTCACTCCCTTAGAATTCACTCCTTCCATCAAAATGCCTTCCATTGGCAAGATTCTAGTCGCCACTGTCAACTTGTCAGTCCTTGTGAACGGACTGACATGGACCTCATGTGGTACCGGCGTAGAGTGCGCAACCCTTGAAGTTCCGCTCGAATATGGCCATTCGACGTCAACAGCAAAAGCAAATGTCGCGCTTGCTCGTTATCCTGCCACTGTAGCAGCGAGCAAGAAGCTCGGATCTCTCTTGATCAATCCCGGTGGACCCGGTGCCAGTGGTGTTGGCTTTGTGCAGTCCGGGGCCGGTGCCGCGGTCTCAGCGCTGAGCGGTGGATTGTACGATGTCATCGGATGGGATCCACGTGGAACTGGTGCTTCCGCTCCCATCTTGGAATGCTTTTCAAATGCTAGTGCGGAGTATGACTTCAACAACGCATTTCCATCTGCTCCAAATCTTTGGCTTGGACAATTTTCGAATGCTAGCGCCAATGCTGCCGTTAGCTCTGCTATCACATCTTTTGACACCTCTGTCGCAGCTCTTGCAAAAGCTTGTGTAGCTCAGAAATCTCCCGCTCTTTACACCTCAACAGCGGCATATGTTGTCCGAGACATGGCAGCGATAGTTGATGCATTGGATGGAACTTCTGCAAAACTCAACTACTGGGGTTTCTCATATGGAACCATTTTCCTTGCCGAGTTTATCCAAACTTTCCCAAGCCGCGTGGGAAGAGTTGTTGCCGATGGTGTCTTTGACGCAAAGGCAAATGCCCTTACATATGTCAGCCAATTGCCAAACGATCAAGTCAGCGTTCGTGCCTCATTGAACGATTTTGCAGCTTTCTGTACCACCGCCGGCAGTAAAGGATGCTCTTTTGCTACCGCTCCTACTGGAGTCACAGGTACTGTGGCCACCAGACTTGACAACATAATGGAAAACATGTTCAAGAATCCTATTGTTGCTTCGGGCTTAAGCATTAGCTTAGATATCCTCAGTCCCCTTCTTGCATCTCTTCTTAGAGTTCCAACCACTTGGAAAACACTTGCATCTGTCTTATCCGGTCTCGAAACCCGCGACGCAACTGCTCTCATTTCACTCTTGGGATCTTTAGCAGCGAGTGCACCAACCGATGGCTCTGCAGCAGGTGTCGGAACTCTTGCTACTTACCCACTTGGTTGTGTTGACAATGCTGCATCAAATGGAATTACATTGGACACTGTCATTTCTTTCACAAAAAGCATTTCAATCTCCGAAAATACTCCAATTCTAAATGCTGATCTTATCCCTATTACATTTTGCCGCAACTTCCCCTCCATACGTCCGCTTGTTCCAAACGTAGGAGCAAGTTTAATGGCAAAGACAGATACTCTTCTCGCAACAGCCAAAACACCAATTCTTATCGTCTCCGCTGAGAATGATCCAACAACACCTCTCAAGTCCGCAAAAGCACTCCGCAGTCTACTCCCCTCTTCATCAACCCTCGTGTACCGTGGAGGAAGTGGACATACCACTATCTCACACGCATCTCTCGGAATGGCAAAAACGATCTCCAATTTCTTTGTAAGCGGTACGATGCCCAAGGATGGAGCTCGCTTTGCAGTAGATCAGAATATTTTCCCCTCCGCTGCAGCGAGTGGTTTAGTTACACCAGCAGCTTTCAACGGAACCTATACTACGCAAGAGCAGAGCTTCTTAACCGCAACATACAATATTGGCCTTGCCTTTTTAGCCATCGCATAAAAAAATCTCCATATAATCATAGATCATTAGATAATAATACATCGCAATCAAAAATTCTTACCATGAACCCCCAACCCGTGCAATCGGTCCGTATGTGTGAACGAAACTCTAGTGATAACCAACAAATCTTCCATATAAAGCCAAGACCACAACATATTAAATTTCATTCTTGCATGCATGATATTCTTTTACGGCACTATTACCCCAGAATGCACCCCAGAAACCCTGCACCAGGTCAGCGATCACAAGACACGCCACGGGAATTTAACCGACTCGTCCCCCCTTTGCCCGACAAGCATGTCGGTCTCACAAATTCTGTCTTTAAAGGGATTGACGGGCGGAATCTGGGCGCTCTATTAGCACTCTCAGGAGTTATCCTTAGGTTCATCTCCCTGATTCTGCGGTTCTCACGGAATGGCGTATGGGAATGCCAAGATAAATGATATATTATGATAAGTAGGAAATGGGAAGGGATGAAAGTGTTGATAGATTAATATATAATTGACCCGATAGAATAGAAACGGAATGATATGAGGGTCGGGACTTTGAGGTCACTAAGACCGAGCTAGAATTATTGAAATAAGAATTCAAATTTCGTGATATCCGCGCTGACACATCTGTCTTGAAATAGTTCCCACTTCAATATATACCATATCGGAGCACAAATTTGTATTTACTGGTCGTGAAACTCCCGACAAGTAATAACTCTCTACGCAAAAGTCCAAAATGTTCAGATATTTTACTATACTTCCTATCTTCCTCGCACCACTCCTAGCCTCTTCAACTCCACTGCCTCTAATAGAAACTACGCTCTCTACTGATTACACATCCCAAGGCTATCTTATAGCCCTCAACGCATCCGCGCCTTATTTTGCAGGAGCTGGTCCAGTCGCCGGTTGCATAACCTCGGTTTTCACTTGGACACTTGATACTACCGCGTGTGGTCTCTTTGATGGCACTCGCACTGTATATAATCAAAGTATTGGGATGTGGATGTATGCATTTAGAAGTGAAGAGGGTCCGTGCAGTCTGTTTGAAGGTGGTCGAGTGACATGTTCGGAAACTGGAGTTAAAAACCAGGGAAAGTGGAGTGTGGTATGTGTGTTTTTCGTATGAATTAGATGTAACTCAGACAAAAAGTCGTTGGAAATTAGATGAGGAAGAAAAGCTAATGTGATATGCGGATAGCCCAACTCTACGGAATCAGGTGTGCCGTTATACATGATGGGATGGGCAAATTGGCCAGTTCAAAGGTGGCCGAGCAGTGGAGTAGATGTTGATGTTTGGAATACTTTGGTGGATAATCCTGCGCCGGGAGTCCATTTGGATGGGTTTGCCAGATCGTTTAGTGTCAGATGGCAGGCTGCATGATCTTTGTAGAGGTCAATATTTGAATTTGGCGTTGTTATGGACTGGTCAAGGTGGGAGATGGAGCAGTCTGCATGAATACTTTACTTCAAAGAAGCAAAACTGGTCTCTGGATTGAATTTATGTGTTTTTTCCTCTCGGAAATGGGACAGGAAAAACACGCAATGGACAAAGGTGGAGTAACTGTATTCATCGCTGCATTCATCATAAATATAATGGATGAAAACCTCTTCGGCATTCCATAAATGATTCAAAAAGCTTTCGATAACTCGAAAAGAAAATGATTGATGATATTACAAATCCCCAAACTGGAAGGGTTTTTTGTGGAAAAGTAAGGAGAGTTCCTACCGAAATATGCTGCCACTGCACTGACAGAATCTTTTCCGCTTGATCCGGGGCTCCTAACGTCCGCGTTGAATATCTGGCTTGAGTTGTATGTTTATTGAAGATAACACTGTAGATACATCATACCCAAAAACTCGAAGTTTTGTGCGTGTTAAGCTCATGGAGCTTTTGGTCTTCATCCGCAGATTGGCCTCCCACACGACAAGAAAAGCATTTCAAACTCTGAATTTTTTTTAAGTGGCGAAAAATGGGGATAGCCGTTGTGTTAATTTTGGGTATCCTACGGAGCGAAGAGAAGACGTTAATTTCCGGAAAGCTTTGCTAGCTTTGCCTCAACAATGCGCTCCACCATTTTTTCCAAGATGGCAATATCTCCACCGGTTCCCTGGGCGAAATATCCCTCCACAGCTTTCTCGACGTATTTGCCAATCTGATCCACCTCGACGTTGATATATTCTCCTTCTTTCTTGAGAGCTGTAACTATTTTTGTTTGGGTATATGCAATCAACATAATCTCAAACCATTCCTCGTCAACCTTGATAATAGTCAAGCTGGCTCCGTCAAGCGTGACATATCCCTTCTCGACAATATATCTCATCACTTGTTTGTCTCTAGGCTTCAATCTCAGTGTCAAAGCCTCTCCATCCTCTTCTCTCTTGATCAATTCTGCGACAGTATCCACATGTCCTTGTACGAAATGTCCTCCCATACGTGTGTTCGCAGAAACGGCGCGTTCGAGATTGACTTCGGAGTTGACTTGTAGAGAACCGACGTTTGTACGACGAAGAGTTTCTGGTGCACAACCAACCGTGAAACTATCTTCCGTGAAGGTTGTAACTGTAAGGCAGATACCGTTTACGGAAATGCTGTCGCCGAGTCCACAGTCTCCGAGGATTGACGAGGCATTGCTGATGGTGAGAGTGGCACCGTATTGACTGTCGAGTTTGATGTCGGAGACAACTGAAAATATTAGTTAGGTGACAATGTGTGCTAGGGCTTAATTACGAACCTCCTTTGATCTCAACAAGACCTGTGAACATTGCGACGGCTTTGAAGAATGGAATGCGACTGCAGGTTGAGCTAAGCTGATGGCATTAAATTACCCCTCCATGACGAATGAGATCTGATATTGTATCGCGCTAAACTCCTTTTGATGCATTACATAATACACATCAACATCGATTTTAGTTCCTCATAAACCTCAAAGGTTCGTATTCTAATTCGGGAAACAGGAAAATGTGTTCTGCCACTTAACATAAAATTACTGCTGTCACTCTGACAACCTGCTTACGGTTCATATCCACATTGCTGTTCCATTTCCGATTATTCGGAGAAGAAAAAAAGCATGTCTTATGATATTCAATTTGGATGTACAATAAGAACTCTCCAAAATTGAATATTAACCATCTCTTATTTCTGTTTCTTCAGCCCCGTGAAGTGCGTGGTATTTGCGTGATCTTTTCAGTTCCCCAAGCGGTCAAGTGTCAATGCTTGATCGAAGCTGTTAGACACATCTGCTTTCCCGTCGATGAGATCCGATTTCTGAAATTGCATATCCAAACGATGCATCGGGAGACGGAAAGTCACAAATGGGAAAAGGTCCCCGAGGGTCCCTAAAAAACTACTAGGTAGCTCAGGCTTAGCATTCGAACTAATGAAATGCATCAAGTTTTATGACATGGACTGTAGATGCTCTATGAAGTATCTTGTTTGGTTATCGAATCAGATTTCTTGTCACATACCGATTATCCGAATTCAATTCAGTGTGCATCCTACAGATCTCTTATCTACACTCAATAGAATCCAGAATACATATGCAAACACTCATAATCATGAAGGCCTTTAGAGTCTAAAGCGGTATAAACGTCATGACAAGCAATCGCATCGTACCTTGATATGTCAGTCCAACGGGAGAGCTACTGCAAGGCGGCCTTAGCGACGCTCGATTCTAACATAGTGTTGTTCCTGGGGAAATTTATGATGTATTGACGTTTGAAATTATGATTTCATTGCCTTATGATTTGCTCAAGAGTTCTGGAAATGTCTTGGAAAATTCCAATTATTCAAGTTATTTGGAGATTTATTGGAATATTCATGATATCACTATCTTCCAACCTCTTTGCTACACTTCGTCACACAGAGCTCACCTGTCTCAAGCTATAGCTAAGATAAGTACAAGTAGAGCTTTCTTCCACACAGTTTCTCTCATTAAACAAACGAATTCACGTCTCTGTAAAGAAACCAGTCCAGAAAATTACCAAGTTCATTATGTCATCCTCAGAAGTACCTCAAGGAAATTCCACAGACAACGATTATGTCTCCCGTCCTGGCCACAAGCAGGATCCAATTCCAGTCCTGAGTGACGAAGCTCCTATCGAAGAGGGTAAGTTTCGTCAGTATTGTTGATGTTTGACTTGAGCTAATAGCAGTATCTAGAAACCGCCGACAACGTCGCTGTCGACAAAAGCAATATCATCGATGATAAAACCAGGCATGCTGCTAAGTCTGCTGAGACTTACCGAGAACCGGGAGACAATGAGGGTTTACCAGAAAATGATGGGAGGAGTGCTGTTGCCCAGTAAATTTGGTTGAATGTAATTGAACAACTCGTGCGAAGTGAAGAATTAGATGTAATATTGAGGGATCATGGCAACGCAACCGATTTCAATGGCGCCTTCTCTCGGACGGATGTATTGTTGTTGTTGACGTTGTTCAAATATATATACAACAATGATACCATACTACTACCTGAAATCTCTGTCCAAGCTCAAGCTGCTACCTTGATCCCCTTTTCGAGAGTGTGTGGCTCATATATTCTCGGTATTAATCCCTCAACCATATCAATGGCTCCTTCCATGCTGTCCTTGTTGAATACAAAAAGCCCCTGTATAGCAGCCATACTGGTATGGAGCTCTGGCTCTACAGTCTTATCTTCTTCGTTAGCAACAAGCCCAAGACTTTCTAGCTTTGTCAAAAATCGCAATTTTCCATTTCCATTCTTGTCAACATCGCCGTAGAATCTATCCCACATCTCTGCAGCTTGATATCTTGTAGCTTCACCAATTCTCTCGATCATATCAACTCGTCCGGGTCGTATTAGCGCAGCGTCAAGTCTGTCAATATGATTTGTAGTTAGGAAAGCAATTCTTTCTTCCCCAGCTGCCACTCCGTCCAGTGCATTTAACAAACCCGAAAATGTCACTGTTGCGCCTGAGTATCCTTCGGAGTCAACCTGTTTCCTATTTACAAATGCAGCATCTGCATCTTCGAGAAGTACTAGCGTTCTCGGAGGTAACTTTGTCAGGAAATGTGCCAATTTGTCATCTGTCATTCCCCGCTCGCTCAAATTTATCATTGCGACGCCAAAGTTCAATTCTCCAGCCAAGGCCTGTATGAAAGAGGTTTTACCACTTCCAGGTGGACCATATAGAAGATAACCTCTGCGGTAAGGTATTCCACGATCCACATACCATTGTTGCCGACCCAGAAAATCTGTCACATCGTCGAGGATTCGCTCCTTGACTCCTTCGTCTAGTATCACAGAACTCAATGGCCTTTTTCGTCGCGCATCTCCAAATTGTCTCCATTCCATTCCAGAGCTCTTGTAAACAACCGTTTTCCCTTCTCGCTGTGTCGCAGCTAATTCATGCGCTTCTGCAAAGATATCTGCGAATATATGTCGATGAGCGTATAATGTTCGCAGAGTAATTGTCTCGTGTGGTACACCAGTATTCATATTATGACTACTTTGCTTCTCCCGCTGGACTAAAATAAAAGCATTCTTATGCTGAACAATATGCCTACCATATCCCGGCTGTGCAAGAAATGTCGCAGATGATGGACCGCCCTCTAATTGTTCACCAGTCGTTCGCATAGAATAGTCGTGGACACGTGTAATTCTGGATGCGATGAATCCTCCAGATGGACGAGGAAGACATAGCCATGCTAAGATCCATTGATACGATGGATCCTCCTTGCTGATTTCGAGATTCACCAAAAGACGACGTTTGATGGTAGAAGCTCCCAGTATCATGAAACGTCGTCCTATGGCAGCAGAAGCCCCAAGACCTGCAAGGCCAATGCCTCCGGCAAATACGGGATTATTGAAGAGCGCATCGAGAGTTGTCAGTGACGTTGTTGATGGGTCAGGCATCTTTTGGTGGTGGGAGTAATTTTGGGATCATCAAGTCGCCTGAAAAAAGTTATGGAATACCCGATAGTAACCGATGTTTGTGGGGGGATAAGCTTATCGAGCTTATTTCATATCAACTCGATGAATAAATATTAAAGCCTGCAATTGATTACGACAAAACACTAGCCATCTTACATTCTCATTCTACATTGTCATCAACATGTGAGATGCCCTCGAGACAAAGAAACACAGATCGCAATAGCACTGGCTTACAGGCACCAGCAGGTCGCCGATGACCTCGGGACTGGGCCATCTAGAGTGTCAAAATCTGGATTGCCCTACAACACCAAATCTCGATCAAGGAAGACCTGAATTCTCCATACCGAGTACAAGACGATAACCCCACAGGCAATAGGATTGATTAGGTTCTTTCAACTATGTTCTCCGGGTTATCAGTATTTCATTCACAACCCTGATACCTGCCAAACGAGCATCCTCTAATGAGCCAACCTTCGTCGAGGCAGTCGAGCGATTAACCCACTTTCATCATTTAGAGGAGGGATGATATTTCTTCATTTCAGCTACTACATACACAGGGGAAAGTTGGCGCAGTTGCCGATGTTGTTTACAATATATTGTCAAATTCCTGCATCGTTCCTCATTCTCTACATGCGAGCAATTTCATAATCTGCCCATGATGACTATTCGAAGACTCAAAGTTGAGTGTGTTTGATGTGCAGCATTCCTAGAGCAATTAGAACTACAAAGTTTCACGAAGTCCTCTATCTGCTGTTGGAGTGCGACGATAACCCTGTGGAGTCTTTTCGCAACATAGGACAAGTAGACGATAGTAACAGTCATCTTCTCTAACCAGCAAAGCAAGGTTTGGGATTTCCAAAAAGGAATAACGTGAACTAGTTAGGAGGCATTCAAGACTGGACAATACAAGTTAGAACCAAATTTGACTGTCTACTTGGAGCAAAAACATCAGTATTCAAAACTGCATGAAATTTACAAGGCTGTTCTAAATTCAGATCATCGAATCTGTTGCTTCACTTGATTGGGTCTCTACGAAATCATAAAACATCGGTAAAACCAGTGAAGCTCCGTGCGAGTGATCATCATAGAGGATGTTCCTAGGTTCACACATGTTTCAATACTCCATGTATGCATTTTTAGAGCATTTGTGACCCCGGACTTGATTACAAGTCCGTATTTCAATTATCCGCTGTAGTCGTTTCTGTACGTGAGGAAGGCCTCCTTGAGATTCTGAGACAGTACCTGTACGATTGAACCACAACAGGTGATACACGGCTGCTGCTGAATTATTATCTTCATACGAGTACAACAGTTTATAACCGTTCTCAAAATTACCTCAACTCTATCAAAATGGCACTTCGCAACTTAGTGTGATTACTCTGTCGATGTATGATGGGATCTCCCAAACACATCGAAGGTCCTGGTCAAAATCTGCCAAGCTCAGACTATTGTGACCCTTCCTGAAACTCTGGTGCTACTTGGCAAACTTCTTTTTCTATAATTGTTAAGGCGACCAATCATTTACATTTTTTGACGGTTTTATTCCCTTGACACCTATTTATTCTAGACGCTATCCAAGTTCAGTTGCCTGACCCAGCCACATTCCCCGTCCCGAAAGTCAAAATTTCATCAACATGATAAGATGAGAACAAAAGCAGTTGTGGATCTGGCCACACAATGCAAAAGAAATGTCCGAACCTTGAACGGCTCTAACAAAACCTCATGGACTCCCATCACCATGATGTTATTCATGGTTTTGTTGTAAAATTTTGCGAGGCCGGCCCCCTCATGATTTACTTATTCAGTTAAACTAGACACTTCTTCCGCAGTGACTGCGGGCAGTCTGAACCATGGGAAAGATAGCAACGAAACTACGGGAGATTAAGGAAGGACTCAGAAACGATGAAAACTTAACTCGAGGAAGAAAGGGCTTTGTTCGTGGAATGAAAGCATTGCCGTCATCGACAGGAAGATATTTGGTTCGGAAGATTCCCTTCGTACATTGGTTCCCGAACTATGCTCCGAGATGGCTTGTCGACGATATGATTGCTGGAGTAACAGTCGCATTGGTCTTGATTCCCCAGGCCCTGGCATCTGCAGCGTTAGCTGGCATACCTTTGCAGCAAGGGCTCTTTGCTAGCTGGCTGCCATCGGTCATATATTTCTTCATGGGTACATCGAAAGGTATTACTTCTACATGGATTCATGATTGGTTAATGCTAAGAATTATAGATATTGCTACAGGCCCTACAACATCTTTGAGTCTACTTACCAACGCCGTTGTGTTATCGATTACTGCACAAGATCTTCCGATACCGCCAGCTCTCATTGCTTCCGGTCTCTCTTTTTCGATAGGCGCCTTTTCTCTATTATTCGGACTCCTAAACCTTGGATGGATTCTAAATTTCGTCACTGTTCCTATGCTAGTTGGGTTCCAAATGTCAGCAGCGTTGATCATTGTTCAAGGCCAGGTTCCATTGATACTAGGAGAGTCAGGTGTGGGCCAAGACTTTTCGCTACAAGAAATGCAAATCCCCCAAAATATTGCAACTACTCAACCATTATCTTTGGCTGTTGGCGTAGCCTCAATAGTGATTATCATTTCATTAAAGCTTATGGGTAAAAGGTGGGGGCAAAAGAGTAGCATCATCAGAATCTTGTCAAGTTTACGGAACGCTTTTGTGATTGCTATTTCCACTGCGATATCCTTCATTGTCAACAAAGACCTCATCATTCCACAATTCCCCATTGCCGGGACGGTAGCATTAACCCTACAATCTCCACAACTTCCGACCAAAGTTGTTCTGCTTGTCGCCAAGAGATCATTCCCTGTGAGTTAGTCTGAGATCAATGCTCAATGGGCCGGACGCTAATCTTCCAATTTTTGCCTAGGTTTTCATAGCTGCTATAGCTGAGCATTTGATATTCGCCAAGTCATTTGCTCGTGAACACAACTATGAAATCGATGAATCGCAAGAACTCGTCTTTCTGGGGACCGCGAACATTGTGAACGGCTTCTTTGGTGGGATGCCAGTATCCGGATCTCTTTCTCTGTCAGCAGTAAATTCAACAACTGGAGTGAGATCACCACTCAGTGGACTATTCTCTGCCGGATTTGTTTTTCTTGCTATCAATGTATTGACGGAAACATTCCAGTGGATACCAACTGCAGCAGCTAGTGCGATTATACTTATCTCTGTAGGAGAAACATTACCTCCAAACAGTATTCCACTCACATACTGGAAAGGTTCATTTGCCGATTTCATAGGTTTTTTTGTCGTTATGAACGTGGCGTTGGTTACAAGTCTAGAGTTCGCTCTTGGGCTTGGGGTAGTCTACATAGCGCTCTACACTCTCCTCCGCACATTATTCTCCTCGATTAGTCCATTAAAGCCCCATGATCTCGAAAACAGATACAGTTTCGAAAGTGTTAACAGAATGAGTATACCTCTTCAGGGAGGACGCCTAGTACCTCAAGGCACGCAACTCATTACGTTAGAAACTCCTCTCATTTACTTGAACGCGGAGAGGATAAAGAAAGATATTCTAGAAGCTATTTGGACCTATCATGAACCGACTCCATACGGGCCAACAGAACGAATTGGATGGAGCGACTATCGGCTTCGAAGAACTGCCGCTCTTCGTCGCAGGAGTAACATTAATACACCAACCAGATTCCTTCCAAGGCTTGAAGTCGTCGTATTCAATTTCACACGAGTCACATTTATTGATACTACCGGCCTTACCTACCTTCAAGATCTCAAAGACGAAATTATGGCCTATAGTGGTGACGCTGTAGAGTTACGTTTCGTAGGCATGATTGACGCTGTACAAAAGAAATTCAAGAGAGTAGGATGGCCGTTGGGCACTTATCAAGAATCACAAATCGGTCTGGTCGCGGGAATTGACATCATATTTGAAGATCTACATGATGCGGTCGCAGCACCTAGAAGCGTTAGAGCATCTATGAATGGACTAGATTTTGGGTTTGTGAATTCCAGGAATGATATGGAACAATTTACAGATGAGGAGGCTTTTGAAAAGGGCAGGATGAACATCATAGTTACAAATGTTGTGACAAAGGATGGGAGGGCGTATAAGGAGGAAATTTAAATATATCTTTGGGTGCTTTGGAGTATTTAGGAGTGATCTTTGCTGTATTCATGAATAGAATAGGAATTATAGAAAACTTACCCCTATATATGGAGAATCATTGCGGCAGGATGCTTTCCTGAACTACATAGTCAAAACGAGGTAAGACGCTTAGAAAATTGCCATATTAACTCATAAGTCCTAAGCGAAACATGATCTCCATTCTGAATTTCATGTCCTTTCAATGGGACTAGTTCATTCACTCATATCATTGCGATTTCGGGAGGAGAGTTGATTCAATAGTCCGTGCGTCATCTTAATGTCTCCCAACTGTACAAAAGTAGTGAGGACTTTCCCCGCACTTGAAGTTCCCAACAAACACAACGACAACTCCATGCGAAGCAACGAAGAGCATCTATCCTTCCCAAGCTGTCGGGTATGGCTACCCCAGAAATTCAAACTATTGCGATGCTTTACCATCTGATTGAGTTGATTGATCGAAAGACTTTGTGCCAACTGCCGTATACATCATGACGAGTTTCTTCGCGACACGATGCATGCTCGAGCAACTGTGCCCAAATATTATCATGATTTAATCATAAATGCAACAAACATGGCATTGCATTGTATGCAATATTTGCGCAACTAGACATGGATTGTTCGATGTACAATGGCGCAGAAAACCCTCTCACGCATGTTAATCGTGCAATATTAGGATTTTGGGATGAGGACAATTACATCAGAACAACTAGACTCGGGGGTTTTGGCCTCTAAGGCTTTGGTTGCCATCGGCCATTGATAAGAGACGCTAATAGGAGGTTAAACTCCGGCAATTGACACGAGCATTGGGTGTAGGTGTAACTCCTCGGACACCATCCGAAGAATCGAAAGAATTCTTTTCAGGTTGGGACAGTGTTCCTGGTTTGGTTTTGACAGCTTTGCCACTTCGGCACTTTTATTCTAAGAGCAAGGATTCGAATGCCCGAATTCTCATTACTGTTATTGTTTCAATCCATAGTTCTCTCGGAAGACTAACCTGGCTTGATTTTAACGTCATGTCTGACATACCACATATGTCATTCTTTTGTAGTTGTTGGTGCCTGGGAAGGGGCAGCATCCCAACTGTGCGCCATGTGAGCAATTAAGTGGTCAGAGGAAAGATTCAGAGAACATCAGAAGAGAAAGAAAAGCCGACACTCCGCCAGTCAATCTTTCTCTGGGTCTTGTTAGACTCAAAGTGGCTTCATCTTCACGCCTAGCCTTCACATCACTCCGTTAATTGGTAACAGAATAACAGGCTGGGCATTAAGCGCTGAACTGAGCTTCATCTCGTCTCGGTCAGTTAAAGTTGAATTAATGGCGCGCCTCTATTTCACTGGGTGGCTTTGGGACCAATTTTGACATCCCCGGCTAGGCGACAACTCTCTCTCTTCTCACCCGGTCGATTAAGGATGATTTAAAGCTTTCAATATGCAAAGGCGCCGTCCCTTCGCATCGGGCCGTGTAACCAATTACATCACTTTTTGTATAGAATACAACGCATGTTCCGCGGAACTGACTCGGGAGGCTTATCATGTACATATGAAGCAACAAATGAAGAGATTCATCTACTCTGTGGAAATGAATCTTCGAGTCGTTGGCTCACTTTACGAACATCTTCATTGATCTTACTAGGGGCATTTCCTCCTAGGCTTACGACAATTTCTTTCAGCACGGCCTCGGTCTAAATGAAAACATGTCTTAGATATCCCTTTAACTCTGCATATGCAGATAGTTATTAGCGGAAATTGCGAAGTCCTTCGGCGCTTGAGGCTCCGATATACACGCATCAATCGATTTCCAGTTTTTCATGTAAACTGGAACCGAGGCCAAATTATCAAAGGAAAAAGAGAGAACGAAAAAAATCTGTGCGTAGTGGAATGTGATCTGGTAGAATTCTCACGTTCTACAGAATTTACTTGCCGCGAGGGTTCAAAACCAATGATATCCAGATTCGTTAAATTTCATATCCTGGTATACTGATGTTTCTTTGGCTTCTATGGCTTCTATGGCTTTCAGGGCAGGCTGGAGAAGATTGGCGACATCTCACGAATCTTGTCAAACCTTGTAGCTGCATCTTTAATATTACTTTGGTTGTAACCCAATTACGGCATAGTTGTCATTCTGGGGTGATCACGAGCTTCCCCACAAGCCACCATCCCCACCATCCCCAGATTTTTTACCCCGCCATAAAGAACATGCAGAATATGCAGAACTTGCAGAGAAAATATGCAGAGTCTACAAAATACATGCGAACCACAAGTTTAGCCAGGCCCGTGGTAGTTTGTACGACAATAGGTCGGACCGTAGAACGGCCGTTACCAAATTCAGAAAATCTTGCTATGTAAGAACATCCTTAAATTTATCTTACACGTGGTAAACTTAAAATCTCCTTCCGTCTTTGTATGGGCTCGCTCGTGGCTTTAGTTGTCAGAATTGCCTTAAATTCTCTTGTCAAGGTAATCTAGATTTTTGTTGTTTGGGATTGATTTTCTGCTTGGCCAAATTCTGCTCACAAGGCCATTTTTCGGCAGTGATTCGGAGCATTTTATCCAGAATAGCACATCACTGGGCCCGCTTGTTGGATTATTCCGAATCCCAGATTTTCTTAGTCCGCATTAAGCACAAGCTAATATCAACCACATCTCATGTTAAATGATCATGAGGCTGGAAACCCTCACATGTTACTGATGGGGTCCGAAATTGTACAAGACGCTCCCGTCGCACGAAAATTCTTGTAAGGAAGCTCGTGATAATGTCCTTGAGAAAGGCCGGAAAAATTAACAGAAGTGTCTCAATAATGCTCTAACTAATGCAGATTGTACTAAGCTCATACTCTTGCAGCGGCTTCATCAACTCCTTTTGGACAAAACACAGAAATGGTGCATCTGGGTGCATCTGGGTGCATGTAAGCACAATGGATATTTTGTATATAAATTATCGGTAATTTCCCATTGATTATCCTCTACATCTTCTCTCTATCTCAGTTTTTTCACTACACAATTCAAACCTTCATCATGGTGAACGTTATCAGAAGCGTAGTCTTACTTTCCCTGGTGCTTCAGTCATCATGTATGCAGTTCAAGATACCTCAGGTTGAAAAGGTGGTGACGAAGGTTATGAACAAGTTCGCACCATATGTGCACAACAAAGGAAAGCACTCTGACACCGCAGTCATCTCAGCAAAGGAAGACATGTCCCAGATCATTCCTCGTGCAACCCCTTATTGGTACGAACAAATCTCACATCAAGGAAAATCCGCATGGGGTCCTTCAGGATATCAAGTTTATCGCAACGTGAAAGATTTTGGAGCAAAAGGCAAGTCTATCCATTTACTGAGGGTCCTTGCTAACAATACCTAGGTGATGGTGTTACCGATGATACTGCAGCTATCAATGCGGCCATTAGTGCCGGTGGAAGATGTGGTCAAGGATGTTCCTCGACATCAACTACACCCGCAGTTGTCTATTTCCCATCTGGAACCTACTTGATATCATCATCGATAATAGACTACTACTTCACTCAAATCATTGGTAACCCAAACAGCTTACCGACTCTTAAAGCTACGCCTAATTTTGTTGGTTTCGGTTTGATCGATGCAAATCCATACTACACCCCTGAACTTAATTGGGGCTCCACCAATGTATTTTTGAGGCAAATTCGCAACATTATCTTTGATATGACTAGCATTCCAGCTGCAACCACAGCTACAGGTCTGCATTGGCCAACCTCCCAAGCAACAAGTTTACAAAATGTTGTATTTCAGATGAGTTCTGCTCCAGGAACACAACATACCGGTCTTTTCTGTGAAAGTGGTGAGTACAAACGAAAATACAGGGGGTTCCATGCTAACAATGAAACAAGGCTCTGCTGGACTTTTGGTTGATGTTACCTTCAATGGCGGTCTTGTCGGTGCTGCCATTGGGAATCAGCAATTTACCATGCGAAACTTGGTTTTCAATAACTGTGTTACGGCTATTAGCATGTTTTGGGATTGGGGATGGTTGTTCCACGGCATCAGCATCAACAATTGTCAAAAAGGAATTGACATATCGGCAGGAGGTTCAAGTGCCCAAAATGTGGGATCTGTTATCTTAATTGACAGCTCAATTACCAACACTCCGATCGGAATCATAACTGCTTACACACCCAATGCGACACCGGACACAGCTGGCAGTCTCATACTTGAAAATGTGGCACTCAGTAATGTTCCCACAGCTGTCACTTTGAGTGGTGGATCGACAATATTAGCTGGTACAAGTGGAAGCACGACCATTGCTGGGTGGGGTCAGGGCCGCCAATATGTTCCTAGCGGCCACTCTGATTTCCAAGGCACCATCACTCCAAACAGTCGGCCTGCATCTTTACTCAATGGAAACAAATATTACACTCAATCGAAGCCTCAGTACAATGGCTTGTCAGTCTCATCATTCACGAGCGCAAGGACAAATGGTGCAGTTGGAGATGGTACGACCGATGATACTGTTGCATTGCAACGCGGAATCAACAATGCAGCAAGCGCTGGGAACGTGTTTTTCATAGATGCAGGTACTTACAAAGTGACGAGTACAATAACAATTCCTCCTGGATCAAGAATTGTAGGCGAATCATATTCAACCATCTTGTCAAGTGGCAGTTTCTTCAATAATATGAATAGTCCACAACCTGTCGTACGAGTTGGAACAGCTGGTCAAACGGGACATGTCGAATGGAGTGATTGTCTAGTTTCAACACAAGGTCAACAAGCTGGTGCAACGTTGATCGAATGGAACCTCGCGAATTCCGGTTCAACGCCATCTGGAATGTGGGACGTGCACACACGAATTGGTGGTTTCACAGGATCGAACCTACAAGTTGCTCAATGCGAGAAGAATCCAGCCACTACAACGATCAATTCAAACTGCATTGCTGCTTATATGGGTATGCATATTACAGCAGGTGCCAGTGGCTTGTACATGGAGAACTCGTGGATTTGGACTGCTGATCATGATTTTGATGATCAATCCTTGAGACAACTCGACATCTATGCAGGAAGAGGTCTATATATCGAGAGTACTGCTGGACAAATCTGGCTGTAAGTTTATCTTTCTGGAAATGGCATGGAAAATTGCTAACAATTGGCAGTTGGGGTACTGGAGTTGAGCATTTCACTTTGTACCAATATCAATTCGCCAACACAAAGAATATATTTGCTGGGTTTCTCCAGACCGAAACACCGTAAGATTCTTAGTCCGTTTTTTGTATCATTTCGACTAATAATCTTTAGATACTATCAACCACAACCGCTTGCCCCGGCACCCTTTAGCGCTGTTTCATCCCTAAATGATCCCAACTTTAGTACTTCTTGTGCGGGTTATTCCGGAAACTGTGCTGCAGCTTGGGGCTTGAGAATCATCAACTCTCATGATATTCTTATATATGGAGCAGGACTTTACTCTTTCTTTGACAACTATTCTACCAGTATGTCTTCTACTAAATTCCACCTTTTACCCTCATGAACCATACCACATGTATATATACTAAAACCTCACAGCTTGTTCCAATGCCGGCGGCCCCGAGAATTGTCAAACCAACATCTTCAGTCTCGAAGGTACAATCTCAAATGTCAACATCTACACCTTAGCTACTGTTGGCACCACGAATATGATTACGAGGAACGGACAAAGTCAAGCGGTGTATAGTGCCAATATCAATGTTTATCCTACGTTGATTACATTGTATAAGTCTGGTTAGGGTATCTGATATCTCTGATGGATATTCTCTGCGAGTTTTCATGCGAAGATGCAGTGTATGGGTGTAGGTGTTGGTGATTGAAATTGAAACTGAAATTGGATTTGATAGTTTGGGGCGAGTAGATTGTAGTTGGAGTCTGGCAGTGGGGTGTGGGTTCGGTGGAAGCGATGTTTTGTTCTTCATGCAAATTTATGTCTATCTATCTTTTTTTTCTGGATAACATGAATATATATATTCCTTCTTTGGTGGAATTTTGCGACTTGTATATATACAATGCTAAAATTACTGAATGGGTGGTTCAAATTCGTGACTGGCTAATGATTTTGTGAAAATCCTCATGAGTCATTCGGTCGATAGGTTAATCGATCATCTCACCATCCAACTCTGCACTCCTTATAACAATCCATCCATAGAGAAACAATATCCTAAGCATTCAAAATCTAGCCAGCGCCTCCTCTATTCATAGTCTATCATCTTATCTATCTTTCATAAGTGGTGGAAATAACCTTAAATGTCATCACATGTAGATCCCTATATTCAATTCAACCCCTGTCTTGCGAGCTTCCTCCATCATTCCCCTGAGGACACGACCCTGCTAATCGTGATGCGGGGTTGCGGCACAGTGGGGACTTGTCATCGATATGAATCATTTTGAGGTCTGCATAGATAGATAACACATGCAGAGAGGGGATTTCATTGTTGAAGAGTCTGTAGGGATCTTATTTGTGGGTATTTAAATAAAGTGTAGGGGGGGTTTATGATGGAGATGATGGATTATGATTTAGAGAGGAAGAAGTATTTTGGGGTCTGGGAGTAGTGTAAGTAGCAAGTCTGGGTGCCTGTGTTAGGTATTAAAGTCTGGCTCTTAATATATCCTTCTCATCATTGATATCGCTCATCGTACTACAAACCAAGGATCTACAGTATCTAATTTTAGTCGTCAATCCTGACTTACGCCTTAGCTGTGAATCACATCTCCTTCTGGACTGTTTACAGAATCAACACAGACACAAACTTACCATTCTTGAAGATGATCAACCTCGAGTCTAATACCGCTTATGGCACTCTTGTAGTACTTTCTACGACTTTCCTGAAATCTATGATCTATGACTAGTCAAATAGACCGAAGTAACAGCCAATTTCCTCCAACTCTCTCGTAACCTGAACCTTCCAACCGCAATCACATATCAATTGTCTGATCTTATCATCAACCTCCGAAAGTTCCCAAGGTTCCCAAATACAAAAATCGAGGCTGATTTCTTGCAGCGAAGAAGTCCTCTTCAATTGCGCATCGATTCTCTTCAGATCTTCTGCAAAGGGAATGATACTACCCATCTCATCCGATTTTACCCCCTTATAACTTCGATTCAGATTACGATTATTCCACAGCAAGATTCGCACCGTCGTAAGACTAGTACATTTGTCGTAAATGAAGTCCAGAGCTTGATTCTGAAGCGGATCCGGGTCGAGACCGTCCCTCGTCAAGGGGAAATAGATTCCCAGATGCCGAATCAAGCTTGCGTTGTGATTTCCCATCTGGGTGAGAAATTTAACGACGCCTTCATTAGACGGCATCAGACGATTTTCGAATTGTTCATGTAATCGTGAGAGGTGAAATTGATTGTTGCGATACAAAAGAGGAGTCGCTTCGTGATGGATTTGTTTGCTGACTCGCAATAGTTGGGGAGAAAACCCATCGCCATCTTCTCTAACGGCTATTAATCTTGCTGCATCTCCTGGGCTGGAATCGAAGATAAGTGATAATGGTTCTGGAGCGACGAGAAGTTCCTCGTATATTTTGAGTCGAATCTCGATAGTAAGGTTGAGAAAGTTAAGTTTCGAGATTTGCGATTGAGGGGTTGGTGAGGAGGATCTGGGCTCATTTTTGACATCCATTGTGAGAGTACAATCTTGGGAGTAGAAGGTGGGAAAGATTCGTATCAAGATGAGAATCGTGGGAGGAAGTTACTTTGATAATGAATTTCGTTGTTCAGTAATCCAATATCGTATGGAAGGGGGTTTCTTGACATATAAACAAATTTTTGCGCGCGCGAGTCTTTACAAGATCTGAAGAGGGAGAAAAGGGAAGAATATAACACTAGACAGGTAGATGGGGAGTATGACTGACTTTTTGAACTTGATAGGAGAGTGATGGGTAAGGATTATATGGAGATGCCCAATGAAAGCACACATTATCCTCCGCCACCAAAACCCTTGTACCCGATCAATTATCAGAATTCCTCGTTATTGGTTCTTGTGCTGATGACTCGACGGTGTCTATTTGTTCCAAAAGTCATAAGGTAAGAGATCGATACAATTTGATCTTCTATATTCCATATCTCTTAAAGACTCAATCAAACTCCAGGCGTACAAAGGAATACCGACGAGAAGTAGACAAAGATTGCCTACGGTTACATAATCGCGAACGACACAATCGATATCAAGGACCATTCAAGAATGTGAGTCTAACAAGACCACAAGAATATGTAAGATTCGTTTATTGAATACGACTCATGATCAATACTCGAACTAACCACATTATCCAACATCTCTCAATCCATAATCTCGAACTTTCATCTCCCAACTAAAAGTACATCACCGAGATGCGAGGTATACAACCACAACGAAGCCATTGTATATATTGTATCGAGCTAGCGAGACGAGATTTAATTCGTATATTTTTATGATACTAGCCGGCTATGATTTTGAAGATTAGAAGAACTATGATGATATATATTTGAGTACCTAGTTATTCATTTTATCTCTTACTCTTCTTGCCCTTGGATAGATATATGGCAAGTTATAATAATAATAAAGCAATAAGACTATAGAGAATCAAAATCACATCAACGAAACCCAAACTCAAACCCAAACCCAAATATAACACAATCCTCACAAACTCCCCACAAACTCCCAACATCCTAAACACTTCACATAAACAAACACGGAGACCTATACTACTTCCTACTCCTTGCGTTTATTCTTCTAGAGAAGAAAATTCGATTAGAGATCTCGTACTATATATTACATATGCATATCATACTAATATTTATCAATCATCTTCACGTCGCAATATCAATGAAAGTTATCTATTTTTTATTATTTGTCATTATTATTTTTATATATTTTTTTTAATATGAAGAGACTGACAAACGGGAAGTTGACAAAAGAAACTTTGACACGAGGGGATTTGGTATAGGGGGATTTGGGATAAGGACATCTGGTAGGAGATTTGACAAAAGGAAATTTGACGAGGAGATTTGTTAGGAGATTTGGTATAAGGAGACTTGATCTAAGGAGACTTGATCTAAGGAGACTTGATCTAAGGAGACTTGATCTAAGGAGACTTGATCTAAGGACTGGTAGAAGAATATCGAACATAAGAAGATTTATTACAAGGAAATAGATTCTCAAGGGATTTAGTGTGAAGAATGGGAATGTAAAGAAATTGATATGAGAGATTCTCAAAGATACAAAGTAAAGTAAGGAACTTCAAATACCAGTAAAAAAAATAGACAGTACAATAAGAAATGAGAAATAAAAAACCTACCTCCTACCCACTTACCTACGCTCTAAACCGTTCCAAACCCCCCCTCATCACCTCTCTGCCAACTATTTTCCGACTCCGGCGCCGCTATAGTTGTATCTTCCACATACTCCTCCTCCTTCTTCTTCTTCTCCGCCTCTTCCTCCTCTTCCTTTCTCTTTTTTTCCTTCTCCTCATTCTCAGCTCTCATCTTCAGAATCTTCGCCATAGCAAACTCCATCCTCCTCTTTTTCTCCAACTCCACCCTCTCAATCTCCCTCTCCATCTCCTCCCCCTCCTCCTCCTCCAATTCCAACCTCGCCCTCTCATCCGCCTCAAATATCTCTCTAAACATCCTCCTCTCCTCCGTCCTCGGATCTCTCATCCCAGACGCCGTCATCGCATGCGGATCATTCTCCGGACCCAACACCACCGCCCCGGGACTAACATCCTCGTCCGCCTGCAGCTGCGTCCTCGTCCCCGCCTTGAACGGATTCTGCACACCCGCCGGCTCATACAAATACTGTCTATCACCCCTACACCACCCCTCCAGCATCTCCAACGCCGTCAACGCAACCCCCTCATCCGAACTGGCCGCCAATCTCTCCAACCTGACAATCTCCCCCTCAGCAAGCTGTCCCCTCCACCAGCGATCCTCCGCATCTTCAAATCCCTGCACGTGGTGCGCGCGCGCCGGGAAAAGGGTATGGATTTTCTTCGCCCGCGTATGGTGATCGATGACGAAATTATATCCAATGAGACGCATCTTGATGGTAGGCGACACATCGCACAGCTGGTGGCCGCGCAGCATGTGCGCGAAGCCCGCGGAGCGCGTGCGGAGACCGTGGTCCCAGACCCACGGCTCGCCAATGGTGCTGTTGAGGGCGTCTTCGAGCGCGGGCCCGATGTATTCGTTCATTTCGGGGACGGGGCCGGGGTAGGGCATTCGTTTGGGATTGAGGCCGGCGCCGGGGGGCGCGTGTTCGAGCCAGGGTGTTGAGGGGGCGCGGAAGGCGCGGTGGAAGGCGCGCCCGAGGAAGTTGGATGTGTTGGGGGCGAGAGCTTCGATTTCTTCGGCAGTCGTACCTTGCAGAAGATGCGAGTGTTGATCCTTACCGCGTTTGGTGAATTTGACTGCGCCCGGGAGAGCGCGAAGAGGAGGATGACGAACGGGTCTCAGATAGCCGATGCCCGGTTTCAGATTCCGAATCTTTTCCTCCTGGCGCTTTTGCTCTTCCACGCGTTTCTTTTCTTCCTCGAGGATTTTCGTCTCCTCGCTTGCCGCTTCTCCTCCTACACCTTGCCATCCCTGTGGCTCCCACACGTCTTCTTCTCGCGGTCCCAAGTCCTCGAACTTGGGTGTTGAGCCTGCGCTTCGTGTGCTCATGGCTCGCTCGCTTCCGATATCCATGCTGCTCTTTTTCCTGTTCTTTTCCGTCTTCTCATATATGGTTTTATCTCTCTTATCTATCTCGGCATCTGCCTCCGCTGCAACTCTCTCCCGTTCCTCCTCCCAGTATTTTGCCGTGACCGCGGCAGCCTTGGCAGCTTCACGTTCATAGTGAGATGAAGGAAGGGAAACTGATTTGGTGCTAGAATTAGTAGTTGCAGAAGAAGGAGAAGAAGAAGAAGGGACTTGGAATCCGGTGTGCGGTTTGGTAGTAGGTTTGGGTTCTGGGGCATTAGTATCTGGTTCCGCAACACCCGGTTTCTCAGAAGAAACATCAGATGCGGGGGGATGTACCTCGATAGCTACCCCAGCATCCGGGCGCATGGGAAAAGAATCCGGAGAGACTGATTTTCTGCTCGACGGTTTTGCTGAAGAAGGATGGGGAAGGCTTACCTTTGTCGAAGAAGGCGCATCCGAAAATCCGACATCGATACCGAATTGTGTGAGATCAACTGGTATTGCGACCTCGGCTTCTGGTTTCTTCTCTCCAGGATGCTCATCCGGTTTCTCAGGAGTAATCGGATTCGGATTGAAAGGATTGAAACGACCGGATTTCGAAGACGAAGATGATTTGGATGATGGTGGGGATATGACATCTTCTCCATCATCGTTATCATTATCATCCTCATGAATAGGTGTAACAACATACTCGCTCGGAGCCTGCGTATACCAATGATTGAAAACTCCGTTTTGCAACCACCTACCTTTCCGATTCTCATAGTACAGAGCCGGACCGTCGAGTTTCAAAACCCGCAGTAAATCCACCAAGCCACACCAGTCCTCTCCGAAAACAGGTCGATACATAACCCCACCGGGTTCATACCTACCTCTCCCAGTAATCCTCTGATCTCTCTCCCCCCTCCCCCACTTCTCCTCCTTCACTCTGGAAAGCAACTCCCCAAAGGCCCACGGATCAGGACTCCTCGAGTACGCCACCAACCCCACCAAAACCCTCACCCAATTCCCCACCACCTCCGCATCCAACGATCCCGCATGTCCCCGAAACTCAATCGTATCGGGCTCACAGCTATCGCGCGGTCTCATCTCCGTCCCCATGCGATCAAAATTCCACGCGGTCTTATGTCCCACGAAAGAATGGGCGCCTGCGGCCCCCTCACTCGCCACACACGTCCAAAAAGCATCTCTGCTTTCGCACGCGAGCAGCGTCGCGATAGTTTCAAGCACGCGCGGGGATCTTCTATGATCCTGCTGATACTTCCATTGGAAATACGTGTTTCCGCGGAAAGAAACACAGTGATCGTTGCGGGAATCGATGCGATGTTCCGGATGGATGGAATCGAATTGGGGCTCGAAAGCCTGGATCATGGCGCCCAGACGACGGAGGTGCGGGAGAGTGAATCCCTGCGTGCCGTAGCCGATGTGGACGTGGAGACCGCACGATTCGTTGACGGTGACGAGGTAATTCCTGCGCATGATTTTGCAGAAATCGGCGACGTCGCGGAGCGCATCTTCGGAGTGGTAGTATGCGGGCGTGCGGACTTCGATGGGGTAGTAGGTGTACGCTTGCCAGTCGGCGTAGGCTTTCTTGTGGCGATGGTGAGGGGGTTTGGGAGCCGTGATGGAGCCGTCTCCGGTTACTTCCCACATGGCGAAATTGGAATGGGCTCTTCCGGGTTCGGTGGGGAGACCGATGGAGGCGAGGCTGCGTTTGATGTGTGCGTAGATGGACCATTCATTGGCCCAGTCTTCTTTTCCGACGGGGATTTGGAAGTAGGCTGGTGCGTTATCTTCGGGGGTGGAGGGAAAATAGACGGTTCGTGGATCCGAGGGGTTGGGGTTTGCGATGGAGGGTTTAGCGAGAACCGCGATGAGGAATTCGAATTCGATTCCGAAGGAGGGGGTGTCGGGTGACACCGGGGTCTTCTTGGGAACGTGTACGATATTCATTTTTGCTTGGTTTATATATCTCTATATGTGTATGTGTTGTAATGATCAATCTGTTGATCGTGTATATCTATATGTAATGTGAGTAGATCAAACTTGAATGTGAACTTACTAGTACGAATTGTAAAATTTGGATAGACCAGCTACTTGTAATTTTAGTTATAGTGTTTAGGTATTCAGTTCAATCGATAGAAAGATATAATAGAATGCTTGTGTGAAGTTTTCTTGAATTCTTGAGTAAAGGAAGGGGGGCAGTAAGAGTTTAAGTACTCGAATGAGAATGATGAAGACAATAGGTTTGTGAAGAGAGAATAAAGACATCGACGAAGGATAAAAGAGAAAGGAAACAGGATGGAAGATCAATAGGCATTCATTATTGATAGACAAAGGTATTGCGTGGAACAAGAGATCTATCACTCACTAGAGGAAGATAAACAATTTTCAATTGTCAATGGACAAAGACATCAACACAAAGACGCAACCCCATATATCGCTCCCTCTTCAAAGAACACAATCACGCGAAGAACAAGAACCCCAGGAAGAAAAACTCCCACAATAATCACTAACCCTCATCTTTCATCTTTCATCCCATCATCAAACACCTCCACTATTTCAACCCCCTCGATATCTTCAATAACTCCCCCCAAAACAGCCGCTCCCATTCAATTCTTTCTACCCCAAGATTCCCCCCCTCCCGAAATCCAACTTCCGGTCCATTCTCTCCATCTCAATCTCCATCATCCAAAATCTAACAACTCACCCCCCCTCCCCTCTCCAAAAACCCCTCTCATTTCCAATTCCCTTCTTCCCTCAATCTAGATCCCTAGCCCTATCACTCCGCATTGAAGAGCTCAAAAACAAATTCTCCAATAGCCAAACACTCCCTCCAGATAATCTCTTTTCCATTATCTCCTTGCCTTATCCTAATCTATAAACCTTCAAATCTCTCATTCACCACAACCCCCCATTATGATTCCTCTACTTGCTTCATCCCAACTATCAACCATCTTAATATCAACCAACTGAACCATCTCAACACCCCTCAACACCCCCTCAACACCCCCTCAACACCCCTCAACACACCCCCTCCCTCAATCTCGACCCCTCAAAACACTCCCCCAAACACTCCCCTGAAAACAACCCCCTGAAAACAACCAGTCACAAACCACAAACAACCCTCCCATCCCAAACTATTTCCTCCCCTCCTCAATATCCCTCAAAATCCAAAACACCCAAACCCCAAAACCCCAAAAAACAAATCCTCCGATAATCATTCCCTTCTTCTAAACAACTCCCCTCAAAACAACCCCCCATTTCCCAATTATCTTCTCTCCTCTCCTCCTCTCCTCCTCTCTCCTCCCCTCCCCCCACCTCTTCAAGATTTCTCCCCCCTCATCAAGATTCCTTCTCTTTTTCCTCATTCCCTCAATCCCTATTCCCTCAATCCCTATTCCCTCAATCCCTATCCCTCAATCCCTATCCCTCATTCCTTATTCCTCAATTCCTATTCCTCAATCCCACCACACAAAACACAATCACTTAACAACAAACAAATCCCTAATCTCCATCTCTCCATCAGCACTGCTAAACACCCCTCAAAGTTCCCTTCAACTTAGGTTCCTTCTTCCAATCCCTTATTTCCTATCTCTCAAAATCCAATCTTTTATACCTCAATAACTCAACAACCTCTCCTCCCTCACTCCCGTAAGAAGTTGTAGAATACAACAACTCTTTACAGGAAGATAGTAGATTCGATAAGAACAAAGAGATCAATAGAAAGTATATCTCGAGATTCCGCTAAGATTTTGTTGAACACTGGTCTACTGTCATCACCACAAGCCGACTTCATCCCTCATAGAATAAACAAAACATAATCTCACTCAAGCCAAAAAGCAATCAAAAGTTTCTGACATGCACAATCGCATTATTGTATATACTATGCTATGCTACGCCAGTATATGAACATGGAATGTATTGAAGTCGAGCTCAATCAGCTACCATTCTCCAATCTCATCTCAATCATTAATCATCCCCCTTGACCGTTATTAAAATATCTGCTATAATAAAACTAGCAGCTCAGCCACTTCTTACATGCCTTCAAGGACATTTAATGGATATCGATCGATGTAGAAACGTGAAAACCACGAGCCATAAACACCAATGCTAATCAGAAAGACAAAAAGACAACAAAAACACGCGCTAAAAACAAAAACAATGAGGTGGAAGCGTAAAAATTATACACATCATCATCATCGGATGATTCCAAAAAGAACTCATGCTCTTTGTATAGATACAAAGATCAATGTAATTATTCCCAAATCCATCGTCCGAACTTCCTTTTCAAAGCATCATACCAAAGACAGCAGCAACACCTGCCGCGAAGATACCGGTACCATATTCACGGCCAATGTTCAAAGCTGAAGCGGCAGCAGAAGAGGTCGCAGCGGCGGAAGCGCTGGTAGCGGATGCAGCAGAAGTACCAGTGGCGGTTGCGGAGGCAGTCGAACTTGCGGAAGTGGTGGCAGGGGCGGTGTAGTTATCTGGATCCAATTGACCGCAGTTCTTTGCTTCGGTCTCCCTGCAAAGCTTTTGAGCGGCGGCATCGTTCTCACCAGCGGCAATGCAGTTGGCGAAGACGGTTTCGCAGATGTAGGTTGGCAAGGTTTGTCTGTAGTATTGAAGACCTGGAGTGGATCCGTTGGAAGAACATGTGCAGGTGTAGTTCAAGGAATTCTGAAGAGAAGGTGAAGTCAGTATGTGTGAAATATTTAAGTAAAGAGATCAAGCAAGAATTCTCGTGAGAATGAATTTTACTTACAGTGTCACAGGAATTGGCATCGACTGCACCACTACATAAAGTACCACAAGTGTTGATCTCGGCGGTACACCATTGAGCTGTAACTTGTTATCAGTATATATTGATTATGAATGTCATAGATTCAAGAGCGAACTTACATCTTGTAGGGGCGTCAATAGTGTTTGGATCAATGGTATCGTTGGAAGATTGAGCTGCAACGAGAGCAACGATGCTAAGACCGACAATTGACATGAGATACATCTTGGTGGAAGGTGGTGGGATTTTGTTGAGAATGAAGAAAGTTGATTATTAAGTATTCGTGGAAAGGTTGAAGATTGAGAGATTGAAGTTATTCGGAGAACTTTTTATTGTGACGATTGAGGGAGAATATGGATTGTTGAGATTTATTAGAAAAAGATGGAGGAGGAGGAGGAGGAAGGGAAGAAGAATTTATTATCTATTAATCAATTAATTAGAGAAGGTGGTTGGGGTGCAATATTTGAATTTATCGTGAAAAGGTATTGGCACTGGTAGTAAATGGAAAGAGAAAGAGAAAGAGGTGAAAGTGAAAGTGAATAAATACTGACTAGGTAGTAACAATGATAATAATAATAATAATAATAATAATAATATTGGCAATGGGCAAATGGCCAAATTCAAAAGGTCAAAAGAGACTAAAGAGGTTACCATCGGAGAATACTAGGGATAAGATAGGTGGAAAGCGGGAAAGCCATGATCAAATTGGGTTAGACGATGGGACGAGGAGCAAGGTGAGGACGAATCAATGAGTTATACCCGATGACTAACCGAGATAAGGTTAGCTCGTCAATCTATCTGGATTCCCTCCACGTCCATCCCTGCTCGTGTATTGCATTAGTTTGAGTGGCTTGAGTGGTTTGAGTGGTGGTTTGAGTGTTTTTTGGTGGTGACTTTGATTCTCGGTACCTTTCTGCCTGTCTGGCGCACCGGACATGTTGCCAAGCTTATCTACTCGGGACGGTCACACGTTCTTCACCTTTGACCCAATCAACCAATCAACCAATCAACCAATGAGAGATGAAACTCGTATTGTTGTCAATGTCGTCGCTGGCTTTTTATTGTTAATATTACCGGTATCACCTGGGTCTCTACTGGTATACACTTTCTTGACTTACTACTCTCTTTTCTCGTATTGTATTGTATGTAAGCTTACCTAGTAGTCTCGTCGTCGTCGTCGTCTTCTCTATTACTAATAATTATATCTTCTTTTTCGGTACCGACCAATTTAGATATCTACCTAGTACCTATCAAGTACCTACCTATCAAAGTAATAATCAAGTACACAATAATATGTAATACTCCCCCTCATTTCATTCCTTGTTTCTTCATCAAGGGGGTTCACTCTCGGTACTAACTTAATTAAGTATTGCCTTCGGAGCAAAATGGTAAAATGGAGTTTTGAGATCCGTGACCTGGTCAAAAAATGAAATTACTTTGCAACTTTTTCTTCCCTTTCTTCCGTTCACTTCATCCACCCTTCCCTTCCCTTCCTCCTTTCTTATCGGAATTTTATCACTCAAAATTCCCATCACCATCCAAATCGTTCCTGATTTGAGACGCTAAAAAGCTTGTTATTGTTATTCGACAAGGATTAAATTGATTCCTAGTATTAGTATTAGTATTAGTATTAGTATTAGTATTAGTTAAAGTGTACTGATGTGAACATGAACAACATAAGTCCATCTGCTTTCTACCTAATAACTCATTTTTCCTTCCATTCTTATCGGAAACGTTTTGTCTTATTCCTTCCTCTATTGAAGTCGTCGGTGTTTGATGTTAGATGAATGTGAAATGGTAAGAGAGTGAGTGATCAGCTTGATGACGCTCCGCTGGGCCACTGCCGTGGAGGCTTCTTCGCTTCGCTCTGATGATCAGATCTGATAGAATCTGTACGATGTATCATGTATTCAGTATCTACTCACCATTCGTTGTAATTTGACTACATTTTCACTGAAAGCAACCGGGAAGCTGCTCACGGCAATTGTGGCTCCTCGAAGCTAATATAGATCTGGTTAGATAGAAAACATCCACTTCTTCGCGACAGTTACACCTTTTTCTCTCTCTGTTTACAACCGAGATCTCTTCAACGCACAACGCACAACACAAGACTCAAGTAAGTACAAATAAATGCACAAAGGGATGGAATGTCATTAAATTCGACCCGTCCTTATTTTATCATCAATGAATTTGAATTCTTTAAATACCTATCTTTACACTATTTACTGTATCAAATACATGATATAATTCATTATTGTCCTCTTCTGTCTCCTCTCTATTTTAAGCTACCGGTACACTAGTACCCATCGATACATGATGCATCGTCGCTTCTTTGAACTCCTTCCCTTTGAAGCTCCTGCTGCTCCACTCAAGCTTCAATTCTTCACCAAGATCATGCTTCCCTTCATTTCTAGCCAATACCCGTTTCTCCTTTTCCTCGCACTGTTGACTGAACGCTCACCAAATCTACACGGATCGTCAAACAATCTGCATAACAATATCTTTCATCTCAAACCTTCCAAGCTAACCTAAGAAACTTCTTTCAAGTTCACGGACTACGATTTTCTTTTCCTTCGCATCAACAAGCTCGTCCCAATTGACTAAAAGCCTGGCTCAACGGACTATTTCCGTTTAGCTGGATACCATCTTAGTTTCGTCGGGCTCTTCCTCAAGACTCACAGTCACAGACTCACCACTGACCACTTTACTGTGTATCCATGACAGAAAAATAAATGGTAACGATTGAAAATTAGCGACACTTGGGCTTTTTTCTTCGGGACCGGTAGCTCCGGATGTTCGGCGTAATCTTCGTTCATTCGTCAACGGTGAGTCAAAAATGTTGAACCTCTCGATAGAGACGAACCAGTGCCAAGACCCACATGTGATCTACGAACACATGATTAGGAGGTTTTTGAAATTGAAATTGCATCTGGCGATGAGGAAAGCTCTTGGGCGTCATTTCAATCTTGAATGTGTTTTGGAATTGGAGACTTTGCTCTTCTCATTCATCTTGACTTTCCTTCAATGATACTTCGGGCTCGTGTGGACCTGAGTACGAGATATTAATTTGAGTGAACTCAATTTCTAGCGAGGCCTCTTTCTTAGACAAGTTCATGTATCAAGGGGTAGTCTCCTGAATTTCTACAACCTATCCCATCGACTGACTTAGGGTCACGTATGAATGAAATGAGAGCACCAAAATTGAGAAGTTTCGCCTGAAATGACTCAAGCACAGGTGATTGTCTCCCTATCATCCGAAAATTTGATAGCCAAGGGTAATCAATAATGAAGTCTCCTGAGCAATTGGTCCAAATACCTGGGTTTATATACTCAGATCGCTTTGCTTCCACTCCTATTCGTCGCTTTCTCCTATCAGGTCATATTTTCGGTACACCTCCTGTATTCGCAGTTTCTTTTCACAAAGTTACCCCTCTACCATTCGAATTACAACACCACATCTTCCTGACTCCTTTCCCACAAATTTCCAGCAAGGTATCATCCAAAGATGTTTATTCAAAGATTCCTGGAACAACTTTGTCTTCAGCTAAATCATCTTACTTGACCTGCCGAATAGGTTCGGCTTTGTGGTATTGTTCCCAACTTTGTTACTCACAACTACACTAATTTTGATCTCAACGTTCTTTGCAAGATTTTTCAAAGTCCATTCTATCTTGCTGTCTGGAGATGGCGGACGCATGGGTGGACGTGGGGGTGAACGGCAAAGAAAATCGGAGACGCAGAGGGAAGGGAAAATATTGGAAGAGGGATTTAGGACTGCACGATGAGTTAATTGCTGGGAAGGATGCGCGATCGTTTGTTTGGTTTTACTCGAATCGACATACAAAGGAAACTTGATTGAGACCGATGATGTGTAGGTCATCTCCTTGGTGTGATTTTTGTGAACGAGTGTTTCAGTCTGCATCTCAACGTCTATTGCTTTTGTGTTCGAAGTGTCTTATCTTTGATTGTCAATCATGGTCGATCATCCTTGATTTGTCGAGAGTTCCTGAGATGGTCGATTGTGATATTCATTGAATTTATCATGATTTAATCCTTCAAAGTCGTCATTTCACATCCGCCTCGCAATCCGAACCACAACCCCCTTTTTCCACCGCGATATAATAATCTTTTAGTGGCGCGAGAGAGTCGCTTGATTCAGATATTGTATTATCGGTTACATCTGAACCTCCCTTTCGAAAGACGTTTATTCTAAAGTCATCGTATTCTTCATTGGCAATGAAGTCTATCATCTTGCTATCAAGTGGGCCAATGTTGCGATTACTTCGTGATCTACAATGTTCCTCGAAGATGACGCATTGGGGCTTTCCCCGATATGCGACAGAAACCTACCTATTTCCTTTTCGTCATTATATGACCATGGGAAAATTATCAGATCGATTTTTTTTTCGGTAATCCTGCACACCGTATATCTTTTTTGTTAATCACAAATTCTCTATTTATTAGGCAAATAATGCGATGCTTTTAGTCAGGATATGGAAATACTGGTCCGATAAGAACTAGGACCAATTTAATGAAAAGAAGTCGAGCACGTGTGCCATGAATCACAAGTTTATGCACCATTGAGCCGTCGCTGTCTAGAACTAGGTGAGGTTCCCCACACACTAACATTCTTTCCCCAGATTTTCATAACTGAAACATGTTTATATCAACACATGCCGTGTGTGTACTAACCTTTTTGTTCTTAATATATGAAGGATCATGTTGTCAAGAAGATTATGGACAAGGGTGAGGATGGCAAGAGGGAAGGGTGAAGCGAAAGATAGATACCAAGAGCAAAGCTCTGATCATAGTTGAGCTGCCAAACTCTAAGTAGGTATACGCACTGACTATATTCATTTACAAGTTAACCGCTTCGAATAATTTGACATTTTGACAGTTGCCCAATGACGATACTGCGGAGAAAACTTGCCATTACTTTCATGTTGCAGCACTTGCTATCTAGAGTATGATTAGCGGGAGGTGGAAGGAAGTAGACGAATGTAGGAAAGGGAGAGAGTTGTTTTGGTTAAGGAGCGTATGATGCTTTTCATCAACTATTTGGAAGAAAATAAAGGTTGATAAAATTTCGAAGTATGTACACCCATATATTTCCCGTACTTCCATGATCGACTAAACAAATTGAACAACTTTTGATTGTTCGCACGGGTTGGCGGTCTTTTCTCCTGATTAATTGAAGAGAGTCGCTTCTGGCAGGGGGGAGAGGAGGGGTTAATAACCCGTGATTTCCAAACGCTCAACCGCAGCTCGGAAGCCGACTTCCGTCTTCAATGACAACCGCCAATGAAGATGTAAGAATCAAAGCTTAATTTATCAATCCATGTTCATCATAGTTTTGCACCGATAACACACGGACTGACTTTACGATTTCTTTGGTACTCGTATCGAAACTCTACTTCATAACTAGACAACAGTATTTTTTTACCCTCATGAGCTTCTTCATACACGTATTTCGGTGCTAATATAATTAGTCACTAGTTCAATTGATAGGATCTTAATATCATCAACGAGTACCGCTATGAAGATGATATAAATATTCTTCCTTCAACTATCTTCTCTTCACTTCCAAACAGAAAACATGATTCGGACCTCCGATCTCATCATTGAACGGACCCCGCCATTACCACAAACCAACGATAATGAGACGGTGAAAGATGGGAAAGGAATGGATTATTCTCAAGAATCCACTTCAATCAATTATACCATTGAAGAAGAAAAGAACCAGAAATTTTCTATGATAAAGGAGAATAGGATCATGAAGTCTTGTTGGAATGTGTTTACTTATACGCCGGAGAGATGTCGATATGATGTTGATAACCCGCCGAAATTCAGTTTGTGGATGAATTTGCTCTTTGCCTTTGTGAGTTTTACTTCTTGACTTCTCAATGGGAGTTCATGGTCTTGTAACCTTGCTAATACATTTTTCATAGGCTTGTACTTTCACGGTGGCAAATCTTTACTACAGCCACCCTATTCTCAATATCCTAGCAGCTGAATTCAATGTCACCAATGAACGTGCATCAATCATTCCTACGGTAATGCAAGCAGGTTATGCATCTGGACTGTTGCTTCTATGTCCTCTGGGAGACATCTTCAAGAGACGTGCATTCGTATTATCATTGGTCTTTTTTACTGCGACTATGGTACGTTTACTCGAAAAGACTTTTATAAGTAATCTTCATGATGAGAAATGATCAATGTGCTCTTATACTGAGGTTAATCATAACAGTGGCTTGGTTTATGCCTCACAAACTTGTTTTCTGTGTTTGTTGGAATATCTTTCATCACAGCACTTACGACGGTAACTCCACAACTTATGCTTCCTTTAGTAGGAGATTTAGCACCACCAAATCGTAGAGCAACTTGTTTGGCTATTGTTTCTTCTGGTCTCCTACTTGGTTTGTTGATCGCTCGTTTACTTTCGGGTATTCTGACACAATATACTACTTGGCGAACCATCTACGTAGGACCAGCCCTCCCCACATCGCTTATTGTATTCACTAACAACTTGTCAGTGGTTTTCCTTCGGTGTCCAATATCTCATCTTAATCCTTCTCTACCTTTTTATGCCGGATTACCCAAGCACCAACCCCGGATCTTTCAACTATTTCTCCCACCTGCTAAGTATCCTCCGCTTACTCTTCAAACACCCCCTCCTAGTCCAAGCATCTCTCATCGGCTTCTGCACCTCCACAATCTTCACCTCTTACTGGACAACCCTCACATTCCTCCTCTCCTCCCCTCCCTACTCCTTCTCCCCCGTCCCTATCGGCCTCTTCGCCCTGATCGGCATCGCCACCTTCATCCTCGGCCCCATCTACTCCCGTCTCATCATTGATAAATTTATCCCGCTCTTCAGCGTCATTCTCGGTCTCCTCTATTGTCTCAT
The DNA here is from genome assembly GCF_014898295.1 of Botrytis byssoidea. Lineage (NCBI taxonomy): Eukaryota > Fungi > Ascomycota > Leotiomycetes > Helotiales > Sclerotiniaceae > Botrytis > Botrytis byssoidea. The sequence continues at coordinate 525,425 of NW_024065845.1, forward strand.
CGGCGTCGTCATCTGTACATACATTGGAGAATTCACCATCGCGGGCCCGATTCTCCAAGCTGTTTTCATGGATCTCGGAATCCAGACCGCGCAGATTGCGAATCGTAGCGCGATTTATGGGATTGATCCGAAAGCGAGAAATAGAGTTAATACGGCGTATATGGTGATGGTTTTTCTGGGGCAGTTGACGGGGACGGCGGTGGGGAATCGGTTGTATGCAAGGGGAGGGTGGATAGTGAGTGGGAGTGCGGGGGTGGGGTTTGTGGGGTTGGGACTGGGAGTTTGTTTTTTGAGGGGGCCGTGGGAAAAGGGATGGGTGGGGTGGAGAGGAGGGTGGGGGGTTAGGAGGAGGGATTTAGAGATTGGGGGAGAGGTGAAGAGAGGGGGTGGGGAGGGGGGAAGAGAGAATGGGAATGGGGATGGGGGGGTTTTGGAAATGGGGATTGGTGAAAGGAATGGAGAAGTTGAAGCTGTATCCTCTCGTGTTGGTTCTGTACGAAAATTGAAGATTGAGAGTCTGGGAGATGAGGGGAAAGAGGGGAAAGAGGAAAAATCGGATATAAACCCGGTATCTTCATCGCGAGAATCTTGATTATCAAGAAACTCGAGGTCCCGAAGTCCTGAGGCTCGATGACATGTATCTTTCAATCCGACGATATGATACTGGTTCCCGAGGCGAAATAAGGGAAATAGAGTAGAACAACATCTGAGATTCAAAGATAAGGATGAGTACATGTATCCGCGATATTGAAATAAAGGAGATAATCTGTCCCTACCTACCTGCCTACCTGTCTAGGTAAGATTATCTACTTTATAAGATTAATATTCATATTATTAGCTTTCGGAATTATGGCAATGTTGAATGGATGAAATGGGGTGTGTTTTATTTTTACTTGTTTTGATGGGGAGATGAGATGTATGATGTTTGATGTTTGATGTTTGATGTGTTATAAAATCTATATGGCTTTGTTTATGAATGATTTTTGGGGGGTTTTGAGGGGAGGGGATGGGGAATAGGGGATGGGGGAAAATGTTTTTGTAGGCTGGGAATTGGATAGTCAGATAGGTGGGTAGAGGAGGTTGGGCTGGTAGAGTGGGTTAGGAGCGAAGTGATGGTTATGTATGTATTGTATCGTGTTGTATTGTGTTGGAAAATTTAAGTGAAGTGTGTTGAAGTGGAATAGGTAGGTAGGTAGGTAGGTACTCGAGGTTTGTAAGATCTTATATGTTGGTTTGTGTATAGATTTTACGAGTATGCTGATTGATATCCAGCAGTGAGTAGGTAGGTAGGTAGATATACAGACTAACAGAATAGAATAGAACACTACAAAAATGGACTTGTAAATATCTCACAATATACCACATTCTATCTATATCTTAAGAATTCTCACAATCGGTTAGTAGAGATGAGATTATCGAAATGTAAGATTATATTCGGATTGATGGATAGCAAATGATGGATGGATGGGGGAGGAAAGAATTTGTGGGATATTGCGAAAGTTGGGGGGGGGGGGGGTGTTGGTGTGTTGGTTGGTATCTTATATGTTTATTCATTCACTTACCTAGATACTTACTGGTGATTTTTCTGGGAATGTGGGGGGATTGGTGGGTGGAGAATTGATGTTATATTATGGATGTGTAGGATGTTTTGTCAATTTTTAGGAATCTTTACTATTCTTTTACTGGTGATTAGTTGTGGTAAATTTGCTAAGGTTGTGTTGGTATGGGATGGAATGATGTATGTTGATGCTCATCGAAGAGTGCCTCGAGAGTGCCTCGAGAGTGCGCCCACTTTTGGAGGGTATGGTCGTTGTGGAAATGGAAGCTTACATACATACACTCCACAACTCCACCTGTTGGTTCTGACAGAAGATTTGGTCTTCTAGCTCGATTGATTCGATACGTATCTACGAACGAATGATGATCCGTGGTTTAAATGGGTTGAGTTGATTTGTTCGTGTGGTGGAATGATCTAGTGGTTGGTATCGAATTTCGTTGGTGGATAAGGTTATGTCGTCCGCATGGATGGATATCAGAATTTGTATATCTCGTTTCTCGTTACGTATGTTCTCGTCAGCTACATAACTACATAAGCCAGTGAATTTCTTTGAAATGGAGTACTGTAACTAGCTGGAGGTATACAGATGTTGGAATCTTGCCAACAAGTGTTGGTGGGATTCTTACATATATTGGAAATGTACGGCAAAAGGAACTATACAGCGAAGTCCTAAATTGCGAGAATATGCTTCTGAGATAGAGAAGTTGTATGTTGATGCTGATAAGATGTCTGCATACAGTGCAGGTGAGAATGAAGAAAAAGAGGAGCTTGTTGATATTCGCAATATCGAGGCAGTACATAAGCTCTTACGTGAAACCGTTCTCAAAGTCACTAAATGGGATGAGGTCAAAGTACAGGATGAAGATAATTTGTTCGTTCAAGGAATGGATTCTTTGCAAGCGTTGCAACTTATTCGACATCTGAGAAAAGCTTTAAGAAAACCCGATCTCGCTATCTCTATCTTATACACCAATCCGTCAATTGCCCAATGGCTCCGTTCGATTATGGCTATGTCTCAGGATGAGTCGAACACAAATACAGTAAATGCATCGAATCGTCGTCATAAAATTGAGACAACCCTCCAACAATACGTTCAACTTGTTGACAAGATCTCTAGTAAACATGAGTTTGGGGAAAAGTTATCCCCGGTCAATGAACATGTGGTTGTCTTGACGGGCTCAACCGGTTCTCTTGGATCATATATCTTGAGGACATTGATGCAAGATAAATCTGTATCACATATTTACTGTTTAGATCGAAGCTCCTCGGCCCATTCCCGGCATTTGGAAAAGAACAAAAAGAACCACGAATCCAAGGATTTCCCAGCCTCAATCACATTTCTCAAAACAGATTTCTCTAAATCCGATTTAGATCTCGATGACGAAACATACAAACGAATTCAACATTCTGCAACAGATATCATTCACAGTGCGTGGCCCGTAAACTTCAACCTTTCGCTCGAAACATTCAAGCTACAACTCGATGGGATTGTTCATCTTCTATCTTTTGTCTCTGCAATCTCACATCACGTCTCTCTTCTCTTCATATCATCTATCAGTTCAATACTCGCTCTCGATTCCACACCCATTCCTGAGACAATCATCGACGATGTATCGGCACCTCTTCCAATGGGATATGCCGAGAGTAAATTCATCTCCGAGCGCATTTTCGATTATGCTTCCAAGACAAAACTTCCTACTGTCGATATAAAAGTCGCTCGTGTGGGACAGATTGCAGGTCCTGCTTACACATCCGGCGTGTGGAATCCGTCCGAGTGGATGCCTAGTCTGGTCATCACTTCTTTCCACATGGGATTACTACCAGAAAATCTGGGGAGCAATGAGATGAAATTAGATTGGGTACCAATCGATATCCTCTCCCCTTCACTAATCGATCTCTCCTTCAACCAACATCCTCAAACCTCCGAATCTGGCGCTAGAGTATTCCATCCGTTGAATCAGAGGGCCACGACATGGAATACTCTACTCCCTATCATTTTAGACACCTTGAATTCTCTGAACCCCAAAGTCCCGATTAGATCAACCCCATGTACAGTCTGGCTTGCGAAATTGAAAGACACGACGAGAAACCATGTATCCAGTACTGCGGAGTTGGAAGGGATGTTGGAAATGTATCCTGCGATTAAATTGCTGGAGTTTTTTGAATCGTTGCCGCTGACGAGGTGGTCGAATATGGATGTGGAGAGGGCGTTGGGGGCTAGTGTGCATTTGAAGGGAGTGAGCGGGATTGAGGGGGCGTGGATGAGGAAATGGGTTGGGGGGTGGATTTAGAGTTTGGGTTTGGTTTGTGTTTGTGTTTGTGTTGAGTGAGGGGTAGGTGATGTGGTTTTGGAGTGGGAGGCTGATGAGGGATTGAGATGGGGTGGTTTTGATGTGATGGGTGAGAAAAAGGTATAGGGTATTTAATAGGGTTGTCAAGTTCATGAGCATTCTTATTTCAACAGTCCGCAGAATTTATTTGGAGCTTCTTGATTCTACGATTACATGACATACAACATAACAAATTCAAAGAATATTTCTCACTCTCGATATCATAAATCCCATCATTATTCATGAAAAAACTATTACATTAACCCCGCAGTTCATTCCAACAACTAACTATCCCTCCTACTTAAACAACGCCACCGACTTTCTACTATACCCCACCGTCGTAGGCCACGCGCTATAATCGGGCGCGAACAAAATCGCATCATTGCAATCACTTCCTAAACTGGTATTATTCAACCACGCCGGTTCCCAATAATGGACACCTCTCCCAAGTCCATACGGAACATTTCTCACCACACTAATAACATCTTCCGTCCACTCCAACTGTCCAGCCACCGTGTACGGAATCGCCGGTTCGCTACTCTCAGGAATCGGATTATATTGGCCATCGCAAATCGCCGGATAATCCGTCTCAGCCACATGAACAGGCTTGCGATAGGTTTCCGCAACCCAATGCAGCGTCGTGCGGAGATTGGCAAGCGTGGCGGCCGTTCCGTAGAAAGGATAGAAGGAGAAGCCAAATACGTCCCATGCGGAGAGCGGCACGCCGTTCGCGGTTAACGCGTCGAACCAGCGTTGTTGCAGCGTTACGTTCCAGCCATCGTCGATGTGGATCATGATTTGCGGTTTGTGCACGCCGGCTGCGAGCGCGTCGTCGACGCCTGCGCGTGCGGATTTCCAGAGCGTGGCGAAGGAGGAGAAATTCTTGTGCAGTGCGCTGGTGGGTTGGATGTCGACGTCGACGTAGCCGACGGGCCATAACATGCCGTGGCGGATTTCGTTTCCTAAGGCTACGATATCGAGTTTGATACCGGCGTTTTTGAAAGATACTAACGTATCCTTTACGTATCCTCGCAGGGTCTTGGCAAGAGGTTTGAGCTCTGTGGGCCACGCGGCAGGAGGAGGTTGTTTATTTGGATCGGCCCAGGAATCGGAAAAGTGGAAGTCGAGATAGATTTTGTATCCTTGCTTTTGCATGCGTTTGGCGAGATTGAGATTGTATGCTAGACCGTAGGTGCCATCGACGGGGTCAACCCATTGACGAAGTCGCACGCTGTTCATACCGCCGTCGCCGAGAATGGCTTCGGCGGGACGGGTGGCGTTGTGTTTGAGTGTGTCTTTGAAGATGGAACCGCCTTGTTCCAGCATGAGCAGAGAGGATAAATCATGTCCTTTGAAGAAATATGAGGAATCTCTAGTGTGTGCGTTAGTATTTAGTGAGGGAGGAATCGAAATTGATATTCTTACCTTGAATGGTTCTCTGGTCTTGCCAATGCTATGGGCAAGACTGTAATTAAAAGACCCCAGAATTTCATGATTTCTCGTGTACGTATTCAACCCAATTAAAAAACTAAGATACTTTCAAAAGAAAATGATAAATACCTCACAAGAATCGACAAACGCAGCTCAATTTATACAAAAACCCAATACCCATCCGGGCTAAACCCATCTCCCCAACGCACACCACATCTGAAAACCATGTCCGGCAACCCCACAAACACGGCACAGCGCCGACACGCTACCCAAATGCTCACCCCCTGTTCTCCGCAATCCGAAATCTCGGGGAACGGATCTGATTTTCCACCATACAGATGTGTGCTGTGAAAAAAATACGACGTGCTCATTTATCCCACTCTCCACGTGCTCCGAGATATAGATGGGGATGTGGGGTATATTTAATCTGCGTTTAATCTGCGAGGATGCTGCACCCCTCATTTAGAATCTAGCGGGCCAATCAAAAGATGGGATGAAATGAGTGGGGATACATTTCCGGGGAAGCGAGGGGTGCTCCGATGCAGGCGCGGAGGTAAAGGATACTTGGGGCTTGGATTGGGGCTGGGACCGAGGAGTTAATATGCTGGTCACGCGGTATGGTGAAGAAATAAAATAAAATAAAATGTATGATAATATTATTGTTCGGAGATTGTGGAAAGGAAGTTGCATGCTGATTTGGTGTGTGTGGCGGTCAGGAAATTGGCGAGGCGAGGACCGAATTTTCGGGATTAGAAAATCATCTCGTGGTGTGGTGTATAGTGAAATAAGCGCATTCTGCCCATCCACTCTTGGTAATCTTCATCATTATCAGGGAAATCGCTGAAGATTTGGTTCAACGGTCTTCTCAGGGGATTTTACCCAAGAATTTTGAGCCGCGGTTTATTTTGAATCATAAAGCGGCGGCAGATGTGCTTCTTGGGTGTTGAAAATTGTTGGGGCGCTGGATCGGAATATACGGTTTGCGATGGAGGGAAATCCGAGAGATGAGTTCCTACTCAGATTCATGTTAACTTTGAGTTTGAGTTTGGTGCTCATCAGCGTGTCTTAAGGGCAGCAATTGTATCCTGAAATTTCGCAGAAGAAAAGTTATACTAAGTAGCCAGTCAGTACCCACGAATTCCCAAACTATCCTTTCCTAGATATTAGGATAGGAGCGCTCAATGGAGAGGAGCAGGGAAGCTCACAAGAGCAAAATCTAGGTCAGAAGTAGGAAGAAAAAGTCCAGATCCGGATCGGGAAGAAGAAGGAATGGCTGACTAACACATACCACCTCGCAGAAACCTTCTAAATAAAGCAAATGAGTAATAATTTAGAATATGGAAGTGCATGACACAAGTTGGAACGAAGTTATCGACGGGTTACCTGAAATATACTGCTACTCACACAACAATTTTCGAAGAAAGAAGTTTGGGAGAAATAGGAATATGGATGATATTCTAGTAATGTGAGACACTCACGTACAGAATGCAAAGTATGTTTAGAATCTTCAACTCAAAAAAGAAGATGATAAACAAGAGGAGAGAGGACCTCTCTCCTTGAATACTAGATAAGCATCTGTATGCGTGGTCCGATGGCCTATTATCTAACACGTAAGGTCTTCGACTGTCACAAAAATACCGATTCATTTTTCTTCCTGCTCCCGGAAACACAAGCTTGATCCTGCCCTAGGAATGGCAGACGATCGTAAATCAAAGCTAAGCGTAATGCTCTAGGCTGCATAGCTATCTTGGTATCGAATCGAGAAGAACTTGTCTTAGGAACAGCTTCAAGATTTGGGCAGCATAGTATCTACCCGGGCTTGTAAGACAGTTAGCTAAGCGTCACTGCTTTTTCCCTATGTAAATTCAAATTCAGGCTTGCTCACCAGGCATGTTTTCCCAAGCCCCAGAGAGGGTACGTCGAGTTTTTATCTACGAATCTCGATAGATTCTTGGTTCTACTCTCGTCAACGAAGCGGAACGCGTTGAATGTTAAGCTATTGGAGTAGTAAGTGGAATCACGCATGATGGCTTGCAATGGTATGCACCGTGTCTCCTGGAAGCAGACGTGTTCCGTACGGGAAAGTGAAAAGCTAAAGAGCTTTCCTGCGGACTGAAATAGAGTCTGACAGGTGGAGGCGCGAGGATCCTTCCAAGAAGCTGTCGAGTAGAGGTAACAAATCAGGATCTTCTTCATTGGCCGAAACCATCTCCACTAAATCATTCCTGAGCGGTCCAACATATCCTGTATGTTCACAAAGATCTTCTAATGCATATGCCATACTGAGAGGTGGCTGGTGAACGACCGCGAATCAAACCTCCATAATTACTTGGATTATCTTTTGTGCTGACTACTCGTTCTTTAGTGAATTTATAACGACGAAAAATTCGATGCAGTCGACTGGCTGGGACTCTTAAGTGTTTCTCATTGCTTCGAGCTCGTCTCAGACGGTCTTCCACCACGGGCATTGAATGATCAACCAAAGTTTCTGATGCCTTATGATTTCTCATCAGCACTGGAGCTACTAGCGGAACCAAGAAAGGAGAAGGATATCCAAATCCAACTAGATGGCTACGGTAATGGTAATCATCACTTTGTTTTCCTCGAGTGCACGGGCTTATTTGACATCACGTTACAGAGACCTAGACGTAATAGAGAGAGAGCATGTAAAGAAGAAATCTGGCGTATCGTCTCAATGAGATGTATTGCAAAAGTTCCCCTCAATTGAATTCCTGTCCCCTTCCTTGCAAACCAACCCTCAGTTGACCTTTTTCCCAGCTTCTGCCTGCTTTGCCTCTTGCACAAACCACTTCCCACCTCTCTCTTTACCCTCAAGAATACTCACCTTTGGAGTATAACCAAGAACTCTCTTTGCTTTATCGCCGTTTAGGGTGCGAATGATCGTTGTCAGACGGACCGATTCCCTAGTAACGCTCGGCTGCCGGTTTCCGAAACTTCTAACCCAGATTATATATTCCCCAAGAACCGCCATAAGCAGTGCAAGCTATTTTGGAATGATCTTTATGTCTTCCTCCTTGATAGGAAATCCAATAGCCGCAGAGATACGTCTCTGGAACTCCCAAAATAAGATTCGCTCATCGTTGGTGATATTGAATGTTTGACCATCAACACGAGTTTCGAGCGGTGGTACCGGTTTTCCATAAGCGCGCAAAAGAGCTTGAGCTGCTAGAATATGTGCTTCAGCTAAGTTACCGACATAGATGAAGTCGTATTCGTTTTTGCCTGCACCGATCTGAAATTTCCTTTTCCTTGTCGACAGACATCTACGATCTTGCCCATACATATCGTATCTCGCTCACCGAAAGCGGTTGTAGGACGGAAAGATACAGTCAGCATTGAGGAGTCGCCATATTTTCGGTTCGCGGCAAGAATATCGGCTTCGGCGACCGCTTTGGTAAGGGTGTAAACACGCTTTTGTGCTGGATATTGGAGCACTGGAAGATCCTCGTCGGCATCAATCAGATCGCTGATATTGTCGTGAATGACCGATGATGTAGAGGTATTAACAAATGCCTGAATCGTACCTACTTTGAAAGCTGCGGAAATCAAGTTTTGGGCGCCGTTGACATTGACTTCTTGGAATACCGAAGGCTGAAGCACCATGGAGTCTGGGCATGCGACATGAAAGATAGTGCGTGGCTGTGCCTGAAGCATCACTGACTCAACACCAGAAAGACTGGTGATATCACAAGTATGATAGGTAACATTGGTGGTATTGATGTCCAAAACATGAATTTTGCAAGTCGGTTCGGATTCAAGAATATAATTAACGAGGTGAAAGCCGATAAGCCCACATCCACCTGTGATTAGCACAGGGCTCAAAGAAGGATTGCTGGTAGTTGTCATTGTACATTGAAGTTTTCAAGCTTGGTGTGGGTAGAAATGGATGGAAACAGAAGGAATTCGACTCTATGCTTGTTGGCATATGTCAAGGTTTTGACCTGCCTATATGTTGGAAGGAGGTTGGTGTGATGTTGGAGAGAGTTTGGTGTGGAATCACAAGTTTCGAATCCCTGCTCCACACCAACCAATGTAGGAGCAGCACTCTAGTACTTCTGGAGTGAGAAAAATTGCAGGTTTTGTTGACGGTGGCCTGTGCCACAGACGGGCATGTTTTTTCTGACCCGAAGAGCCCGCCATATCATCGCAGCTTAGTACGCCGCTCTGCTGCGGCGGGGTTGCATGGTACTAATTATATTCATCGGCATACGAATATACGGTATTTGTCTTCTCGGCAAGTCATTATTCGTTACTGCTGTTCTTACACATTCTACTCAAAAAAGATTAGATGAACCTGGTGGGAAGATGAAACGAAATGAAGAATATTTGCCATCCAATAGAGAATTTTACCAATACATGACTTCCATGGGACAAAGTTTCTACGAGAAATATGAGTATGGTATGTATATCTTGATTAGTATAATGACTGGATTCCAAGAATCTCTAAATTTCTGGTTGGCGTATGCTATGCACACTTCGATTGACATGTTTGGGATATTTTCTGCATTGTGGATACTCAAGACTCGCAATACACAGGTTTGTTTCTAGTTCTCATAAAATATAACCGAATGTACTGATTAAAAGTGCAGAGGTTCTTCTCAAACAGTATCACTTATCCATTTACGCTATGCTTGACAAAATGTCAATCTTGCTGCTATATCTACGTATATTTAGCATCGATCGTGCCTTTAAACTCATGGCTTACGCCTGAATTTGCTTCCAATGCCTATTCTATGCTGCAGTAACCGGTGTCGCTATCGGGTTCCGTGTCAATTGCAATGGACTTAATGCGAGCAGACTTAAACTTTGCTTCAACTACAGTCACCTTATTGTGATCTTAAACTCAGTCGTAAACTTTGTCACAGATGTTCATGTTCTTGTGCTTCCATTTCCTCTCATTTTAAGACTCTAGTTGCGCTTTAAACATGAGCTTGGTTTGGCTGCCGTCTTTGCAGGTGGCATCGCGCGAGTGCTTCTTTTTACATCGTCTAACTCCGCTAGTGCTCAATCTAACCGAATATCAGAGCTTGCACGGCAAACGTAGCACGTGTAATCGAATATTCTCTTTAATAAGATAATCCGGATATACTATGGAATCAAGCAATCAATGCCGAAGTCAAGTAAGCTATACCTCCCCAAATATACGCTATCTGTTCTTTAATAACGATACTGATTCTTTACAGCATTGTCGTAATGAATATCAGATTATTGTTGCTTGCGTTTCATGTTTTCCCACCTTTTTTTTGCACGCCAGAAGCCAACTATCCTCATTTTTCCAGTCGCTCCGGGGCCAGCTACATTCCACAGACTCTTGGTCTTTCTCAGATGACCACAGCCGTAAGACGAACGATACAACAGCAAACCAAGCCAAAACAGCGGTTGGAAGTGGCTTCCATGAACTTGGAATGAAGAGTGGCCATTATATTGAATTTCAAAGCAACATATCAGCATATCAACATAAGAATTGATGAGGAGTGGTACTTGCACTTTGCTATCTGTTGGGTGCTGAGCCGAGGTCACTTCCTGGGATGGTTCTCATAGATTCAATTTCTCTGTGATTAAATAATTACCTCATTGAATACCGTCGCCTATCATTTGTGAAAATTTATACCGGTAGTGTAGATACTTGTTATGAAGTAGTGTTTGGATTAGGTCGCGAGGTCGCGGCTCCGCTTTCTTAGCCTGCTCTGGACCTCGTGAAAATGTTGATTAACATGTCGATTTACATGTGGTTGTTGTTTTTTGTCATGATATGAGACATTTTGTTGGACTTCTTGTGGCATCATCGTTGAGTTCTTCAGGATGATCGGTCGTTCTGATACATTGTTGGATATTATCTGTTGCTGCTCTGGCAGTTTACGCTTTTGAATTCAGGATTTATACTTCGGTTTATGAATGATAAGCCCCATAGGTATTGAGACGAAGTGATTTTCATCATGTAATTAATTTTGGAATTTGGCGTGTTTAAAAGCAGATTTATTGCTATAGCTAGTGAGTTCTTTTGGTCTTGAATTGGGCTTCAAATGGCTTAAAAATTGCACATAAATCGACGAGTGTTTCCTTTGGCAGTGCAAGTGAGATGATGCTTGAGCCCACCGTCGTATCGCTCAATGATAAGTTTTTCGTACATTCAAATTCAGAATTTGTGAAAAATTGTCAATTCGAATCCTCCAACTACGAAAACCAGGGTCAGATCTGATTGCAAGCATCCAGGATATCTACACCTGTATCAATACAACTATCGTGACTATTGATCCAGGCCAAGCAATTTCAGAAGAAATTGCGCATAAGCACAAATTCGTGTTGATCATCAATCTGGGCGTCTATTAGTCGATGCAACGGGTCGGCTCACCTGGTCTCGAAATCATTTCGCGTATAAGTACTGAATCTCTTCCAACTAATTGGCGAATCTCACAACAACCATTACAACTGAGAACCATTTAGATCACAAGGATAATATCGGATTAAACTGGAGAGAGCGATAACGAGCCAGGTTTCTGTCTCAGAGTAAATGATCCATTTCAATCAAACACCTCAAAGTTAATACACAATGTCTCAAGATCTAGGACAATCTGCTTCTAGAAAGAAACATTCCACAGGGCGAGAATGGTCGGCTCGCGATACAGAGACCATCGAACGTATGGTGAAAGAGCATCCCCATGAAGGTTGGGAGACACTCCGAGAATTATACGAGGAAGGGAAATACAAACTCTCACAACCTTATAGTTCAACAGTTGTTCAGAAGGAAGTGCAGGCTAGATGGAAGGAAATCGCCGAAAGGACGGAATTCACTCCAGAACAATGGATGATCTTGTGTAAAGAACGAGATTCCAAAGATCAGAACCGTCGCAGCTACAGTAGGATTTGGTTGAAGTATTTCCCAGAATACGCGAAGAAAACTCTAGAATTAAAGTATCGAAGTTTAAGTGATAAGGAGATAAACTATTACCTAAACGAATCTGCGGCTAGTCAGGCGAAGATTGTTCGAACAGAACCGCCAGGGGGGTATGCTTTGAATATGAATCCAGAAAATAATGCCAAATACGTCTATGCCACTTGGCTCGAAGGGAAGGAGAAGCAACTGATGAATGATGATCAGTATCTACACAAATATTTCCTGAAATATGGCTTCAAAAATCTCACCATAAACGCCATAAGTCAATTCGTCAGGAAAATGAAGAGAAACCACAAACCAGTGCCTAGCTCTATCCCTGCTGTTCCCACCATGAAAGGTATTTGGTGGAATAAAGAGAATCTCAGTTATCTCAGACGTATTGCTGAAGAAGAACTGCAGAGTGTTTTTCACGGAGATTGGAAAAGTGTACTTAAATATCGCTTTGAAGGCTTAGGGCTAAATCATACCATGCTCTCACAGAAGTATAATGCTCTACGCTCTGGTAAAGCCGCGGTGGAGATTGACGTGCGGATAAATTCTGCAAATCTCAATCGTGAGAAACAAAATAAAGTCTTTAAACGGGCCCACGGACTGAAAAAAATCGTGTGGGATAGTGCAAATGACGATTTTGCCCTAGCATACTACTTGTATCGTAATGGAGAGGAATCTCGCAGTGCTATAAGGGCAGACGAGGAAGTGTTCCTGAAACGCCATAATTTTACAGATAGTCGAACGAAGTTATACGAGGAATTGTTCCTGAAACGACATGATTTTACAGATACTTTAAAGGACGCATACAACCGTGGCAGCGAACTTAACAAAAGAGGATCAAAGCCAAGTGGCGAAAAGATAGACCTAAGAGCTGGACCACCGGGAGAATACTTGATGGATTTGGAAGATTGGGAATTCCACGAATGGCTTTGTGATACCTCGGATCAAAACCCAGGTGAAATCACAGACCTGATGAAGTATCATATGCCGCGATGTGTGAATGAACCAGTTGAAATATACAATCTACGGCGACATTTTTGGGATACGACGGGACATGAAGATATAGAATGTCCATTGAAATTCACTAGAAAATCTACTCCTAAGACAAGCACAAGCACAAGCACTACTAGAACACAGAGTAGTAGGGCAAAACTATCTAGTAGTCGAGAACCATCACAACGAACCAATGTTCACGATAATCGAGATCTTTATGAAGTCACTCCTCCGCCACTCCGAAAATCATTCCACTCAAAGCAACCTGCAGAAGGATATGCATCAGGAGGATGGACAAGCGTAAACAAACCAGCACCAGAGCAACGAAATCGTTCTCCATCTAGAGTCCGCGAGACCGAATCAAGGGGAACTCTTGCGCTTCGACCAAGTCCTAAGCCTCGCGCCTCGGATAGCACCGCTAGTAAGTCAGCGGCGAAACGACCTGCTATATCGACTGAAAGGAAAGATGGTATTAAACGGACGAGAGAGGGAACTGATCCACTAAAAAGGTAAAGAAAGATGGTAATTGATAGAAGCCAAGATACACTCGTCCGGAAATCATAAGACACTACGTCATTCTAGATTTCAAATTGATGTATCAAGAAACAATGTTAAATATCATCATATAAAGCGTATCGAGCCGCAATCTATATTGTCCTCCACTATCACTATTCCACCCATTTTCATTTACATATAGTGATCAAATGCTACTTCAAGAAGGTCACAACTTGAGTTTAAACGTTGGAATAGTCTGGACTGCCCGCCCTGTACATGAGAAAAAACGAATTGTATTTGCTGGTTACTAATCTGGTACTCCTTCCTATCACATACAGACTTCGCTCGCGTGATTCATAAACATTGTACATTGTGTGTCTACATGGCGGAACAAAATCAAGACGCCAAATGAGAATCAATAGCTAACATCCATCTTCACAACTCCATCATCCAAACCGCAATACACAAGAATCACGGCGTAAGTGAATCTCAGAGTCAAGAGTCTTTCCGAGCCGTCAAACCCAAATATGCTCGGCATCTGAGCTACGCGCAAGTATAGAGTCTCGCGAATCCCCTATGAATTATCTGGAGAAGTGCAAATAAGACCTTGGCCCAACTATTCGAGTAATTAGTATCCGCACGCAGCTAGAAAAGCAGGATAACTCACGATGGGGAGATCGCAGCACATGTTGATTTTTCCAAGAGAGGAGCAGAGATCGTTGAAAGATGCTATATCGGTGTATGCAGCCGGTGCTGTTTTTAATTGTGTTAGTAATCTGCTCTGACTGTGGGAGGAGTATACATACGAGTCTCGCAGTCCAAATCAGCTACACCAAGGACATCAACATCGCAACATTGGGGGCTACCGCTGCTGCAGATAGCATCTTGTCGAGATATGAGAGTTGCAGGCGTTGCAAAAGCAGATGCGAATAAAGCAGTCATGCTGACTATGATGCTAACTCTTGAGAAATACATATTGATGAAGGATTTTGTGTAGTTGATTTGGTGAAAGCAAAAGTTATTGACTTGAAGTTTATTGTGATGATGATACTGAGAATGAACTGATGATGATTGTGAAGAGGAAACTTCTTGCACTTTATAGATTTTTCTGAGCTCGCTCCTGTTAACTCTCCTGGTGGCCAACGTAGCTCAGCCATGCTTTAGGTCAGATACATGATGTCAGTTCACGAATTTTCTTGATACTTAGCACAAGGTGACGATAACATAGAGCATGATCTGTCCTATCGTTGGAAGTGATATTGATAAGAATAGAAAAAGCAATAAAATCCAGGGATATCGCATGGTGATCATTGGATAACCCGATTATGTGAAGATAAATATACACTTGGATAGTGATTGCCGACGACCAATCCCATGGACTACCATCGGTTCCTGACATATAGCATCACCAAGTATGAGCCACTTCTCGGAATGCCGGATTCAGCTTTCCAAGGATAGAGGGGCAGAGAGGGTGGCTTTGGAACCCAAAGATCAGCGACTTGCGCATGATATATTGGTTAATATGGCTCAGGCTGAATAATACCATGTGCAGACAGAAATCAAACGCTTTTTCAAAATTCGATTGTTAATCAACCAACCAATCGCTATCTGTATTTCGAGTAGGAAACGATACTTCCAAAGCCTACGATTAATCGAACAGTACAGTTTTACTTGATCTCAAGCATATCTGTAGCTATAATATCATACATAAGTATGTGTGTTTTCTGAGATTCTCTTTTGTATTAATATAATGTGCACCGTGCACATAGGTTCGTTCAGCTCGAAGACGGGACGTAGCCGTTGTGGAGAATTTATGATACTACAGCAGCTAAGCTTCAGGGATCGGCTAGCCCCATATCTCCACGCTTGGCGCGATCATCGTGATATATCGTTGGGATTGAAGTGTCAATCGGCCAATTTTATATTGTTATACGACGTGCATCCGAACGACGAATTTCGAGGCAGCTCTAGCCTCATGGGCGATTGACGAATGATGATGCTTCACGACTTAATTTCGATCCATCTTACAATACAATCGTATGATAATGAGCAGGCTTCCTGTATCGGCACAACATATCATAACATAACAAGTATTGAAGGCTTGGCTAGGCGGAACTTCAATGATATTATATCAAGGCTATTTTTAGTATGCAGATAGACAACCGGTTTTGTCAAAAGGGAAACCATGCCTGCTGTCAAGCAAGGAAAGATCCGAATTTGAAACTCAACCATGTGGCAAACATGCAATATCATGTTGAATTATGGGAAAGGTCCAGAAATTGCATTTCTTGGTCGGCGTGTGGCAAAGGTCTTGCTCCGGTATTTTTAATGCAGGCGAGCAGAAGAACCGTAACGATACCCCCGATTGGTCAATTGGAGCGAGTTGAGCATTCCGAAAGATCGGCATTTTCTCCTTTCTTTCGCTTGCTCAGGTACAGAATTCTTGACAATAAATAGGATTTGTTGGTTCCAATTGAAACGGGTTATAACGTCCACGTTAAAGGTTCGTCATAGATGACAAGGTTGTATGACCATGCTGGTAAAAAAATATCTTGACAAGTCAAAAGTTTCACTGATTTACATTCGCGTGGGAAGGACATCATTATGGAACGAGGACGACATTTTCAAAGACCGGTCAAGAAGCATTTGACGTCGAAGCTAGTCGCACTTTCGCATGCAGTGGGTAGCTTACTAAAAAGTCACGCATATATCACGTGAAAGAACCTTTCTCTACATGCTAGCCACAACATCGGAATTTTTTATCTCCCATTGTAACGCGAACAAAATCGTAGGCCAACTCGGCGAGCCTTGATAGAATGGATACAAAAATGAATTGGTGATGCTAAATCTCAGATTGGCAGGCGCTTGATGAACAACCTTAAACGCTGACAGCCCAACGTCACTTCATCCATTCCACATCACAGAAATTGAAGTCAAGAGCAGTATCTATTCTCTACCTAACACTCTTCATCATCGTTCGACTAGGGAGTCTATTTCTACTCCCTTTAATGAAATTGATGGTGCTTCGCGGGATGAATCATAGAACCGATGACCTTTAATGTTCAAATATATGTGGATAGTCGAATATTTATCCGCCGTTCCTCCCGCCCAACCAATACTCCAATTCTAAATTTTCAATAGCAGAGGGTTTAATATTAGAGCCATATCGATTTATAGCAGTTCTTCTCATCCCACCAAAAGATAGACTTTATTCCCGGTTCTCGCTGTCAAGCTGCAGAATACAGAGGGCAATGATAAGTCAAAACGACATGTCAAAGTTTGTGCCTAACATTATTTCTGCATGTCCCGAGAAACAATGAGATTATAACACAACTACCCCTCGATGCCGTACAGCTTATTTCAAAACTCTCCTTCGTACAAAATTTCGTGTACCAGTATCTGCTTCGCCATCATATTCTTGTGTTTTTCTTCCTCGACTTCCAGTTGCTTATTCTCCTTATCGACATAACAAAGCTCGCTCTGTAATTTTCCAACCTCGAAGAGTGTTTGTTTCTTCAGCAAGGCTTGCTCCTCTTGTCGTAACGCTGCAATTTGTTGTACATGTTTCTGAATCTTTATCGGGAAGTCTTCGATTTGCTTTTGGTGTTCGCGGATGGCATGTTGAGTTTGCGCAATTGTGTTTGAGGATTCTGTGAACTCTTGGGCGACGGTCTTGACGACTTGGGAGCCGGACTGTACAGTGATATGTTAGTCAATTGCTGGTTCTTATCGCAAGTAATGAAGAGAATGAGAGGAAAGCGCGAAGGGTGGGTCGCATTATGGGGTTGAGCTTACCACCTGTCCGGCATTTTTGCCTGCCACTTCGTTGTTGTTGAGCTCCATGGTTGTAGCTTGGGACTCGTGTCTTAACTTGTAATTCGAGGTGTACAACTTTTGTGCTCTTAAAGTATTTGGGATCAGAAAAGCTTTTGATGTTGGAAGCGCATGGAATGAAGGTAGAAAAAGAATTTAAGGCGGATAGGAAGTAAAGAAGTAGGAAAACGTTGAAGTCATGATCGGTGAATGTTCCTATTTTAGAGATATGAGTTGTATACTGGAAGTGATTATTCCTATCAAAAGTTTTCTTGTCTGAATACTTTTTGGCTCTGGGTATCCAAAATGGACGACTCAGTAATAAATGACTTCCCAGTGTGTTATTCCCAGCTCTTGACCCACACTTTGTGAAGTATAATCTAAGCGAGGGCAGTGAATGAAGTATGTATGAAGTGAAGATATACTCCCAAGCCAATCACCACCAGACACCACACGCCCATCCAAAAAAAAATCACAATCACCACCAAAAGATGAATGAGCTTCCTTAAAAAAATAAAACAAAAAGGTGGTTGTAACAACATCATCCCCTGATTAAGAGACTCTTGATGATGAAGTCAGGCGCTCAGACTAATGGACGCTGGCCGAAGAGTGAGAACCATTGGCAGAACACATCGTTAGAAACGCTTTTGTGAAGGCTTTTCGCGTACTTGGAATATATATTATAGTAACATCACGCCGCTATACTAATGGATGATGATAGCACGGGAAGGAAGTTACCGTCACTGCATCATTGTGGAAGTAAGAGAATGTTTTAGGCAGTTAAATTTCATCTTTTGTTATTATTTGAAATATCATCCATCGTTAGATTCCATCGACGCGACCGTTCGCATATTCAATCTCCTTGTTTGTGATGATCAATGTATCTTGTAGCCAGCTCGCAAGCGCCGTCTTTGACTCCGATGTCTGAGGCCTAATGGCGCAGAAATTTTAGTATTGGCTTATGAGGAATGAGGATTTAAGATCAAAAGAATCATAAACATGAAAGCATGAGAGCAGCAACTTACACCGCAAAGTAAAAGACCTCGCTCAAAGCTAAACTGGTTTACAGTCACTCTCGTTTCCTCCATCTTCCTCTAACTCCTCCAAATCCGAAAGCATTCCCACTTCCTCTACTTCAGTCCTCAATTTATTGTTCAACTCCAGCTCAAAATCTTCCATTTGCTTTTGAATATTCTCGAGCTTTGCCGCCTTTTCCTTGCAATCCGTATTGTATTCCTCAAACTCTCGAATTTTTCTTCGTAGTCAACATTTTCTTGTCTTAGATTTCGGATGCGTTCTTCAAAAATACGAATATCCTCATTGTTATCTTGGAGAACCATCGAGAATGAATAGATTTCTCGCTCTTTATGGCGGATTGTACTTTGCTTTTCCTTGATCAACGCTTTGATCTGGATAAAGGGCTCATCAGTCGCTCTTCGCGTTGGTATAGAGTTTGGCGTCGTATTTAGATAGGGGCTTTGATGTTTGAATGACCTACCTTTTTGGAAGCACTATCTTTGTTCTTTCCAGAGTTCGCAGTCATCTCGGAAGCGCTTCTTTTTGGTGGCATATTTACAGTCTGGCTGATACTGAGTTTTATGTGGAAGTTGAGTGTGTTCAAGAAGAAAAGAGATCACGGAGTTCTGAGGAAGATAAATGGTAGATGGGAAGATCTAGTGAATGTCACGAAAGAGCAAAGAGGACCTGGATAATAAAGTTTACTTTCTAAATTTGAAGTGTTGATTTCCGCTGAAGTCAAGTCAAGTCTAGCTCATAGATGTAATATCCCCCCATGTACCGCACCTCCCATTCCCACGCATGACTTCTGGCTCTACTGCTTGTTGTAAGATCTGTTGAGGGGGTAGTGTTAGCATCAAGTCGTGAAGGCAGGGTAAATAGTGCATTGGAGGGGAAATCATAACTTACACCATCAGAAATTGTCTTCAGTCTCCATGTTTCCCACCTTCATCCTTTTTCTAGGTGATGACTCTGCCTCACTCAATGCCTCCTTGATTACCTCCTCCAATTCGTCCTTTCCAGCTTTCAAAAGCGTCTTCAAAAATTCCTCTTCTCGGTCTTGAGCCACTCTCAGTGATTTCTCTTCTTTCTCGAATCCTTCAAGTTCATCTCTGGATACACGAGCTTTGTGTTCCAACAATGTGAGCTCTTCTCGCTTTCTCTCCATCTCAGATTCGACTCTCTGGATGTTCATTTCGTATACTCGGAGTTCCGCTTCGTCCTCTTCGATTTCATGTTTTTTCCAATCGACGTTTTCTTGCGATGAATATACATCCCAGGATCTTGTAGTGATAGCCTATTGACATTTTTTGAGCGCTTCTTTGACCTAAGTAAGTAATTTGGAGTTAGTTACCGCGGCACAAGGATGTGGTTATGAGGAGAAGGTTTGATTTCACTGACCTCCTGGAAAGGATCATCTAGTTCAGTCTCGCAGACTGCTTGAAGAGCCGTTCGTTTACGAGACATTCTTCAATAGTTCAAGTGCTCAAATTTGTGCTTGGGGGTGGAGATGTCTGAAGTTTTAATATTTGTAACGTTGAAGAGATGATGAGTCTCAAATAAAACGAGGTGTAAATCAGACCGGCTAAGTGAATTACTAAAGAAAATGTGATCAAGAAAAACATGCTAGAGAATATTCTACTTTTTAATATTGAAGTGAATAATTATGACCAATTATGTTATCAATGAATAAATTCCGGTGAAATGAGAGCTTCATTGCCGTAAACATTGCTCTAATAGC
The DNA here is from genome assembly GCF_014898295.1 of Botrytis byssoidea. Classification (NCBI taxonomy): domain Eukaryota; kingdom Fungi; phylum Ascomycota; class Leotiomycetes; order Helotiales; family Sclerotiniaceae; genus Botrytis; species Botrytis byssoidea. The sequence continues at coordinate 545,710 of NW_024065845.1, forward strand.
CGCAAACTTTCCCTATCCCATTCCCAGACAAACCGTCTTCCGCTTCCAAGCTGGATATCTAGAAGCAGAAAGTGATTAGTCTTGATAACATGTAAGCCTGATGCTTCAGAAATTGGGAGGAACAGTAACTTACATTGCATATTGTAGCCCTAAATCTCATTTTCGACCATCTTCTCTTCTCCATCACCCCCAATCTTCTCACCCTGATCTTCCTCGCTCTCCTTCTCTAGCGACAAACCCGCCTTCTCTAACTCTCCTTCCAGAAATTTCGTCAAGTATTTCTGCGCAGCTCTCTGCAACTTCTCTTCACGAGCCTCCCTTGCTTTTAAATTGCCAGAATCAATTCCTCTTCCTGTTTCAACTCCGCAATTTCCTGTCTATTCTTCTCGATATCTTCCTGGTACTCTTTATTTGTTTGCTCAAGTTCTCCTACAGCTTTCTGAGCAATTTCGATGCGCTGTTTCCAAAATCTGGTATCCCTTTCATGACGTGCAATGATTATACTATTGTGGCGAATCAAGGACCCAAACTCTCTAGTTTCATTATTGCTGAAAGTGACTTTCTCTGCATTCTCTTTGAGCATCTCTTTCATCTAAATACAAAGTCAGTAAAGAGATCAATGGCATATATAAATGTTAGAAAACTAGATTACAGATTACTCACTCTCTTGAGTGGACCACCCTCGGCCTTTCCAGAGCTTTCCATCATTTCGGAGGCAGTTCTTTTTGGAATCATGTTGAAAATTGGGAGATAATACCAGGCTGAGACTTGGATACAAGGTGGATTTTTTTCTTAGATAGCTTGAACACGTTGGGGAGTATCGTCTGCTTGGACGTCGGAGAATCTTAAGGTTGGATATTATGGGAAGGAGATGGAGAGAGAATGACTTTAAGTGGGTGCAAGCTGAGATACGTAAATGGAGGGAATTTATTTCACTTCCAAAAGCGAAGCTAGAGTTTATGAGAGTATTGGTCTGCATCCAAAGAAGTCTGCCCTAGTTCTTGGTTTTGCAAAGCCATGTACAGTCGTTAACGTTGACCTCCCCTCTGTAGTGTAATGACCATGATCTCCAGCCGCAAAATGAATCACTAACCCGCACTTTAAAGCTTTGGATCTGTTCATTCTGTTTGAAAGAAATAATAATTAGTATCTGATGCTAGAAGTGAGGGCAATAAGCCTATAACCGGAATGAAAATGGTTTCACACAACATACCCTCACGCGTTTTCTTTAGCCAACTCTTTGTCCGCCAAACTCTCCAAATGCTTTAGTACCATCTCACAAACGGCAATAGAACATGCCAATTTCATCTCGAGATCCGCTTTAAGGTTCTTGAGCTCCGCCAGGGCCTCTTCGGCGTATGCCAACTTTCTACGAAGATGTGGCTCCAGTCTCTGCCTTTTCTGGCGAGAAGCCCGTTGATACTTTTCAACGGACAATTGGCCTTGCTCTTCGAGATCACGAATGGATGTTCTGACCCTACGGAGACTCATGCTGACTTTATCGCTTCGTTCTTGGAAGATTGGCATTATGTGAAATGTTTGGGCCTACAATGGCGGATTAGTATTATATTCTGTAGACGAAGAGGAAGCGCGCTCGCTGGAAAGATCAGCGCCTGCATTTACTCACAAAATTTAATGCACTGAGTTCTACAGCTAGGTCTGCGGCAGTCATTCCCTCCATGTTTGCTAAATGAAGTTCGAAGATGGGATTTTGGGTGGAGAATTCGAGAGGTTTAAAGATATCAAAATCTTGATGTAAGTACCTAGGTATATCAAGATATTTTCCAAGTAAAAGATCATTTAGCGAAAGGTCACAAGTGCAAGATTCACTAAAAACAATATACATTGAAGAACTTCAAAATTGTATTGACTTTTGAAACTTAATGAGATGCAGAAAATGATGGATATTCACTTCTTTGTGCCAGAGAATTATCCTCAAGTACTTGTTGCAGTCTTTTCCTTCTCCATCAAATCCTCTCTTTATACATGCCTTCTCGATGGTAATGCACTCTTCTATCAACTCATTGACTTCCTTTTCACCCTCCTCCCGTGCAGCATTCATTTTATCAAGTGTTCCCATCATGGAGTTTATAAGGTGTTGATTCTGTCTTCGACATTCTGGAGGAAAAAAGTCGTACATTGCGATTGTCGAGCGAACCTTTTCCTCTGACTGACGAGAACTTGTTCTGGCTTTTGCGATTAAATCGACATATTCTTGAGTTTTGCTTTTTGCCACTGGTAGGAACCCACGTACTTGGTCCTAAGTAGATAACATAAATTAGATTTCATGTATGCAAGGAAAATGAGGAGGAGCACCTGAGTTTACTTACGAGGGTGAGTGTTCCAATATTTGCGATCATTTCAGATGCCTCAGGTGATAACATTTTGCCGTTTCTGACTGTGGATCAGGATCTCCTTGGTGTCTTTGCGAAGGTGAAGAAGATGTTGAATGCTGTTCTCGATCTGGTATGTCGAGGGTGTGAGTACTCGACTTGGTTGTTGAGTCAGTCGGTGCATGTAACGATCTCTGATTATCAGAGAAATTGAGGCACATCTAAGGATCTTAAAGCCTTAAGCGCATCGCTAGCTATTAATAATCTCAGTCACCTGCGTGCACTGATGTGCGGGGGACAGTGAATTATTACAAGAGAGTTAGGGTGAGCTACCAAGCTATACGTGCTGGTCCTTCAGAACGTTGGGATTCGACGTCGTGTTCTTATTATGATAGGATAAAAATTCGAGAAAACATGATAGAGAAATGCTTATTATAATGGTTCAATGATCCAAAGTTTGTGCGAGAACCTTTACGAAACTCTTTTTGTTGTAAGCGCCAGAACGTATAAAAATCAAGAATTCACTCGAACGATTGACAATTCTAAGTTCGACGCACTTGTATATGGTTTCTCATAATGCATTACTGTAACCTCTCCATCAATCCTGAAACTCCGTGAAAGCCCATAGAATATGTCTATCAACACAATGTGATACCTGAAGACTTCTCGCTACCTCAATTTCCACTAGAGACGACATTCCTCCCAACAATCAGATCCTGTGGCGCTTCCCAAATCACTACATCCACTTTATCTTCCCCTTCTTATCTGATCAAACATACATTTTTCTCAAACATCACTCTTACCTCGAGATTGAAGTATTATTCAAGCTAATCTCCGTCTAACAGCCTAAAATAAGCGAATCTTGGCGCCTGAAGACTAGCGACCAAGGAAGATAATACAGATTTACGGATGTATATTTGTTTTCGAGGGGATTTTGAACCTCTGTTTAAGAACCAAGCACTAATTTCACCGGTTGAATTTCTCGTGAAAGTCTGAGGTAGGGGATTTTCATTTTTCTATCAAGTGATAATATAAATGAAAGAATTGTTATTTTAGAGAGGTTCATTATATGGCAAATCGAGTAGACATAAACTGCTATCCATGAGCTCAAGGGCGATCTTCTATTTTTTGTCTTATGCTTCCATGGATCTTTCGCGTGGAAAGTGAGCGGCTCTTCATATGTATTCTCTTGTCCGCCGCTTCTTTATTCATCATCCCTTTCTCTTGAGTTCAGAATCTGCCCAGTGCAGTTATTATAGAATCAAGACCTATCCGGAAAATGTAGAGCTACTTCCTCAAGATATTTGACACCTAGTCGCGTACTTTAGTGATCTATCCGCGTCTGACCCGGCTCTAGTATTTTTCAAAGATCACAACTAACTACCAGACAAATTTGTTCCATATAAACAGAATGAAGATCTCTAAGGTACTTATATATTCTTGTTACTTCAACAGATAGTACATATTCACCCAGATGAGTTACTTGAACCCCTCTGTCACGTGCTAGGAAATATGACAGGTTTTTGTTGCATGTCTGCTACAGGCTATTGGAGCCTATAAGCCCCCTGTAACTTTGATTAGAAAGTGATAGGAAATATCTGTTTAGGAAGTCTTCTTTCCTCCCTCCCATGTCAAATCACACCCCAAAATTTCCGTCTCCCCTGCCATGTGCCTCCTACTTGCCTGTGAGCTGCAACCCCACCTACGCACATGTTCATCACAACTACATTCTCAGAAAAGGGCAGCTCCGCATATAAAATTAGGACATGTCAAAAGCAAACTGTTTCATACGATGATAAGTATCCAGCGCCAGTATCTTTTTCCTAGCCCAGACTCCCAAGCCATATCTTGTTTCGCAGCCTCAGCAACTTCTCAGCCTTCAAATTCTTCCCAGAATTTCTCTAGATCCTATCCCGTTGCAACACTACCTCCTCAACAACACTTCGCAAATACTCAAGAGCCAAACTTGCTCTCTCAGTTGCGATTCTTTGGCGCCAACGACGGACTGTTTCTACCCTCCATATTCGACGTTGTGCCTCGCCTCGTTCAAATTCCTCATCCTGTAGTAAGGGGTCAATTGTTAGTCCTGAATGAGAGGATTGAAAGTACAGCGAAGAAAGCTTACCTCTTCTGCTGATTGAAGGCCTTGCTCATAAATATTGGGATCCATTTTCGAGATGTGCAATAGATTTGTTGTTTTGTGGTTACTTATGATTTCTGGCTGTGGTAAAACTCGCATTCGTATTTGGATATTTAGATGTTAAGAAAGAAAGACGGATCTTGTAAGAGAAGCAAACGCTTTAAATAATGAATGAGCGGGTAACGATCGACCGTAGTGTGGGGAAGTATGAGCCAATTCGCATTCTTCCAATCAATAATACAACATCATTCCCCAGCTTCTCTGACGAGATTGCGCAAGTTTTCCAGAGCTCTGCTTGCTGATATCAGAGCCAATTCTCTCTCTATCTCGGCAACTCTTCGAACAATCTCGCGCGCCATTTCTTCAATCTGTCTCATAAGTTCGATTAACGATTCATCAGGTGTTTCGGTTGACGAGTCTTGAAGATCTCTAACAGCTTGATTCTGAGAAGGTGTGTTAGGTTTGGTTGTGATGCGAAGGAGGGGGAGGATAAGGCTGAAGCTTACAAGTCTCGTAACTTGATCATTAGCCTGGTAGTGCTGAGATCAGCCATTTTGCATGGAAATGAATTCTATTGAACCGAATACAATTTCCGCAAACTTTGGATTGTACGAGGTCAAAGTTACTGTTAAATACCGATAATATAAATTGGATGAGATTATTTGGCTTTCAAGAGATTGTGGGGTATAAATACCATGCATGAGTAGGAAGTTTGACGTCACGTTATGTGCTGGAGAGAGCAGACATATTCATGTGCTTTCACTTTCCAAGACTGAATTTGTTTTCAGAAAACCCTGATAAGTCATATGTCATATCACCTATCATAAATCGGGATTCTCGTAAAGTCCTTCGATGATCAAACCCATCATCCTAGAGCCAGATAACTGCAAGCTCAGCGCGTATTATGTCCCATTTTCTTTGTGTCCTTTCCCGCAACAAACACCTTGAGTTGAACGTTTACTCTGTGAAGTTTAGATGGGTTCTACTAAAGGAAAATGTTAGCGAAAGTTGCGAATATTCATTCCTCATAGAAGTCTGACAGCGCAAATCGAACAAAATATAAGATATCTTACCTTGCAAGCAAGTGCAAGCAGCTTGATGAAGCAAGTATGCCTTTCTTTCCGCCTCGATTCTCTCTTCATCACTTATTCCCTCTGCACACAAGCACCACGATAAGCAGTACTTGTAAGAAGCCAGCTGACCATTCGAAAATTTGATCAATCTTCTGCAAACTCTGACCGCATAGTCTTCTTCTTGAGTAACAACACCAGAGGCCATGATTTGTTCGATTTTTAGCGTGTCCTCTTTGATTTCATCCCCGGCATGGTTGATTTTGATAAGTATCTGGGAGAGATAGGGTTAGAAAGGCTTGATATCGATCCGGGAAGAGATTTCAGTGTGAGCCAACGTACATCCATGATTTCGTATTTGTTTTCCTCGATTCTGGAAGGCATTTTAAGGTTATAGTCGCGGGTTGCGTTACTGAGAAGTTTTATCTTGATCTAAGAGGTTGGTTAAAGACCAAGATAGGATCTTGGACTTGAGCTGAGAAGGTGAAGTATCTGGGCAACTTCGAGGTAACTTCGAGACTTGGAGAAAAATATGGCTCGCTAAATAAAGGATTGCTTGGATTCACTTCAAAGATACGAGCAAACATGCACGAATTTAGGGACTGATATCAATAAAAGACGGGAAAGTGCTTAATATTTATTGTCATTCTTCAGAAGGGAAATTGAATGTTATATAGAATGGTAAATCCTTGCTCGGCACCCTCTAGAACACTTTCCCCAAGCGCAATTATTATTATTGTGACCCATCACCCGTTAAATATATGCGAAATACTCAAATCAGACTGATAATGACACACATCTCAGCATAACTCATCAATACTCCCAAATGCTCTGTTCCTCAGTATCAAGAGTAGTGCACTGCGAGAGAGCCTTTTCCACTTCCTCCAGATGTGTGACACATTCGAGATCCACCTCCTTAAGATATTCTACCCGCTCCTCCATCTTGCCGAGACCTTCCTTAAATACGTTCAAAACGGCGACATATTGAAGTCGTTGACAACAGGTTTCCGTCATCTCTGCTTTCATTTTGTACAACTTAAGAGTTTCGATATCTTGTTGGACCCGAGCGAGAAGTATGGCGAGCTCGTTGTGTAATTGAACACATTTGGACCGCTGTGTTTTCAAAGGTATCTTGTTAGTATAATGGAAACGCAAAGATTCATGTTTTACCCTACCATCTTTTGGAGGGCTGTTGGAGGCATTCTTGATGCTGGTATCGAATCAAAGTTTGTTGTGTAGAAGTTTGACAAAGTTGTGGATATCTCCGAGACTGGGGTTCAAGAGGGTTTTATGTGTTCATAGATCTGTGATAAATATTCTCTCCATAGCAGGGAAGCAGTCTGAGAAAGATTCACTGCTAAAGATCGGACCCAATCATTATAACGCTTTCTTTCTGATGAGATGATTTATAATCCGTCGTTTGTTATCAGAAAATAGAAACATTAGAGTTATTATCGAGTACCAGAATCATGAAACAGAATTATGCTTCATGTTCGTGCATCTCAATCATGGTTGATAAAGGGCTATCATTCCTACATTCAACTTCTTTGTGATTTTGCTTCTATCTGCAATCCTAGCATGAGCATGGTCAATGATAACATTGTCTTTATTTTCATGAGCGTCTTGAATCCTAGAAGTTGTTTTCGTAGACTTCCCATAAAATCACATCAAAAACGTAGGTCTGCACTTTGTATCCTGCCCCAATCCCGTATTCAGTCCTTGTATCATACCCACTCTGTTCTGTGACCAGCGGTGCTATGTTTTTTATGACTTGGAGAAAAAGTATCAGTAATTCCCTTTACACCCAGCGCACAGTAATGAGGGGAAGCAACCAGAAGCTCGCCGGTCAAAAATCAAGGTGCCAGCCCAGTACTTACTTAGATCATGCCCCTTTTACCTTCCCATCCTTGTTGCTATCTTCATATCCACTGCCAGAGCCAACTAATCCACAACAATCTTTGTGTTCAGCACCCGCATCCTGTAGCTTCTTCGTAATATCCTTCAGCCGCTCTTGAATCCCCTCCAGCTCTGCGATGTGCCCGTCATTCTTTTCCTTATGCTGTCGAAGCTCATCTTGTGTTGCTCGTATTTGCTTGTTCAAGTCAAGTGCGTTCTGATCGAAGTCCGCGCAGGTTTTTCTCTTCATTGAAATTGTCAGTGGAACTCCAAACGATCGTGAAAGAGATAAGATTAAAACTTACGAAGCCATCTTCAGGCTCTAGCGATTTAGACATTTTTGTGGATCCGTGGAATCGAGACTGATTTGGGTTGTGGAATTATGCCTTGGGTGGTGTATTCATGTATTAAATTCAGAAGATTTCCGAATTAGCTTTATTAATGTGGTGAGAAAGTGAAGTGAATAGATATTTATTGAGTGAAGAGCATTGTTCATTCATGCAAGCCGTAGAAAGAAAACTCATTTCTTGGAGTATTTAGCAAAGCGATATTAATTTGACAATGATATTCACAAAGAACATCAGAGGACAAAGCAAAGTTTGAGGCCTTTTATATACATCTTGAGCTTCTATTCTTCAATGTTTCTGCGATCTTCTCCTAACAGATTATACTGCCTACTACCAGATGCTTCCATCTAGACTCCAAAACCAAGAGCATATTAGGACATATATGTTGCTCTACTATTGGTATCTCCTTTTCTATAAAGAGACAAGAAGTTAGCATAAGTAGAATTTGAGACCACTCAGCACCTCATACCCTTTTCGAACAGCAAAGAGTTCAATGTGGCGTACCTGATTTTTGACCCTGGTCCAGTAGTTTCATGCAGGGAAATCGTGTTCTCTGCTGCATCAAAGCCAGTGCATACTAATTCAGGTCCTTATTTGTCGTATCTAGTCTACTCGAGGTTCCAGTTTCTGTCGCGACATCCAGAAATTAGTCTGTGTTCAAAGTAGTATTAAATATGGAGTGCGGCACTTGACTTGAGTTTGGGGCATCAAATCCTTATATAATGGAGAGTACATACGATTCGGGGCTCACGTTTGCCGCTAATATCACCAGGTTGAGTTTCCGAGCCTAATAACTCCGCCAGAATAATCTTCTTGACTTTCTGGAGCAAATTTTCCTCGTACGACGCAAGCTTCTCGCCTAATTCACGCTCCTGGTTTTCCATCAAAATGGATTGATATAAAGCTAACTCCTCGTCCAAGTCGCGCTCTTGATTCTCAATTTTAGATTTTTGAGACTTCAAATCTAACCCGATAGATTGAATTCATGTGCTAATTTTCTTCATAAAGCAATATTCATGGTTCTTGAGCCTATCATTTAGCAACTGGATCTTCTTATCTTGCAGGCTTCTGAAGAGATCCTGTGTCTCGAATTGCTGATCATGGCAGCTTTTGAAAGACTTCAACGTCGCGATATGCACATCGTATGATTTTCGAGCCCCATCATAGCTCTGAATGACCGCCTTTTGATTTTGCTGATTGAGCTCTAAAGCATGGACACGCGAAGGTTGTGATTTCAGGTTGTGTTCCAAACTTGCAATGGTATTCTCATGGCCCAAAACCCTATTCTTCAGTGCTTTGTTGGATTGTTCGAGATTTTTGATGCGATTGACCAGTGCGGGCTGCAAGAAAAAGGTTATCAGCTATATTCGCTACCAAAAATGAAGGCAGGTAAGAATCTCAATAAAATACATACCGGTACATATGCCCGATGAATCAAAATCACGGAACTTCCAGGCCTTGCCTCAGCACCAAGAATTGTAGCTCTCTCAAATTCCTGCATTATAGCGGTAGCGGATCTTAGAAAATTGGAGGTTTGAGTTTAAAGTGCTGGATGATTTGAGATATGCTCTCATCTGTGTACTTGAGAATATTGAGAGACGAGTAATCAAGTTGATGGATAGAAGACTTAAGTTGTCTGTAGAATTAAAAACCTAAGATGTGAGGGTTGAAGCTCAAAGGTAAATGTGAGCGGGAAGGTTTGTTTTTTGTCCGAAACAGGATGAATTGAGACCAGGAGATGAAATTATGATGATTGTAAGCGCGATAGAAATTTATCTCAGCTCAAATTGGAGCAATCGCATAGATCTCTTGTTTCTGAGTGACGGCTCCTGCCTATATTATTATTATTATCACATACCAACTGCAATATCAAAAGGGAAGGAACGAGTGTGTCCGCCCTACTACCAAATGACTTCCAATTGCCTTCGCCAAGTGCTCGAAAATTCATACTTTACTCCAGCCAAAATGATTAGTAGTTAGGGAAGCATTAGACTCTATCCATATAACCAAAACAAAATCAACATTTCATTTCCAAAAATAAACGTATTTCCAACTCGTGTTTTCGCTGACCTGCCATTTATCACCAAGCTCCGCTTAAACCACATTATCTCTCCCCAGGAGATTAAAAGAACAATATTCCAAGAGTACGATGCCCTATAACTCCACGCTAATGAACCAAACCATATCTACATGACAAGGTGTAGATTGTATGTCACTGTCTAATCGTTGATCCCCCGATTGTGAAATAGAGAGGAGGGCAGAAAATTACTCAGGAACGATGAACTCTACCGGTGACGTGGAGATACTTGAGGCTTTGTTCGTTTTCAGAAACTACATATCCAAGGCTGGGGCAATATTAAGGTTGGATGTCTTCCTGATCTATCAAACCCTCTCATGCACTATCGGAAAGTTTCCAAGCATTATTTTTGGATTGATTCCTAAAGACCAGGATTGAATTTGACATAGCTATGAACGAGAACATCAAGCCAATCCTATTCCGTAGGAAGTCGTACATAGAGAAGAACCCTCAGATAAAACATGAGGCTCTTCTGAGGATTCGAAAGACATCTCGATTGGGGTGATCTTCGCTTATGAATGCGTTTGTGACAATGCGTTGGTCATTTGCCGGTATTGTATAGTCATATTGAAAATTTTACCACGGGTTGAACAGCGATTTGAGCATTTATATATCGAGGCACTACTTGTACTCCAGATGGACAGAGTTCATAGGACCTTAATAATTGGCATATAAAGAATTTGTACAATCTAAGTTACTTGGTGTTGGAGTCGTTCCCCTTAGAAAAAGACAACCAAAACTTCAAAGCCAAGCATTCTGTCCCCCTTTTCTCCACAGTTAAGCTCATGATATCAGCATACATACAGCCCAGAGAGAGCAACAATAGGCACAACCCTGGTAATATCCTTTTTTTGCTAGGTCAACAACTGCTTGGCATGATCTTTGTATCACCTCTTCGTCCAAGACACTCGAGCTTTCGTCCCTCTTGTCCATCAAAATTACTCTTGAGTCATTATCGTCCTCACTTCTCAACTCTACTCGAAGAAGTCGTGCATTAAGGCCTTTCATGTTCACTCCGAGAACAATTTGACCTCATCCAAATTGGATGATCCAATTCTGCCAGCATAGTGCTGTCAGTCTCCATACCGTGCTTCTTCTTTTCTACTTCAATAATCTTGGCCCTTTCTGCTGTCGAGTCTTTTGTAAACGCGAATTTTTGGACTTCAGAATTTTTTTACCCAGTACCCATTTATTATTAGACGACTGACCAAGGAGGAAGTAGATATATTTAAGAGTACCTTTTTTCGGATCACTGACTGTCCCGTCCTCGGTCAAGTATTGGAGGAATCCTCCACGTGTCACTAGAGCAATATGCTGTGCTTCAATCACATAGAACCATGCCCGAAGAATAGCAGACTGTGCTCCGACGGCTTCATGATTAGTTGCATAGAGGTCTTTCTGGAAGATGATACAGATATTTGGAACTCCTTCTGATCTTCCTCTAAGATCTTTACTCTCCAAAAGTAGCAAAATCATTACAAAAACCTTTGAAATCCATCTATACTCCAATAAATCGAAGCCAAAATTTGACCCTCTTTCTTGAACAGTTTGAGAGTTAATACATCCCTCATTATATCATGTGAAAATCCTGTATCACAAGGTTCTACGTTAACTTCCCTAGCATCAAGTACTAGTAGAAAAGGAACATCAGGCCCAGCAAGTGTATTGCTAAATGCAAAAAGGGTAATTCCAATGGCACGGCGATGGGTTGATGGAAGGATTAATTAAGTTTAATCTACAATCTCTCGGGGCTAAAACTGGATGTGGAATTTGGAATCTGCGCTGTGATGGGGATCAGCATATGAGTGAAGTATTATGGAGAAGCAGAACAAACCTTGATATTGTGTTCGACCTCAGCGTGTCGAACAAGATAAAGGGCCGTGGCATTTTGCGTATGGTGAATCATTCTAGATCGTGTTAAAATTGGAGTTGATGCTTTAAGAAGAAGTCAAGAATGATAGCCGGGGATAGCATATCATGAACGAAGAGACCTAACCAGAGCGCATTTTTCACTTCACACCTACCTTCCATTGACTGCTATCGAGCCCTACCTACCTTGTAAATTTTAGTAGGGCATTTTAACCGTTAGATGAAAACTTCATATGAGTGGGGTCTGCTGCCAGCATTCAAATCCGCGTACACCTTCGCCCATTTGTGATTGAACCTGAATTTTCGACAACGTCATGCATGATACAGCTTCGCTTGAAGGCTCACCATGAGCATTCGTCCAGAAATTCCATCCGAGGGTAACTAGTCCAGTGATATATTTGAATACATGAAGTTGAAGCAGTCGGTATGTTCGAGAGAGGTTAGGGCTAGTTTGGATGTACAAATCCGCACTGAATCTACTAAATATTCCGTACTTTTTGAAAACGGATTTTGAATTCATATTTAGATATCAAATCACGAATTCTATTAAATAATCTATATTTCAATAAATTTAATATATTTTGAAATAAGGAGAAAATGAATTATTTTAAAATAATATTAAATAATCTGTATTTTCTAATAAATTTATATAGGAAAATAAAAGTGTGAATTGAAAATAAGAATTAGAAAAAACTGGCTTTATTTTTAATCTAATAAATAATCCATATTTTTTTAGGCTTTTATAGATCTTTTATTCTATAACGTAGTTTAACACCGAGTGGCCCATATCACCGAATGGCCCACTTCAAAATAGACCAAAATAGGTCATTTTTGAATATTCCTATTTTAATAACTAATCATTATTTTTGCAAAACAAAAGAATATAAAATAATAATAAAAATTCAATTTTTTAGAAATCTATTTTTTTTATAAATATTTCTATTATATTCAATAAAAAATTGAAAATGTCACGATTTTCGTTACAAAAAATCTATTTTAATAATAATTCTTATATTAATTCGAATTTTCGAAAAAAGATTAGATTTTTATAACACTTTTATAATTAAATTTTATATATTCAATGTTCAAAAAATTCTAATCGATAAATAAAGAAAGTGCATGGTTACGCACAAACGAATTTTGTATATATTTGAAGTGGGCCATTCGGTGATATGGGCCACTCGGTGTAAACTACGTTATTTATATAATATTATAATAATATTAATATTTTAGAATATTTAAATTTATAGGGGTATTTTTATTTTTCTTCAAATTATCTCTAATTTTAATTTAAAATTACTTTAACAATTTTATTTCTTATATATTAGAATATATATAACTTAATTTAAAAGCAGATTTTTTAATATTCTTTTTAATTATATTAATATAATTATTTATTAATTTAAATTATAATAAACTGTCTTTTTCTTAATTATAAATAAGTATTAATAAGATTAATAAAAACTAATTAATTTATTTCTATTTGATATATAATTTAGTTTTTATTATTAACCTTTTTATTTTAGTTTAGCTTAAAAAAGGGATTAATATTCCTAATGAATTAAAATACAATTTCTTTTTGATTTTAAATACTCTTAATATTATTAAAAATAATTATATATATCTTTATATATTTTTTCGATTTTTGATTAATTTTATTATAAAAAGACAAAGTTATAATATTCTTAATATATTTTAATTAATCAAAAGCTATATATATTTCTATATATTATAGATTAGTATAGAATTATATATAATATAATTAAAGCTTTTTCTTATTCTAAAAAAATAATTTATAAATACAAAAAATATCTTATATAAATCTACTTATTGATTTATTTTAATATATTTTAAAATAATTTATTAAGTTTTAGATATTATAATAATATTATATTTATTAATAATAAAGTTATTGAATTTAATTATATAAATTATTCTTTTTAAATAATAGAAGATAAAAATATTATAAATATTTTGCGAATTATTTAAATACTTTGATAATATCTTTATTTCAATAATAATATTTTTCAAAAATCAATTTATTTATTTTAATTATAAAGGATATATTATATAAAATATTCTTATAATAATTATTTTTAATTTATAATTCTGTTATATATTAATTGATTAAAAAGATTCTATAAATAATCAAAAGGTATTTTCAAATACTTTGATTTCAAAAGGTTTACAAATTCCAGAAGATTATTATTATTTAGATAATATAGAATATATAAATATTAAATAAATTCTTATTTTATTTAAAAGAATAAAATATTATTTACAAAAACAATTAGAATTTAATAAAATATTTAAAATATTAGAAAAGCTTTTTAATTTTTAATACTCTTTTTTATAAAATAAAGTTAAAAAAATCTTTAAAATATTCAAAATACACTTTCTATTTTTAATATAATAATAAAAATATTTATATATAATTTAAATATATATAGTTTATATTTTATATATTTTATATAATTTTATTTAATAAAATAGCTTTGAAAAAGATTTATTCAAAGTTTAATTTGATTATATTATTGATTATCTTCTAAGTATTATAAATAATATAATAATGAATTCAAGTAATAGTAAATTAAACTCTATTTTGTTTTAATTTATAAACTATTTTTTAATAAAAAGTTGTAAAGATTATATAGAGAGATTATTGTAAGGTAAAAGAGTTTGAAAAGTATAAAATAAAAAAAGGCAATATTATTTTGAAATAGAATTTAATAAGTATATATAATTAGAATAAAAAATAATTATTAAAATTTCTTTATTTACTATTATCTTTTATTAAAGTTTTTAATATTTTTTTGAATTTTTTTAAAAGTTGAAATAGATCTTTTTTTTATTTTATATAATAAAATAGATTCCAAGCTTACTTATATTTTATTCTATTTTTAGAAATCCAAAATCTATATCTTTTTAGATTATAATTTTTATTAGAGATTTATTATTTTTTAGATTTAAAAAGCTTGATATTATACTTTTTTCTAATTTCAAAATTTCAGAATTCTAAAAAGCAAGATTTCTTTAAATAATATATTATTGATAATTGAATATTTTATAAAAAAATTTATTAGAATATAAATATATTTTATTAATATATTAATAATTTAAAAGAATAGTAAGTGAGAGATAGAAAATAAGAAATAATTAGGGAGAAATGATTAGAGAAAAAAAAAAAAAAAAATCTATTTAAATGAATTTTTTATTTATATAAAATTCGAAGATTCTTTATTAGTTTTATTATTTAAATTTTTCAAATTAATTATAAACTATTTTATATTAGCTTTTCAAGCTTTAATCTAGATTAAAATTCTAGAAAGTCTAATTATCTAAATTTATTTATTAGTATTTTAAAAAACCAATAAATATTAAATCATCTTTATACTTGTTTTAATTCTTGATTGATATTTAAATCTTTCAAATCAATTTTTTTAAGCTTTTTAATTTTATTATTATTTTTTTTATTTTTAGATTCCTTCTTTTTTTTTTCTTTCTTTTTTATATTAATATCAATTTCTCAATCCTTAAAATCTATTTCAGAATTATTTGATTCAAATTCTAATATAAGACTATCATTATTTTAAATAAGATTTTTTGTTTTTAAAGCTTTTTTAAATAAAGTTAATTAAAATCAGATTTTTCTTTAGATTTATATATTAGAATTATTATATTTCTGTCACGGGTTCAATACGTAGTTATGTGGATGCCTTAGGCATTCGCCCTTCATATAGTCAGCGCCTCTCCACCTCCTTTTTCACTCCTTATAGAATATTATACATTTTACCTAGTATCTACCTCTTACACTATAATAGTATATTCTATCTTATAAAAGAGTTTTGTTATAATAAGAATAATCCAATTCTAAAAAAAAAATTTTTATTCCTATTTTCATTTATTCAAAACAAATCTTTTTATAATTTTTATAATTCTTTATATTTTTTGTACTTATTTATTTTTATCTTCATCTTTATTTTTATCTTCATCTTTATTTTTATTTTTGTTTTTGCCTTTGTTTTCATCTTATTTTCTTTTTTTATTATAATTGATATACTAAGTACTTCGAGTACTAGCTTATTATCATCTATTTTGCCTAAAATACTTAGAGCTGAAATCAATAACGCTTTTAATTAATAATAATGGATTATAGAAAAGCTATCTAGTCTTTAGGATCATAAACTTTATAGTCTTTTTCCTTTATTAATATTAATATAAGATTAATAGAATTACCTTAATCATTTATATAATATTATTAATTGTATATTTAATTTATTTTTTATTATTTAATAAGTATTTAAACAAGATTTAATTATAGAGTATTTTCTTAAGATTATTATAGATAATCAATTAAGCATTTAATTTCAATTAAATTAATTGCTACAATCTCAATTTATACAAAACCCATTAGATGCTTTTATTCAAAATAGGATTGGCTAATAATAAACTTTGAAGAACTCTAAATTTCTTTAAAAGAAAAAAATAGAATTAATATCTTGATAAAAGGAATATACTATTTAGAAGCAAGGTTTACAAATCTACTGGATAATTGATCCAATTATTTTCAATATAGAAAAAAAGAAGCTTTTATATTTAGCCTTTTTTATTAATGACTATGTATATTAAAAGAAATTAATTAATATAAATAATATTATTAATAAAACCTCGATTTATATTATTAATAATTTCTTTCTTAATAAGCTCAATAGGCTTTATATTTTAATTAATATAGCACATAAAACCTTAATTTAATTTAATAAATTTAAAATAATTAATAAAATGTCTTTTTTAGCTTTTTATATTTAATTAAAATATTTTAGTATAATATATTATAAGTAATTATATAAGATGGTTGTAATAATAAAAATGAAAGTCTTCTATAATTTTTAATGATTATTTATATAAAATTCTAATTCTTACTTTTTTATTAATATTAATGGTTGAAAGTAGAAATTTGAAATTTGAAATTAGAATTTATGGGAGAATAAGCATCTTTTGGGATTAAAAATGAATTCAAGCTTTATATAATTCTATACATCCTTGATCAATATATTATTTATTATATTAATATTATCTAACCCTATGAATTTTAATATTTTCAAAATATAAGATTAATAATAAGAAAAGAAATATCGATTTAATTTCTACTATTATTATAAGAAATCTGATTATTTAGTATGGAACTATAATACTAAAAAACAAGTGGATATATAATAAAAAGCTAAAGAAAACCCCGGATTTACAGATTTCCAAGAAGATTTCAATAGCTATAATTTGTATTGAAATATTTCTATTAATTGAAATAATTAATATTTTAATTAATATTTTAATAATTAAAATGGATTTTATAATCAAAACGATTTCTAGGAATATGATTCTTAGGATAATTATAATAATAATAATAATATCTATATTATATTTTATTCTAAATAATAATTAAATATATTTTAGGGATTTATTAAAATCAAGTCTTTAATATCTTCAAAAAGTATATTTAATACTTTATTTTATAATATATTAATATTTCCAATTAATAATTATATGGAAAAAGTCTAATTTTTATATTAAATTGCTTATAAAGATTGTTAAGGGATATTAAATAAATAAAATAAGCTATAATTAGTAAAAAGCCTTTATAACTTAATATTATAAATAGTAAATCTCTATTTATTAAAATTATTATATTTCTAGCATATAAATCTTTTTTTGATATAATTAATCTAATTGATAATGGATATTCCAGAAAAGTATTTACAAATTATTTTTTTATTAATAATTATAAAATATATACTCAAACTCTATTTTATCAAAGAGAATTTTATTTAGTAAATAATAAAATTGTGGATATTATTACTAAATATTTTATTATAAATATAGTTATAGAACTTTATTATAAAATCTAACTGTTTTTTATTATCAAATTATCTTTTAATATATTGATTATTTTCAGCTTACCATAACTTTAATATTATAATTTGTATATAGATTAATTGAATATGATTTTCTTCTTTATATCATTCTATTATGCCATATAATATTACCCTCGAAATATACTATATATTATTCAAACATTAATAATTTATTTATTACAACCAACTGCAGATCTATTAGTAATTTGGAAATAATTTTAAATAAAAAGGGTTTTAGATATATTATTATTAATTAAGGAATTTCTTAAAAAGGCTTATTGATCGCTATATATAAAAAACTAATTCGAGGAGAATAAGAAATATAAATCTATTATTAATAAAAATAAATTAAATATTAAAATAATACTTATATTAGATATAAATTATTATTATATAAAAACTTGTAACAAAGATTTTTATATATAAGCTTAGATAATAGATAATTTTCCAAATATATATATAATTTTAATAGAAAAAACGATTAATTAATGTAAATAATAAATTAATTCAAAATATAATTATCTATTATTATTTTTAATATTAATATTAAAAGTATAGTTACCTTTATTAAGCCTAAATATAAAGAATATTTATTAATTATAGATCTTGAGTTTTGTTTCTTTCTATTAATAGAATAATATTTATGTAATAAGAATTATTTAAAACAAATTTAATTAGATAATAAAATATTAAATTACAAATAATAGGGAATCTCTTAATATAATCACTTTATTATAAATAATTTATTTCAATAAAAAAAAATATAGGGATATTTTATTCAATAAAAGAGATTTGGCTAAAATCCTATTTCAACTATTATTACATTTATATGATTTTGTTTACAATTATTATAAACTGGTTCATTTACATAAGATCTTGGAAGTAAATATCTTTAAGTTTTTAATTAGAAAACCTAAATTCAATAATACGAAAATTCAATAAAAGCTTCCTTTTTGGTTGTAAGATAAGCTATTCGTATTCCTTTTATATTATACAAATACTTTTTCATTATATCAAGCATAAGATTATAAAATTGAGCTAATGCTTGGAAAGAAGTTATTATATTTTAAGAATCGCTTATTATCACTATTAGAACTTGAAGTTATACATAAGTAAATTAATAATAATTTTAATAAAAGTTTTATTTGGGAATTAAGATTATATAATATTACACCCTTGCTTTTAGCTACTAAGTTAAATGGCGGCATACATATATATCAAGATTATTAAGGATTAAATAATATTATAATAAAGAATCATTATTTACTCTCTATTGTTTACGAAATTCTAAATACTCTTTGTAATATTATAGTATATACAAAATTGAATATTATCATTATTTTCAATAAACTTTATATTACAGAAAATAATAAATAGAAAATAGCTTTTATTACTCATTTCGATTTTTTTGAATTATTTATTATGCCCTTTAATTTTTGTAATATATCAGTATTTTTTTAATATTATATTAATTATATTCTATTTAATAAACTAAATAAATATTATATAGTATATCTAAATAATATTTTTATATATTTAGTAAATAAATCGGAATACAAAGAGTATATTCAAATTATAATACAAAAGTTAATAAATACTAAATTATAAATTGATATAAATAAGTATAAATTCGAGATTGTTTTTATTTATTATTTGGGATTAATAATTATAATAAATAATATATAAATAAACTCTAAAAAGATTATTATAATTATATTCTAGGAATAATTATTTTCAATAAAAAATCTATAATGCTTTTTAAGATTTATCAATTTCTACCAATAATTTATAAAGAATTTTTCAAAAATATATCAACCTTTCAATAACTTATTATAAAAAAATATTAACTGAATTTGGGATATATTATATAAAAATACTTTTGTTATATTTAAGAATATATTTATAACAACATTGGTTTTTATATATTTTAATTATAATAAACAAATAATCTTAGAAATAAATACTTTAAATTAGATATTAAAAAAAGTATTTTTTTAATATAATTTTAATAATCTTTTATAACCAATAGCTTATTTCTTGATAAAATATTTTATAGTAAAATATAATTATAAGATTTATAATAAAAAGCTTTTTATAATTATTAAGTTTATAAAAAAATAACAATTAGAGCTTTAAGATTTGTAGTAGGAATTTGAGATTCTTATTAATTATAAGAATCTAGAGTACTTCATTATAATAAAAGCTCTAAATTAATAATAAATCCATTAATCTGAATTTCTTTTTTATTATAATTTTTGTATAATCTATTAATTAGGATCTAAAGCTATTTAATTAAATATTTTAAACCAAAAAAGAAAGAATAGATCAAACTTTGTGACTAAAAAAAACAAATATTTAAAAAATAGAAAGTATATAGTTTTATTAATAAACAAATTCAATATTAATCTTTATAATAAACTAAAAGCTGATATTCATTTAGTATTAATAGATCTTATAATATTCATAGAAAATAAATCAATTAATAAATTAATTAATAATATCTATAAAAGATTAAATATAGTTTATTAATTTATTATAATAATCGAAAATTAGTATATATATAAATAATCAGTAGAATTCAGGAAAACACTTTAAGTTGTTATATAAAACTATTATGTAGCAAATAATAGAATATATTATCAAAAAAAATTATGGATTTTATTAGATAATAAATTAAAAATATAAATTATCTATAGGATATATTTATTTAATTTAATTGAGCATTCAGATTGAACTAAAACAATCGATCTCGTTTCTCATATTTATTAGTAATTACAAATACACCAGAAGATTACTTTATATATATAAGCATATAAGCTCTATATATGCATAAAGTTATTAAAATTAATTCTACTCAGATTCCTATGCCCATTACTAATCCTTTTTTAAGTCTAATTTAATATATCAATAGATTATATTATATTACTTCTAGATTATATTTATTATAATTTCATATACAAATATATTCTAATTGTTATTTATTAATTAACTAAAATAAAATATTTTATAAAAATTAAAATATTTATAATAGAAAAGCTTATTAATATTTTTATTAATTATATTTATATTTTATATAATCTATCAAATAACATTATCTCTGATTATGGTATATAGTTTATATTTGATTTCTAGTTTTAATTAGCTAAATAATTAATTATAATTCTTTAATATTCTTTAACATTTTATTTATAAATAGATAGGTAAATGAAATAAATAAATTCTGTTTTTAAGTAATATTTACAAGCCTTTATAAATTTTCATTAAGATAATTGAATATAATAATTACTTTTTATTGAATTTATATTAAATAATATAATTTTGAAGATTATTAGCTATTCATTATTCTTTATTAATTATAGATTTAATTTATATATTAGTATAGAGCCTAATAAATCTTATCCGCCGGATATAATTATAGTATAGAAATAAGAGTTTTTCAAGGGTAATAAGATAATGGATAGAATGAAAAGAATTCTATTATAATTATAAGCTTTTATTAGGCAAATAATTATAATATATAAAAAAAATATAAACTGATATTATATTGATTTATTACATTATTATATAAATTAAAAGATATTTGTAAATATTAAAAACATAAAAACTTCTTGGAAAATAAAGAAATTGAATAATTAGTAAATAAGGTCATATAAGATTATAAAAGTTTATTCTTATTTCTATTTTATTTAATTACTAAATAATATTTGAATATTTCCTGTTTTTTATTATTCATTATTTATTTTTGTAATCAATAAAATATGTTTTTTAATATAAATTATAATTAATGAATTAGAATTAATTATTATTAGAGATAGAATCCTTGAAAAGGAGAATGGCGAGAGTGAATTAATATAAAAATAAATCTTTAAAGGAGTTATAGATAATTATAATAAAAATGATTATTATTATTTAATCAAATAAAAGTATTATACTTTTATTTAACAACTAGTAATAAATTTAAAAGGAAACGAAAAACTATTGGTAGAATATTATTGCATATATTCTGAAAAGCTTGATTTATTAAAATGAGTATTAAATGATCCTAAAGTTAAAGCAATTCTGTTATTAATATTGAAATACTTAGAAAAGGTATAGGGAGTTCGAAAATCGATTTACAAAAGAAAAGCTAGATTAATATAAAATATCTGAGCTATTAATTTGATGAATTCGATTGTTTATTTAATTTATATATAATAGTAAACTATATAATAGTTTTAGTTTACTTGGAATAAATAAGCTCTTGAGAGGGGGTATTATTACGGGTTTAATACATAGTTATATGAATGCCTTAGGTATTTGCTCTTTATATAGTCAACGCCTCTCCGCCTTTTTCTTCACTTCTTATAGAATATCATACATCTTACCTAGTACCTACCTCTTGCGCCGTGATAATTTCAATATTCAATTGAATTTATATAATCATTTTATTTTATTTATTCTTTAATACTTTTAAATAATTAAAAGTTTTATAAAATACTTTTAAAGTATAAAAAATCTAATACTTTTTTCTATCTTTCTTTTTTTCGATTTCTAATTTTTTAGGAGTTATTCTTGCTTTTTAATTATATACATTTTTAGTTTTTTACTTTTATAAATATTCTTTTTGCTTTTTCTATATCTTTTTTTTATTAAATTTAATAATTCTCAGTATTTTTTTGATTCTTTAAAGTTTAAAAGAATTTTAATATTTTTAGTATAAAGTTTATTATAATTAAAAATATATTATTTATATTTATAATATTTTTAAATTTGGAATAATTATATTTTATAAAAACAAATATTATAATTAATTAAAATATATAATATATAATATATAAATCTACAAATATATATTTTTAGTTTTTTAATTTTCAATATTCATTTCTTTCAAACCCTATTCTTAAAGCTTTTTAGATATAGATTTCTTGAATAATTGAAACTTTTTTTATAATAAATTAAAATAATTCAAATATAAATTTTGAAAACTCTATATTCCAAATAACTCTATATTTATAATATAAATTATAAATATATTATATAAAAAAACTATATTATATATTAATTTCAAAAAGAGATTAATAAATAAATAAAAACTAAATATAAATGAAAGATTATCTTTTTTTAAAAATAAAAATATAAAAAAAGCTTTAAAAACAAAGACTCAAAATATAAGAAAATAATCTAAAAAAAAAGTAACAAAAATTATTAAGAAAGTTTATTAATAAAAAACAAAAAGTGAATAAATATATTTTTATTTTAAGTTTTTTTTTTATTAATTAGATATAATTATTATATTACAAAAAATTAAAAAATATTAAAAATCGATTAAATTGCTTTTGAAAAAAGTTTTTTTTTAATATTTAATTAAAAAGGTTTTGAATTAATTTATATATATAAAGGAATATTGAAAATGAAATACTATTATTTTTATAATAATTTAAGAGGTAATTGAATCCTTTATAATTATTTATTTCGAAAGTATATTTTCTATTCTTTTTATTTATTAATTAAGTAAATTATTGATTTAATTTATAATACTATAATATTATATATTTTATGTAAAAAGACAAATTATTAAAAATACTAATAATATTTTTCTTTAAAGAATAATAGAGCTAGCAACCCCTATTATTAATAAATATTATATTTTGAAAGGCTAAACTTTACTATTTTCTTATTAGTTATTTCTTATTAGTTGTTTTTTATTAATTATTTCTTATTAGTTATTTCTTATTTGTTTAGTTCTATATATTTATTTTATTTATTTCATATATTCTTAATTAATAAATAGATATTGAAAATATTTATATATTATTAATATTAAATAAAATAATAGTATTAAGAAATATAATATTAATATCTAATTGAATAAATATAAAGATTATATTAATAAAAATATATAATAAAGAAAACAGAATTATCAAATCAAAAGTTATTAAAGCTTAAAAGCTATTCTTTATTTATAACTTATTATAAAGAGATAGATAATATATAAATTTCCTTTTCTTTCTTTTTGTATTACTTTTTAAGCTCTTTATAAATCTTATTTACAAACTTTACTTGAAATAGATCTATGCGTATAAATATTAGTAGCTTATTATAAGATTGATATATACTAAATATTAAATATTATAAGAAATCAACAAATTTAAAAACTATATTAGCTTTTAAAGCCTTATACTTACTAGAATAGTTTTATATAATTATATAATATACTTAATGCTAAAGGGATAATGGATTATTGATTTGAATATATAAAACACTAAAATAGTTTCTTGATTTATTAAAATCTTTTAAAGATTTATTTATATAAAGTAAATTATCTGTAATTTTAGAAGAAATAGTTTTTCGAAATCTTTTTAATAATATATAGCTTATAATAAACTATTTATATTACTCCATTTCTAATTTTAAATTAATTAATAATAAAATATATCTTAAGAATATAAATCTTTTATTTTATATATTTTAGAATTATATTTATTTTATTTTTTAATACTTTTATTTAAAAGAAATATAAAGTGAATTAAATTAGTAAAATTATTTTTTTTATTTGATAAAATAATTATTAATTATATTAAAGTTATAGAGTAATATATAAATTTATTATTAGCTATATAAGTTTTGAATAGAAATTAAAGAATTGATTAGTTTTTTATATAATAATTTTGATATTAATAATATTTTTGATTATTAGTTTTGCTTATTTATAAAAGTATTTTTCATAAATAATTAGGTATATAAGATTATATAATATCTGCTTTTTTATTGAATCTAATATCTCAACTAAATAAATTAAAAAGATATTGATATTCTATATAATATCCTTTAATCTAAATAAAACTAATTAAATCAAATAAATAATATAAAAAGAAAAAATCCATACCAATATGATTTTCTTTTTAATTTGATTATTAATTAGATTCTCGATATTATTAGTATTAAATTAATATTTTAAAGAGATAATTTATACAAATTGATTATAATAAAAAATTCTTTATTTAATAAATTAATCTGATTGTTAATTAGTTTTTTATAAATGAGTTTATATTAAGCTTAAAAAAAGCTTTTTGTAGAATTTTCATTTAAATTGATTTATAGATTTCTTTAAAATATTTTCAATTTCAATTTCTAAATCTATTAATTTTTTTTTTTTTTTAATAGTATTGATAAAAAGGCTTTTTTTATTTTCTAAATTATTATAGATATTATATTTTGGATTTTGATTAATGATATAGCTATTATTATTATTTCTTTTATTATTATTATTCTTATTATTATTTATATTAATATTTGTAGAGAATATTTTATTAACTTTGGAATTCTATTATATATTATAAATTAATATAATTAAAATAAGTTTTATTTGAATAAAATACTTATATATAACTTTTCTTTTTTGAAGAGAGTATTTTCTTTTGATTAAAAATAATATTATTATTATAAAAGAAATTGAATAATAGATTTTTAATAGAAAAAGAGAAAAAGGTATTATAATCTCGAAATTAATTTTAAGATTTATTTGCTTTTGCTATAGATTTAAGCTTTTATTTGAAATAATAAATTAGAAAAGAAAAGTTTCAAATTCTATTTTAAGAGCTTTTATCTCTTTTTTATATAAATATAAATTTTCGATTATTATTATTATTAATAATTTTTGATTTTCTAAATATTTTTGAAATATTTTAAATAGTAATTGTATTATTAATTATTGAAATAATTATAAAAAATAGCTTCAAAAATACTTTAAAATAAATTCTTTTTTTAAAAAGAAAAAAAAAATAAAAATAAAATCAAAATATATTTCTTTTATAATTCTAAACACTTTTTTAAAATTATTATTTATAAAAGTTTTTTATATAATTTCTAATATTAAATATAGGGTTTTAATATTGAATTAAAATTTAAATTAAATATTTTAGAAAAACTATAGATTATTTAGCGGATTTGATATATAAATTATAAAATCATAAATTAATAATTTGCTTTTTTTGAAATGGATTATTATTACCGCGGAATCCGTGGTGGTATAAAGAGCGGATTATTTCAGTGGATTCAGCGCGGATTTTGCAATCAAACGAGCCCTTACTTGCGACGTCGATGTGAAGCAAACGATGTTGAAGGATGTGCACGGACCATTTAACTGCTCTTACCACTCAAGTCTCTTTTTCCTCATGATGATAATGTCTTTGCCCTTGGCGATTAACGACCATCATTTTATAAATAAGATGGATAACTGTCGACTGCATGTGTATTACTAGATGTTCTCCTTCTACATACTAAACGAAAATTCGATCTTACGTTTACCAAGGCTATTTTAATCGTCTAGTTTCTACACGCGACACGAGATACGAGACCACCAGTGGGTGTACGGACTCACGGGACAGTACAAAAATGAACTTGTAAATATCTTTTGATATATTGAACCATTTATTTTAAAATTTGTTATATTTCTTGAATAAAGATAAAATAATCAAAATACAAATTCTGATATCAAACAATTGAAGAATGGATTTATTGAAAATATTGAAAATTGGGAAGTGTCCCGTCAGTCCATGCACCCACTGGTGGACGAAATGACTAGTATGTATGCGAGGTACACATCCCCTATTCCAGCAAGCACTCCTGTCACACTATCTATCAAAATGGCCGATCAATCCACCAAAATCTGTATCAGAAAGCTTGTTTTCAATTCTTTTCATCAATTGATAAGAACCTGCATAAATTGGAACTTCTCCTTCCCACAAATCTTCCCAATTAGTTGGTCGGTTGTTTCTTTGTGTCCCCTGTCAATATGACGTTATGCACATTAGACAACATTGGCACCAAGATTTTACAAACATATGAGCCGTGTCGGTGGGTTTGCAACGCGTATGGAAGCGATAGGTAATATGTTGTAGGATAAGTTGAATGTTTCTTACATCTTGTAGTAATTCCCTCGATATCTACTTTCTTTCCTGACTTTCTCGTTCAATTACTGGTAAAAGCATCAGGAACACTATGGGAGGTTTGGATTCTGCAACCGAAGGAATTCTTCCTGTCTTTCTAGGAGCCCTTCAAGCCTCATTGACAGTTCTTTTAACAATAAGTTATGGAGTTATTGCATCGAGGTTTAATTTGTTGAAGGAGTCTTCCACAAGAGATATCTCGAAAACGGCTGTTAGATTGTTTCTACCAGCGCTTTTAATCACAAATGTTGGAGAGGAATTGAAATCGGATACTGCATATAGATATGTACCGGTGTTGAGTGAGTTTTGCCCAATTGTCTATGTATATACGAAGCTAACGATTGTGAAGTATGGGCTCTGATATATACTTTGTCATCAATGGCATTGGGAATGCTCCTTAAAAGAGCTTTTAAATTTCCCGCTTGGTGTGTACCAGCCAGTAAGCTCTCATTCCCCTCCCTATCCATATCCCTCAAGCTCAAACCTCTAACAGCATTGCAGTATGCTTCAACAACACTACCGCGCTCCCCCTCCTCTTGATCCAAGCCCTCGACACAGCCGGTATCCTCACCAACCTAACCATGTCCGAATCCGACACCCCCTCCGCAGCCCTCAGCCGCGCAAAATCCTATTTCCTCGTCTCTTCCATGGTAGGAAACAGTCTTACCTTCGCCCTTGGTCCTAGACTTCTAGACGACGAAGAAGCTCCCGACAAACCCGACAAAAACTCAAAACCAAGTCATACACACAGTCCCACTGAAAGCGACGAGGAATATGCGCATCCCACTAACTCCGCCGGACGAACCGCAGAAGAAGAGGAGGAATACTCAAATGAAACATCCACTCTTCTTCCACGCAGCGTTGCCCGAAGCAGAACTACTGCTGCCAAAAAGTCGAAGCAAGAATGGAAGAAAATACCTCTCAAGATTCGAAACGTAATATCAACTCTCTATAGTTTCATCAACGCCCCTCTCCTGGGTGCTCTCCTCGGTGCTCTCCTAGGCCTCACTCCCCCTCTCCACCGCATCTTTTTCGCCTCCCCCTCATCCGGCGGTATCTTCAAAGCCTGGCTCACCACCTCCCTCAAAAACATCGGCGAGCTATTCGCCGCCCTCCAACTCGTCGTCGTAGGCTCCAAACTTTCCTCTTCCCTCTTACGCATGAAGAAAGGTGAATCCAGCGGAAAAGTTCCCTCACTTGTCGTCCTCACCATCTGTTTCATCCGCTTCATTTTATGGCCTATCATCAGCATCGGAGTCATCTACCTCATTGCTTCCCACACAGGATGGTTGGATAACGATCCCACATTATGGTTTGTGTTGATGTTGATGCCGACGGGGCCACCGGCTACAAAACTCACAGCGCTGGCGGATGTGAGTGGTGCGAACGAGGAGGAGAAGATGGCGATTGCGAAGTTTATAACGGTGGCTTATGCCATTAGTCCGTTGATTTGTTTTGCGGTCGTGGGGAGTTTGAAGGCGTCTTTGGCGATTAAGGGGTGAGAATCGAGGGGGCACAATAGTGAGTGTTTTTCGTGAGAAATAAGATTAGATGGGGAAGTGATATGCAATACGAGAAGGAGTTACTCTGGGTACATAGTGGGTATTTCAAGGATATACCTTAGGGATTTTTCGATAGATATAGAATTAGATAGAGTAAATCAAAAGTCGGCTTACATTCAAAACTGACCCCATTTCCCCTTTCCCCCCTCCGAACACTTAGGACACAAGTTCTGATCCTTCACTGTTCCCTCGTAACTTAGTTGAACGATTGTTTAATAGTTCAAAGTGCGTGCATATAAGATTGGTCCTCGCTATCTTTATACAAAATAACCCTTTGAATCCTTTTCCATTTACATCTCCGACTTGACATCATTTGTACTCGTGCTCAAAGGATCCCCGGACGGAGCTCGAAATTAATATCCATATTCCATCAATCCTCACCTCACCACTTGAATTGAGTTAAACAATCAAAAGAACATATTCTGTTATGCAACATTATATTGAGTACATTGGATACTAAGGTAAAGCATCCAGGTATCTATAGATTATGGATCACTTTTTAACACAACGCCGAGACTCCTACAATGCACTCGTTCTATACATCGGTATCTGTCTTCAAATCTCGATTCCCTTCCCCATTTCATCCACTTATCTCCATATCACATGCCTAGATCATGCTCAAGATCAAACTCGAGCCCATATTACCCACCATCTTTTCCTTTCCACCCTTTGCCTTCTTTGCAGCACCCTTTCCACTGGCCTTCTTGTCCTTTTCCTTTGCCTCGAACTCTTCTCTCTTACTCTTCTGTTCCGCAGTCTCTTCCTTTGCCGCTTTCTCCAACTTCTTTTTGTTTTTAATCAAAACTTTCTTAACTTCGTCCTTCTTTCCAAAGGATTCGGATTCTAATAATGCAACTACCACGAAAGAACTGGATCCAGTGGCCCATTCGACAATGAACTCCTTAATATGGGGATATAAGATATCCGCAAAGTTCAATGCTGGTACGATTGGCACAACGGACTTAGTAGCTGGGTCATAACGACCGCCTGCAATAAGAGCTTTAATCATCTTTCCACCGAAAGGTGTGCTTGCGATATGGGAAGGAGGTTCTGTACTCATTGCACCTTCCTCGACAGGAGGTTGAATATATGTTGGGTCTCCAGATACAGCTTCGGCGAGTGCTTCAAGAGCTGCTGATTTATCACCTTCGGCGCCAAAGAGAACCTCAGTTACGAATTGACAACCGAAAGATGTGGCGATGAGTTCTCTAGCTGCAGAGGCGATAGCCTTGAGGAGGTAGGGAGAGAGAGACTTGACTAATTCTTGGCGACGGATTTCTGGATCTTTCTTAGAGGTAGTAGTTTTGATTGTATCAACTTCAGCGAGTATTTCGAGATCGGAGTTATGGCTTGCTGGGAACAGAGATTTTGAGCGACCTTGGAAAAGGTAAAGAAGTGTAGTACGGGCGTTGAGGTCGTTAGCGGAGAATGCAATGTTTTCGACTTGCTTCTCTTCGTCCTTGCTAAGCAATTCTGGGAAAATAGACTTCGCAGTCAAGACGGTATCATCAATGACTTCGTATGCGGTGAGGATGACGATATGTCCATTTGGATCTCCTGCCATCAATTGTAATGTATCCTTGTACATCTTGAGGATATGTTTACGGTCCTTGGCACCTCCATATGCTAAAGCAAGACAAACGACTCTTGCTCCAGACTTAGTGAATGCCAAGTTCTTCATCAAATCGCCTTCCTCATCTCCCTTCAATAACTCGATAAAGTCGGTGATCTCCTCAGTACCTGGCTTAGCATTGAGGAAGTATTGCAACATAGCATCGTGAAGGAGAGTGAAACCGTTGGTTTTCTTCTGTAAGAGATGGTTGATCATTTCTTGTAGATATCGCATGATAGGTGCTCGCTTTCCAGGTTCAGCAGCCAAAATCTCTGAGAGCTCTCCAGTCAAGAATGTAGAGGTATCTCTCTCCATAACGGCGAATTCAGCGCCATACCATTCTCGAAGAATAATAGCTCTCTGTTGCTTGGTAGCGACTCCACGGTAGATATCATCGAGAATCCATCCAGCTTCAGGGTGCTTGATAAGTCGACGAACATGTCCATAAAACTCAGGAACAATAAGATCTCTAATTTGATCATCTCCCTGAACCAACAGTTTTCCAATCAAGAACTTGGCGTATCTACTCTCTGCTAATTGACGATATGTTCCCGCAAGCTCCTTTGCGATCAATCGTTTTTGCTCTGGGTTGGAATATTTGATTGCGGTTTGGACAACTCTTACACTGTCATGCTTAAGAACAAAGTCCTTGATTCTGCCAGTGATGAGCTCGAAAAGTTCCTCGACTAATTGTTTTCTCTCCTCCTTTGGGACATGCGACTTTCGGCGTAAACGTTCCCAAATCTTCTTCGTGCGTGCCAATTGATCTGCTAATGGTTTTGCCGCCTTTCTCTCATTTGCCAATTGTTTTTGTTTCGCATGTGCCTCTTTCGATGATTGACCTATGATGTGTAAGTATGAAAACCCTTAAATATAATGCTAGGAGGGAGCTCACTGTTTGCGGCAACAGCCTTAACTCTGTCTGGATGTAAGCCTTCTATGTCTTTCATTTCCGTATCTCCATCCTCGCTATCCGCAGAAGTAGAGTCCAAAGCAGCTCCTCCATCATCAGAGTCCGATTCCTCTTCACTCTCAGATTCGACCTTCTTTACAGGCTTAGATTTTGAGTCCTTTCCCTTTTTCCCCGAATCAATTTTCGCTTTTTTATTCTCCTTCACATGAACGTCTTTCGCAGGTGCCGACTTTCTCTTCACACCTGTCACCATTGTCTTCGATGTTGTTACTGGAGCCATTTTGGTACAATTGTTGATTTTATTTCCACGGATGGGCTGCCTCGTGGTTTACTTGGGGAACTTTTTTTTGTCTGATAAAAGATAAACTTTTTCAAATCGGCGCTAAGCTAATCTTGGGTAGCATAACTTTAACCCACCACCCCACGAAATATATCGAAGGCTTTTGTTTAAAGGGAAATAGTAAAGCGATTGCACAAGATGGGAAGAGAAGATCAAATTGAGGAGAGGGAGGTCCTCGACAGTATTTTTCCAGAGGAAATTCATGGTATGTTTGTTCTGGCGACAATTTTCAGCGCCGGGCTCCAGATTCTTGTCCTCCCCGCAAGAAACCCTCCTAACACTCTTCACAGATATATCAGAGACGGAATATCGAGTTTCGATTCTACTCGACGTGACAAACCAAGATGGCGATGAAACAGAACCTCCGACGATGCTTCTACAAGTGAAATACCCAGAAGAATATCCCGAAGAACCACCTATTCTAGATTTACTACCAACTCCGAATGCGCCTATTCATCCATTTTTCAGTGTCGCAAATGATAAACAAATTCTCCTTGATGGACTGGCGGAAACAATTGAGGAGAATATGGGAATGGCTATGATCTTCACATTGGTCTCTACTCTGAAAGAAAACGCAGAGCAACTTATTGCGCAAAGACAGGAAGCAAAGGAAAAGGAACACGAGCAGAAATTGTTGGCGGTAGAGGCCGAGGAAAATAAGAAGTTCCATGGAGAGCCGGTTACGAGAGAGTCATTTATGAAGTGGAGAGAGGGGTTCCAAAAGGAGATGGAAGAAATTAAGGTCAAGGAAGAAGCAGAGGAAGAAGCGGCAGAGAAAAAGAAGAATAAGGGGAAGGAAGCTGTTATTGCGCTTACTGGAAGACAGCTTTGGGAGAGAGGTATGGCTGGAAAGGTTGAGGAGGATGAGGACTATGATGATGTACCTATTGAGGGTGTGGATAAGTTGAAGGTTGAAGCATGATTATATGGTTACATATTATTCCCAGGTATGGAGTTGCATTGCTGGCGTTGGTTTGGGGCAATCTACAAAGAGATTTTGTCCATAAAAGTAGATATCATACGGAATAAAGTGAGAGGAGGATTAAAACATATCCAAACTCGCCGTTTGTAATGGATACGCAATGATCATTGCCATAAGTCTTTTCATTATCTATCAGTCATCACATAACAGCTCATTCGTTGCGCTCGCCCTGTACAAACGCCGTGATATACTTCCATGTCCCTTTGGAATCAAACACTTTTCGACCCTTGTACCCAGAAAATCTATTTTATGATTCGGCCATTTCTTCGTCATCATCACTATCCTCCTCCCAGCCCTCTCCATCGTCTCCAAGTTCAACCTTAGCGTTCGTGACCTCCTCACCCAATTCAGCGTTCAAAATCGAAATCAGCTCCTTGGCGTGAGCACCAAGGCGCTCATCTTCATAATCTTGTTGCTCGAAGAGTCGAAGACAATGGTTTAACCACTGTTGACTTGAAATCCAAGAGACCCTCCAACTCTCTCCATCGCCGTTACTCTCTTGTTGTTTGTTCTCCCCGTTCTTTTGTTTCTCTCCCATGATATACAATCCCCAACCACCCAAGTACCAAACCTCGACACTGGTATCATCTTCACCAACCAAGCGCTCTAGTACTTCGATGGCCTCTGTATCCATGTCCGCCTCCATCAACAATCTCGCGAGACTGACTTTCGTAGGGAAGTCCGGAACGACATCACTCTCGGGAGGTAAATCTTTCCACAAATCTAAACTTCTCTTCAATGCTGCTTGCGCATCTTCCATTCTAGTTTGTGATATCCTGACGTTTGCCAACGTCTGCCATGGTTCAGGATAATTTGGTGCGACCATAGTAGCTTCTGTGACCAATGCCTCGCATTTCTGTTCCGCATCCTCTTCCCAAGATAAATCTGTCATATAAACTTCGACGACACCGCAGAGCGCCACAGCCAACTTCCTCCTCTTCTCCTCCAGAGTAGCGAGCCCCGCCTCATCCAACTTATTCTTTTCTGCCTTCTCCAATAAAGCGCCAATCTGTGCCTTCAAACTAATGGCCCCCTTTTCATACCATCCGACACTATCCTCTCCACCCTCCTCACTCAACTGTGCCAACCATAAAAACTTTTCAGCTCCACCTCCAACTTCCTCACTCACCTCTCCATCCTCATCGATTCCAGCTGCTTGCATAAAATATTGTCTCGCCGAATCGACATCTCCCAATTCTACATGAATTTCTCCTAACAAATTTAAGACGGGTAGTGCTTCAATTGCTTGGACATCCACCAATTCCAAAGCTTTCTTCGCAAAAGGTACAGCACCTTCAATGTCGCCTTCTTGTAGACGATTCGTTGCTTTTAGTATCAAATCCATTGGGTTTGCGGGCGGTGAAGAAGCTTTTGTAGATTTTGCGGAGGTGCGATCGAGGGCAGCTTTTTCGCTTTTGTTATTTTTCTTGTTTCCTGGCTTTGTCTTCGCCATCTGAAAAGTTTTACGACGGTAGAAAAAGGTTCGATGGTTGAAGGGGTGATTGCTCGATGCTGAAAAAAAGTTTCTGGGGAATGGGCAGAAAACAACTTTTTTTCTGACGATAAGCTAGTCGATAACGCTAATCCTCGAATCTGCCCCGCCAAATTCCATCATAGGCACCCAACCTAGTAGGTCTTGCATTTTCCGCATTCTAGACAACCTGAAGACTGTAATTCCAGAAGTTTGGATTTCGAACTTGTGCTTGATCTGTTACCATGATTCGGAATCTTCTTGTCTATAGTTGAGAAAACATAAGACGATATAGAACAATTGTTTCACATGATTCTGTAAGTAGCGTAGAAACCGATGTCTCCTGAGCAGGCTTGCCATACCACACTACTAGTGATAGCCATACCCTCTAGCTTCGATTATCGCCTGTACTCGTTAGACGTCACAGAATAAGCCTTGTGTTATTAAAGTTTTACATTATCATTATACCAGCAGCTTTGCGGCATCTGTAATTGATGTACGACCCTCGCCACAATATTTCTAAGACCAGTTCCCAAGCGATTGTAGGTATACTGGTGCAGTATATACAAAAATTCAATCCAAACGCCTATTAACTTCTCCTTTCCAGAAGATTGATACTCATCATTACGCCCTAGCGAACCTCATCTATCTCTACCTTTGGAGTCGTGCTGTTTGGCTTCGGGATATTCCCGAGTTCTTCTCCTGTCCCACTTTGACCACGCTTTCTACCTGGCATATGGAACGATGGGAGTGCTTCATCGCCGAATTTCGAAAAGAACCCCTTCTTTTTGACCTGTTTGGCAGGGTCATTGGCGCTATCATTTAGCCCTACATCTTCGAATCCTTCTTCGGCCGTTGGTGGCTGTCTATCGAATCGTCTATCACCAATAGCAGATCGCTGCATTCGAGGTAGTCTTGCTGAATCAAGACTTTGTCGTCCAGCGTGTCCATCGATGGGGCTTATGGGCGATCTAGCGGAGATATCCTTGCAGAGATCAGAGACCGACCTACTTGCATCACGATTGTGGAAAATCTAGACTTACAAATGATCTTCTGTATGAATCAAACGACTCTCTTGAAATTGGGAAAGGATCAATCGCATCATTTGAGGTCGTTCGGGTATTGATTGAGGTTGCAGAAAGATTGCTCTTGCTGCGAGGCCAGAAACTCTTCTTTTCAGGCGGGGACGGCTTTGAGACTAGTTAGTTATATTGACATGTCGTGGGTTTGCCTATACTGACAGGTAGATACACGCCACTATCATTTACAACTATACATTTCTCCCGTTAGCCCAAGTTTTCCCATTGCTTCTGGGCGACCCTGGTTGCATCTAAACAAAGGCATCATACCACTCATTTTATACTCCGGAGGTTCTTCGCTCTTCGCCGTTTTGATACTCATCGAAGATGCTCGAGAAGCTTGTGTAGAAACTCGTTCGAAGGAAGGGCGGGGAGATACAGTTTGGTCTTGAGACGGCTGCAACCCAGCATCCTGTTTCCTTGCGAATGGATTTCGAATAATTGGCATTTTTAGGTCTTGTATAATGAATAACAGAATTGAGCAATTACGGGATATAAATCAATTGTCTTTGGAACTCACAACTTGGAAACGAAGTGGGCTGGGGAATTTGAACCATTCGAGTACTGAACTTTAAGACTCGAGAGTTTAGCATTGACGTCTTCGTTGCAAGAATTGGTTGATTGGTCGTTTATCTGGAAACGATTTTTCCCTAAGCCACTCGGACGCTCAGTGCTCCGTTTTCTGGGCTGATCACGAGAGAGGGTCAGTCTCCATTATTTGTATTGATCTCTCGTTGGCCGAACCGAGGTCGATCATTCCAAGGCATTATCGATAATTTGAAATAATCCCCCACCTTGTATACCAAAGATTTTGATAAAGAGAGTTGGGTTCCATTATAGATAGATGTGGGAAGTTGGAATTATTTAAGGTTTATCACAATACTTACGACGGCATGATATTGAGGATAAGGCGAATAAACGTATCTACTCGGGGCCTCAACCAATCCTTCGGGATGAGCTCTAAAATTGTATGACGTATCGCTAGCTGCCAGCAACGATAATTCCAAAGGGATTTAGCAAAGTCGATACGAATAGACAATGTATGACATGAGTCGCACTTTTTGCTGCGGTTCCCATATCCTCAACAGCTGAAATGGCATCCCAAACTCAGATGAACAGCAGTAATGATCGTGATTCCTACCTTGCTTCTCGTACCGATCCATGCAGTAGTCGTAATGTGTTTGATAGCTGAGTAGTTGACAGCAAAGTTTCTCAAGCAACTTTGTTGAACATGTAACACGTATGGTCAAGGAAGCCAAGGAGCTGAACGAATTCATAGACTTCCAGCACCAAGTCTTGAGTGTTGTAACTCTTCTGATTTTCTTCCATTCTTGATCTTTTATGGTACCTCGTAGTCTGGAAACATTGATCTGACAATCGCAGCAGATAAATGTTGCGGTTGTCAGATCAAGGGTCCATAATTTCGAATACTTCTCGAAGCTCCCACTAAAACCAAGGAACCATCCTTCCGATTTTTTAATTTTGTCAAAAATCTCTCCTTCCTCTCACGACGGCATGAATTCCTATTGATTGATCTGTTAAGAATACTTGGCAAACGTTTGACGGGTCCTCAACATGACAAGCAAGAAACGAAATGGAGGATCCCATACCGGCACGAACATCTAACGTCGAAAGGGAAAAGCTTGTGTTTTAAGCTCATCAGCCCTCCAACTTCTCTCCATTTTGCCCGGCCTCCGAATTGTGTGACGATTATATATTTCAATAGATCATGGCACCACTCCTATTGTGTTACCTGTGTCACTTGACTACAGAAGGAAAAGTTGGTCCAAACCTTGATCTAGAATAGCCTAATGGGCAAATTCTTTCAACGGCGACTTCTGATTGATGAGCTTCAGGTCTACTTGCATGAAATACATCTAGTAGAAAGAAGCAAGCAGATATCTCAGCCAATCCGATCTCGCCGGTGTTATGCGCGTTTTCAATATGCATATCCTCCTAAAAATAATTTTCTTTTTTGTTAGAGATGCTCGCAGACACTGAGACCTGCAGGCACGGACAAGGTTTTGAGAAAGTCAAATGTGATGGTATTCATGTAGGCGTTCCATTGAACCTCGTATCTGTATATCAAGTTCCATCCTCCTCCCAATTGTGAGAGACTTGTCTCCGAATGTTAGAAAAAGTCTTCTGATCCATCCCTGAGAACGGAACCAAGGGTTTTCTCTCTTATCATTCGTCTTCGTGGATATTAGTTTAAAATAAATACTTGGGTTGCTTTCCAGTATTTGGAGTTGTACTGCTTTCGAGGGTTCTTCGGAATAATTTCTACCATTTCAAAGAGGTGTTAAGGTACGCATGCATGATTGTAGCACCACAAATTTCCGAATGTTTAGATTGGAAATACCACGTTCATTCGAAGTCCAAAAGTGTGGTATAATCTGCAGGTTTCCGAAGAGCCAGCACACAAGGAAATTATATGTCAAAAGCCTTCCTGGTGTTCTTCTCCCAAGTGACAGAGTAGAGAACATTCACTTTCTCAACCGACCTTCCCAAAGCGATTACCATTCTTTTTTGGAGTAACAACCACAATATCAACCACCTGGGCACATGCAAAAATATTTACGTTGATCAACGTTAGACACGCACCTAAATCTGAATAATATATTCACTCCCGTTCACCAAACATTTATCTTATCGGTCGCAAAATCTTCCAAGCCTCTCTCTCCATTTAGTAACATCAGCCATCCTACGTTCGTTACCATATCAGACATTAGGAACTTGACGAGAGGCCCAGCCGAGTGAATGAAGGTACTCTTAAATCTAAAATCGAAGTCAACTGCATTCAATAATCAAAAGAAGTTCCATTCGAGAACCCATTTGAGAGTGCCTCTTGTTACTCTTGTTGAGAATATATTATTTCAAAAGGTTAACGACTGAGCGCGTTTCTTTTTGGATGAGAATCATTCTTGCCTAATCAGAGAACTTAATAAGAAAGTGACTTCCAAATCTGGCGACAGCAAATTCACGGACATACAAAATTTTCTCGGCCGCTTCTTTTCGTTTTCTTCAACTCATACTGCGATATCTACCTTCCACACAGACTTTTCAGAGTCTGTAGAAGCTTCCTAGTTGTAGGAAGCATTTGCTTTGAATCAAATTGGACAAAAAGATTT
Source organism: Botrytis byssoidea (assembly GCF_014898295.1). NCBI lineage: Eukaryota > Fungi > Ascomycota > Leotiomycetes > Helotiales > Sclerotiniaceae > Botrytis > Botrytis byssoidea. The sequence continues at coordinate 583,371 of NW_024065845.1, forward strand.
AAAACGCTCTTTGAGATTACTTTGCAGAATTCGAATATACTCAATAATTCGTATTCAACATGGCAATATCATTCTTCGTTTCCTGGCAATTGTGGGAAAAGATGACGTTTGTAAGTTTTCTACATCTCCTTTGCCTGCAACTGACCCACTAATACATATCAGGTTTTGGGATGTGCTATTGTGGCAGTTTTTTGCGCGGGATATATTAAGTTATTATGGACAAACAGAATAGTTGCTAGACAGGAAGTCATTAATGAGGAGAAGCGCATGAAGATCCAAGAATTACGGCAAAGCGGACAATTTGTCGAACCCATGAAAGGCGTCGAAATCCCATTCGGAGTTCGTGCCATTCAAAGTGGGATTCAAGTGGATGGAATATGGATATCCGGAACCAATACTCCTGTGCCTAGCATCAAACTTCAGCGCCATTCATCTTTTGAACTCTCTTCTCCAGATTCAAGCTCCAACGCACACGCATCTCCCGATAGTTATAATCGCCCAACACCTCCTAAAGCCGGTCAGTCAAACTTCCGATATAGCGAATCTGCATTACTCTCAAGCCACAGAAGTATCAGCGATGATGATACTCTTATTACCGATCCCCATAGTTCATCTCGTCAACGAGCAACCTACAAGCCAACAAAGTCGTCGCAATTACGTTTTGGAACAGTCGGAGAACATCAATATGATGAAGAGACACTTGATCATCTCGTAGGAAATTCAGAAACCGGCAGAGTTTATACTCACAAACCTCGTGGAGGTCGTCGATCAGATGCTTCGATTTCACTATCACTCTCTGATGCTGCCGCCGCTGCTGATAATGAACGCTCATCTGGTACTTCTGATGATTCTGATGAGACTTTTTCTCGTGTTAGACATCCACAACCGAATCGACCTTTCAATTATCCTACCCGAACTCCTTCTCCAGAAATCTTGACTCCCGCATTTCCATCATTCTCTCACCAACCAACAACTAAAGGCAAGGGTCAATATTCCTCAATTCCTCTTTTCCCTGAGGATGATGAAATGGACCCATTTGCATCGCATCATCTACGCAGTATGGACAGAGCACATGGATCTAATCTTCAAGCGGTTGAAGATCAACGATATACTGAAAGCACCATCGAGTCTAAAGTCCCACTTCTTAAGAGTCGCTCTCCATCTTCGCAATTCATACCTGGAGAACTTCATCAAAATAAGGCAATCAGGAGAGTCAATTCTGGTTTTGAGATTTTACCTGCAGGCACATTCGGTACTCAGCCGCCTATGCACATCAAAGGAAAAGGTGTAAACCGTCACGAGAGTTGGAATGTCAATAACCCTGATTCATTAGCACCACTACACCCAAACAAGCTACAGAAAAAGACAAGATTTTCCGTGGTTTGAACAGTGACTGGAAATAAGACGGCGTAGTCAAACAGGTATGCTGACCAGTTTGAGGTGAAGATATTACGAATGAACGACACATAATGGATTAAATGGACGGGCAGAGCAATTCAAGCATCATTGGCGTTACATATTATGGGGGTGGTGTTATATCAAATTTGGCTGGTGGGGATTAAAATCGTTTTCAATATTTCATAGCTGAGTATTATTGGTGTCTGAAGGGAATGGGGAAAATCGTACATTTGCTTTGTGAGAAGGGAAATTTGGAAAGGAAAATGAATCATATTGCTTAGGTAGTCTAGCTTAATGAGTAACGATGAGATGTATGATGATAGATGATAATTACATATTCAAGTCCTTTTTTCTTCTTCGTTTATGTTGGGTTGCATTTGTTCTCTATTGATCTCGAAATGAGAATTTGGTGCTTGTATTTTCTTCAAACCAGTCTCTCTCATCCCGTGTCCGATAATGACCAACAATTTCGTATTAGCACTCTCAACTTGAACAAATTCTTACCTCGCTAGCACTAGCATCCTCTCCAAATCCTACGCTCCCCACACTCCCCGGGCTATGGACCAAAAAGTTTTAGAGAATAAGGATGATATTTGTTCTATTCTTATTCGGTCTACAGCTACACTGCTAAAGCTTTGTTGTCTACATGCTGCCACCGCGAGATGTGGCGCAGATGGATTGTAAATAGATTTTGGATCCTCGAATAATGATTCTTGGGTAAGTCTTTGTTACTGGAAAAGGGATAGGGTTTTCTGTTTAGTGTGTAGATCATATCTTAGATTCAAAAGTTGTGATTGAGAGGATGTTTTTCATGCATGTTTGAAGGAGGAGGGGGACTCGAGAATTTTGGTGCATGGAGTGCATTTGGAGGGAATTTATAAGGGGTCCAATCACTTGCATCGAGAGATTGTGTTGGAGAGGGTGAGGATGCTATTTTCAGACAAGAATCTACATATTCAGGTTATATTTATTTATACAGGAAATTCCTGAAGAGGTGAAGAATGCTCGGATATCGGACTGTTTATTGCTATTGCATTTGTGGAAGAAGCTTTCGGAAGTATATCCTCATTACTATTAGAAATTTTCTTGCCAAAGACAGTCTTCAAATTCAGAGTATTGGGTTTGTGTTATCATAACACAACTGGGATTCCTAAATGAAGCATGATATCCATTCTGTAGATAACTTGAGAGTAAGTAGACGGACGGATTAATCTCGAAAGGCACTTGGGTGTGAGGCCAAGGAAAAGCTAACTTGAAAAGCTAACTTGCAAAGTTATGAAAGGGGTTTTGAAAAGCTGCATTTTTGGGTGACTTGGAAGAAATAGACAAAAGAGACTATAGAATACTCATTAGAATACGACTCATGAACTTACATTTATGTCATCTATGACTTGCCTACACCATGACATCGAGGTTGGCCGATGACTAATACAGATATTCAAATCATGTGAAATCGTGATTTTGGCTAATCTTCGGGTGCACGTTAACAACGCGTTCATTCCTTCCAAGAATTAATCGTCACATTTCAACAACACAAAAGCCTACTCGATACCTTCATTTAATCCGTTCATTCTGAGAATTCACCAAACTACTTTCATTATAATTCAAACATCTCGTCCATAAAATGACTTCAGAAGAAATCGAAGCCTCTCAATCTGGGGACGATGGAGGAATGGGAGGTCCTGGTGCACCAACGCCACTCTCTGCCTTAGAGGTAAGCCATTTCTTCTCCTTCATTTCACACATTTTCTAATCATCATGTCAGGGTGTTGCAGGTCTAACTAAGAGAGACATCCAAATGATCGTGGATGGTGGTTACAATACTGTAGAGTCTGTCGCATACACGCCGCGGCGAATTCTAGAACAAATTAAGGGTATCTCTGAGCAGAAGGCCACAAAGATTCTTACCGAAGGTCAGTTATATACAATGACTTAAAGTCTTTCATAGACTTGCTGACATCTTAATAGCATCGAAACTGGTCCCTATGGGTTTTACAACCGCCACCGAAATGCATCAACGAAGAAGCGAATTGATCTCCATTACGACCGGTTCTAAGCAATTAGATACACTTCTGGCAGGAGGAGTGGAAACAGGATCTGTTACCGAAATATTTGGAGAGTTCCGTACTGGAAAGAGTCAAATTTGCCATACTCTAGCAGTTACCTGTCAATTGCCATTTGATATGGGTGGTGGAGAAGGTAAATGTTTGTATATCGATACGGAAGGCACATTTCGTCCTGTACGTTTACTTGCGGTAGCCAATCGATACGGCCTATCTGGAGAAGAAGTACTGGACAATGTTGCATATGCAAGAGCCTACAACTCAGATCATCAATTGCAACTTCTCAATCAAGCAGCACAAATGATGTGCGAAACTCGATTCTCTCTACTTATCGTTGACAGTGCCACCGCACTTTACCGCACAGATTTCACAGGAAGAGGTGAGCTATCTTCTCGACAAATGCATCTAGCAAAATTTATGCGCATGCTTCAACGGCTAGCCGATGAATTTGGCATCGCTGTGGTAATCACTAATCAAGTTGTTGCACAAGTTGATGGAGGACCAAGTGCCATGTTCAATCCAGACCCTAAGAAACCTATCGGAGGTAACATTATTGCACATGCAAGTACCACTAGATTAAGTCTCAAAAAGGGTCGTGGAGAGACTAGAATTTGCAAGATCTACGATAGTCCTTGTTTACCAGAGAGCGATTGTCTTTTCGCTATCAATGAAGATGGTATCGGAGATCCAAGTCCAAAAGATCTTGAGAAGGATTAAGAGGGGTACTTGATTGGGGTAGATGCATCATGATTTTATGGGGTTCTAACGGTTATTTGTTTTTCTTTGCTCTTTAGCTGGCATGGAGGCATGGTAGCGGTCATGGGTGACAAATGGAGCTTTTAGGGTGAACTTGGGAGGAAAGGGTTCTATCATTTTCATCAATGCGAAACCTTTATGAATAGAAATGTTTGTATTTGGTAATTTAGTAGCACATATCAATTTCTATAGCTATGGGTAATACCTACTTGATACGAAGTTTGCATTGAGTGATAGCTTACAATGAAATATATATGGTAGCTGGAAAAGCGCGCTAGCGGCCGCCTACCTAAAAAGTGAAGCTCGCCGCGATCTCTAGAAAGAACCGCGTCAAAACAAAGCATGCGCCAACCTCTTGACACTCACCAAAACTCTTCATGAGACCAGCGATTGATGGGGATAAGATGGCTGATAAGGGACATTTCTACTCCTATAAGGAGATACGACTAAACCTCGATTCATCCATTCAAAATTCTACAATTGCGATTCGTTTACCTGCACATGGCACTCCAGCCTCAAGAATAGCACAAAAGCGACCTCATATTACAGAATCACCTGTTGCAGAGGACGAAAAGTCTTTCAAACAAAAATACTTAGCTACTGCTGGATCTATTTACCATCGCACACAGGATGTCTTTCCCCGAAGCTATTTATGGAGAGTGTTGGAGGATGGAAAGGTGCTATCAGTTCAAGCGGTCGATGTATCGAAACAGCAAAATACGACGGATACACACCTTACTCTGAGATTACAATTCCCAAGTGCTATTAAGCCTGGGTGCATTGCTTTCGCGGATTGCAAGGAACACGACTATGTCAGCGCATTTGTTTTGACGGAAACGCACCACCTTTATACTTTAAGACTTTGGCCAGATTTCTTTCGCAATCCTTCGAGCACTGAGAATAATGTTGGAAATTGGTGCAAATCATATATATCATCGGTATTCAGCTTCAAGAAACCTCATAGGATGGTTGCGCTTAGTGCGAATGAGTTATTGATCTCTAATTTCGACGGAGGGCTTCTAAAGTTAGACAGAAAATCTGGCGGAGATGGTATGTCAAAGCTGCTTTCTGGAAATGATGTGGCTAACTGACAGGTAAAATAGGTTCCGAGTGGAAAGAACTACATTATAATCCAGGTGGATGGAGAGATGGGTTGAAGGCCTTGATGCCGTTCCAGGGAAGCAACACTATTCGATACGCAAACAGCAACATTGAATTATCCGCAGTTACTTCTATATCTTCACCATCATTTAGCATTGATGGGCAATCATATGCTTTCACGGTATCTTTGGATCACAACCTTCGAATTTGGAACTTGACTACCGGACGAATCGCATACGTTGGTGATATTCTCGGCCAGGAAATAGATCCTAAGAACCCTAGAAAATCCGTGATCGATCCTTCATATTCACAATTGGTCAAAGTTTATGGCCATAATAATGAAAGCGCTGTATGTGTTACATATTCCCCAATTGGTGAAGGACAATTCAAGTTTTGGCATGTCACTCCCGCCGCTCAAAGCGGAGATCTTGTCGTATCAGATTCTTTCCCCAACAACATCTTAGTCCCCCAAGCGCCTACTTTAGACCTTTGGACTATGGCAGATTTTTCAGTCATTCCGGATAGAACAAGAAGCTCCTTGACCTTGTGGACTTTGTGGAAAAATAATACAACCTATCGAGTTCAAAAGCTTTACTTTGGAAGTGGTGGTGAAGAGGAAGTTAAGCAATCGTGGGGTGAGGGCTGGGAAGCTATGGTGAGCGAAAGTTTGACTCAAACGCCCATACCTACCGTCTACCCTGGCGATGCTTTAGATTCCACCGACAAGTGGTTAGCGTACATACTATATCCTGGTAAATTCACCCATGCAACCATCGAGACTGGATTGGCCATCTACGAAAGAGGTCTAGGAACATCGAGAGATACATCGCGGAGATCCGCACCTTTACCTGAACGTTTATGCACAAGCATTGCAGCTACCGCCACGTTAGGTAGAGCACCAGACGGAGGTATCGATTTTGAACAATTTCGTCTTGCCACTGATGCACAATGGAGGCGATTCTATCGGCTGCTCGTTGAGCTAGACAAACAAAGAGGCGAAGCCTTATCTTTAACTATTGACCCTATGGGAGAGATGCCTTGGGTTGTATCAGCAGATGGAATATCAGCAGTCCGAGGTTGTAGCGAGTTGGAACGAATATGGCATAACCCTGAACAGTCTATTGCTGGAATGGAGTATGTATCCACTCTTCTCACAGCTGGTTCCTTATTCGGCGAGGCGGTTCCAGACGTTCTTTATCATGGCTTTCGCTCTGCCTTGTTGGGTCAACTTTATGAGGAGCCAACGCTTCTTCCATCAGCGAGGATGAAGACTTTATATGATAATTGTGACTACTCGAATCAAATTGGTGATGAAGAGTATCATCAACTAGTAACAAATTTGGGAGGGACATTCAGAGATGTCAATTCGCACGTGTACGAAGCTCTTCTTGAATCTATGATCACTTCTATTGGAAAGGACTCGAAGCATCCTTTGCCTTTAGCTAACGCGGGTAATCGATTGATTGTTAGAGGAGTTCAAGAGACTATTGAGTTACACAAGAGCATTTGTCTTGATCAACTTCTTTTGTTGATACTTATTGAGGTTGAAATTAACCATGGAGAAGAAGGTATCCAATTTGAGACTGGTGCGGTCTTCAATCAACTTCTAATCCTGCTCAAAAGGCTCGAACTTCTTTCATGGTTGGCTAAAACCCAGATCGATGTACCTCTTCCCACTCGTGAAAGCTCAAAATCATTGGACGATTCGACATCCAGTTTGTCTAGGAATCCAATATTCTACGAGACTGTCACTGTTCTAGAAGGTGTTCATAGACATTTATTCGGATTAGACAAGGCAGTATCGATGCCTACAGCCTTGACAGACTTCATTACTGAACTATGCAAACCTGATAGCAAATACGAATCTTCACCTGCTATCATTCAATGTTTCTTATTGAAGCATAACCAGTCTGATTTAGCAATGGAGTTTTCACGCTTCACTGACCCTGATTCGTTCTCTACATATATTCAAGGAAGAGCATACCTGGCTACTAATGACCCACGTACAGCAGCATTGTACTTTAAGAAGGCTGCATTCGGGATGGGTAAGCTACAACTCCCGTTAATCAGTTTTAGACTTGCCATGACTAACCACGATTTCTAGCATTTCCATTGTACGGCAAGCACGCAACACATAGTGCAGGCCTACTAGATGAAACAGAAAAGAATCTTCTGAACGCAGGTCTTCCAGAATATTATTCCCACATTGTTTCTCTATACGACAACGAAAAAATGTACTCCTTCGTTATCGATTTCTCCCGTCTCGCCCTTCAATTTATCAAACCCAATCAACATGATCCTCAACTCAGCACCGAAATGCACAGTCGTCTCTTCCACGCTGCTCTCCAAACCTCTCGCTACGAACTCGCTTACTCAGCCCTCTCCCTCTTCACCAATACCGCTCTCCAAACATCCTCCCTCAGATTGCTCATTACAAAAATGTGTGAATCTTCTCACGCTACTCAGCTCATTTCCTTCCCTTTCCTTGGTCTTCAAGATCTCGTCGATGATATTCTTTCCCAGAAATGCGCAAACATCGTAGAGGTCACAAATGGGGTTCCATACCATAAAATCCTTTACGCGTGGCGAATTCAACGTTCTGACTTCCGTGGTGCGGCAGCTATCTCGTTGGAGAGACTATATCGTCTCCAAGCTTCGTCAGAGAGTGATAGTAAAATAGGAAGTGGAGAAGTAGGAGAGGAAGGAGAGACATTGGTTACGAAACAATACGTCGCGGTTATCAATGCGCTGAGCTGTGTGGATCCGAAACATGCCTGGATTTTATGTGAAGGCGGGAAAGGAAAAGAGGGAGGAAATGGGGGAAGAGGTGGTGGTAGAGGTCTGTTAAAGGGCGGCAAAGAGGATGCGAATGGGGGTGTTAAGAGAAGAGTGGTTACGTTGGCGGATGTTAGGAGAGGATATCAGGAGGAATTGGATCGTGTGGCCGCGATAGAAAACGGGAGATTTAGTCTAGGTGGTGGAGGCGATGGAGATATTATGGAGATGTGAGACGGAATACGAAAATGAGCGAGGAGGAAAGCGAGCAGGGAGACGAGGCAGCCGGAATTGCGTTGATACAATAAATAAGGAGTAATGTAAGCCCGGTGACAAACGAGATAAGCAGAGCAAAGCAATGGGCGTAAATTATCGGATTGGTTTTGATTTTGGTAGGCATTTCTTTGATGGATCATGATGAGATTGATCGCTTTCGAAGTATGGTTTCTTTTTGGTATCTTTTAGGCAAATGTTGTGAAAATAGAAAATTTACATGAAATGATAGAAATTTACCATGAAGATGTGAAGCCTCTCTTAGCTCCGGCTTTGGAGTTTGATGCTAGTGGTGGTGCAAAGCTTCTTCGTCGAGGTTATCCATCCTAGAACGTGGACGGCGATGATCACATGTAAATGGACACATAATTTCACAGTTAAAGAGTCTTGATCTTAAATGTTTTCATTCGTAATACGCAGACGCGATTCTCAATATCCGAGCATTTTCGTCCTTACTCCTAAAAGGAAAAGTGACTGTATGCATGTGAGTAAAGAAGAACCCCGCCATATCTATCTATCTATCAAAGCCTACCACCTTGAGACTCGTATTGTACATCCATGAAAATGCCCTTCCCATATGAAAAAATTCTTGTCATCAGATAGGTATCTCCTCATGTCTTAATATCTTTACTGGATTGGCTTTTCCCTTCAAATGATCAGATCGATTGATCTATCTGTCTTTGCCCATTATGTAAAACTCATAAAACGTGCACGCAAAAAGGAAAAAAAGGAAAAGGAAGGGGAAAGGAAAACGGGCTGTTGGTATCAACGTAACAAGAAGAAAAGTAATCAGTTGAGGATCGATGAGGGATATTTATTGAGCAGAAAGTCGTTTCTGTGCCGCTGGACTAGGAGCAGAATGTGCACCAGCAATCTTAGTCTGCTGACCAAGTGCTAAAGCATCTTCTGGCTGTTGACGGTAAAGAACGATTTCAGATTGCTTAAAATAACGTCGGGCATCTGTTCAATTATTAGCTTAGGTGTGAGAAAGAGTCAAAAGGGAGAGAAAGCTTACCCTCATCGATGAGAACTAAACTCAAATAGTAGCGGGTGGAGTATTTCTTGTTGACCTCGCGGAAAGTAGGAGTCAAATCAAAGCCGCCTAAGAAAAGTCTAATGGGAATGGTTTCTCCTCTTGATGGTGAACCGTCCATAATCTCAAATCGTACCAAAGTTTCACTCTCATTGTATTGGTTGGGAGGTGTTCCAGTAGTTTCGCGTCGAATGATAGACAATTCCATATGTTTGATCTTGAGACGAACGAGTAAAAAGTAAATGCGGCCAACGATAACATCTTTGAGGTGGTATTTCGATTTCGAGTATTCAAATTCGATATGCAAGCAATCCTCAATACCAACATCCATTTTGATGGAACTGTTCATCTCCGGAGGAATTCTGTAAGAAAATACCCAAAGGTCTTTTTCGCGGATCACATCTGCCATCCGTCTAGAAACGGTGACCTTGATAAAATAACGTAACTTGACATTAATGCCATTGTAAGATTCGTATTGTTTTTCGACATTTTTAAAATTGAAGTCGTAAGCTTGCGGATGTTGTAAATCACCAGGAGCAGCAAGCTCTTGTCCCAATGAAAGAAATTCGTAGTGGTTGCCTCGGTCGTAAAACATCTCTGTTAGGTTTCGTGTTAGTAAGTTGATGAGGAGATGTAGACCAGATCTGTCATGAAAGATGGAACTTACCAATCATTCCAATAAACTGCACTTTAATACCCGTGTGCTCTAACCTTTTCCCATCCTTAGGTCTAATGGTGACAGCTCCTCTCACTGATTCGCCATCTTTGTAAAGCGGTACCCTTTCCTTGCTACTCTTATTCTTAACCTCTACTGTCTCCCGACTATCTCCATCTTCTAGAACGATGTCAATATCGACTGGGGCAGAAAATAGGAACGACATATTAATAGCCGTTGGAGAGAAGGACGTTGTATTGATCTTCGTCAATCTGAGACTGATGAATAGCGCTCACTTGTTTGAGCCAATTTTCCTCGAGCTCCCAACGATTTCTGCCTTCTTGTGTTAAGTCTATAACGAACTGGTCGGTAAGTTTGTCGATATTGGCTTTTCGATAAATACGACCGCTTTCTTGAAAGTCACTATCAAAGCCACGGCAGACCTTGATACCTAGGGAACTGTTTGTCTTTGCAAGACTAGGTTTGAATTGTCCAATTACAACTTGCGTGTCAGCTGCCAATTGATCTATCTTCAATTTTCGATCGAGCTCATCAACAATGACGCCGTGGAAATTGGATGTGGCTGTTGCGACCGAATTGTCGGGTTCAGTGCCTGGTACGAATTCGGGGTGGATGGGTGTGAATGGTGCGATGCGATGTTTTTTAAATTGGTAATTACCAGATACAGATCGTCCAGAAGTATCTGTTTGCTCTGACAAGTAATATTCTGTGCCGTAAGTTGGAATATCTCTTGTGCGAGGAGTTCTGGTTGAACTGCCAGAATAGCTCTCATGGAGCAACTCTGGGGGGTTCCTGACAGTTGATTGAGGGCCGTGCTTCGGATCTTTGTTCTCCCGAACTCCGTCAAGCGGATTTCTGTATGCCATCACTTTTTGGTTATTGAGTTGTAAGTGTGGAATTGTTGAAGTTTCCAAAACAATAACAACCTTTACCAGTCCAAATTGCAGACACAGCAAACTCCAAATTCACCTTATCAAAAGTACGCTGATTACATAAGCCGTAATTAACCGCACCGTCACATCTCGTGATATCAATCTTCACAGCAGAGTTGCACCTGCAGCTCCAGCTCAAAATGTCACTCTCTAGCTATGTAAACAGTGAGTTTACCCTTTTTTCGCCTTCTTTCTGTCCCTTCCTCTTTGAATTGTTCATTCAATCACTCCTATTATACGCGCAAACTATAAAAACAAGCAAGACTTACAACCGCATCCTAACAGCTCCTTAGAGAAAGTTCTAATCTTAACTGCGGATTCAAGAACACTGGTCGGTACGCTTTTGAGTTGTGATCAACAGACTAATTTGGTATGTCTTCCTTCATTCTTTCCCTAATTTCAATTCTTTCTCCGTCTCCCTATTACTCTTCCCTGTTCTCCCCTAACTTATCATTTCTCTCTGCCCCTCCAATCACTAACACAAACCACAGGTCCTATCCCAGACTATCGAGCGCATAATCCGACCTCCAGAAGATATCGAAGCTTCCAGTGAAGTCCCACACGGTCTCTATCTAATCCGTGGTGACAATGTGGTTGTAGTTGGATTGGTGGACGAGGAGCTGGATGACAGCATTAATTGGGTGGAGGTTAGGGGAGCTGTCATTGGAGGGACGAAACATTCATAAATCAATGTCCTTAATCGAGCACTGCTCACTATGGATCAGTGTCTAGGGGCATGGCATTGGGTGGACGGAATAGACGACTGCAAATGAGGGAAATCAAGGGGCCGAAGAAGGAAGGAGAATGCGCGGGGAGAGATACCAGAATTTGGCATTTACAAAAGTACGGACGAGCGTGAGTGCGTACTAGATGGGTGGAATGTTATTAATGTTGCATTATTTGGCGTTGAATGGAGTGCCATGAGAAAGGTCCTTTTTATATCCATCCTTTTGATATTGTATTGGCTATGAAGATGGCTCAAGCGAATTCGAATATCAAGGGAGATCTACCAAAATTCGAGATTATATATATCATTGGATCAGTGAGGTGTAACTAAAAAGCATGTCAAGGCATTTTTCAGATAGCTCAAATTTTCATTTACCAAATTAAGCTTCTAAGTAGAACACATCTTTATCCAACGTGATGGTATGTACTGTAATCCAAAAGTACTAGGTATTCAAACTATGAAGTTTATCCAAAAATTCTTTCCAAAAGATAAGGTCCAAAAGCTTCCTCTCCAGGAGTACCAACAATTCTATTGACTCTGTTACCCTTGTGAACACTGAGCCAGCCACCATTATCTCCAGGCTCCTCGGCTGTAACATCACCGATATCGTTATTAATATGAACGACGGAAGCGATGCTTTCCATTGGATCTCTAATATCAATAGCTCCAGGGCTCTTGACTTGTTCAACTCCTGCCTTCTTTCTCATACGTCTGTCAACGATATGCATACCTCTAGTCCATTGACCAGATGTTTCAACTCGAATATCCTCTGGTCCTCTTGGGAAAGTCATCCAAGTAGGAGATGAACGAGTCAACATATACCAGATACAAAGTGGATCATGTAACTCGAGACCTGGGTTTGATGTTGCATTTCTACCAAGAGAGTTCATTTTCTCATAAGTCTTGTGTACAAATACAGATACCCATTCCGCAAGAGGACTTCCAGCTTTGATGAGGGGTTTCAACTTTGCTTGGAAGTCTGACTTCATTAACTGATGTGGAGTTGTAATATCCAAGGGGAATAATGTTAAGTTAAGTTTCCTGGAGAGGTTCGTAGGATATGGTGGAAGGGTGGACTTATTCAAAGGTACCGGTGGCATGGTAGTAACTGGGTTTGGACCTGTAAGGGCAAATACTCTGGCAGTTGCGACCGCGTCTGCATAGGTATTGAATTCAGCGACAGGGGTAATATTACCCTCTACATCGATCGCACCACCCATTACTACGACCTCCTTGACTCTTAAAAATGTTTCAGTATCTTCCGCAGCAGCCAAAGCAATATTGGTCAAAGGTCCAACGCAAACAATTGTAATTGTATCTTTAGGATTTTCTCGAAGTAAGCGAAGCATTTCCTTATGAGCAGGAACATGAGAAGCTGTGAATGATGGAGATGGAGAAGCGAGTAGGCGGGCCTCGGCAATTTCTTCAGCAGTAGCATTCTCGGGAGGAGGTTGGAAAAGTGTCTTCCAAGTATCGGCGGGAGATAGATGTGGATGCTACAAAGGAATACGTCAGGTGGCAGTCCAAAGAAGAGCGGAAATTGAAGGGGCATATTTATCTTACACTGGTATGAACACCACCAAGACCATCGACACCATCTATTGCCAGGATTAGTTGATACTTCGTATGGAGTTATTGATAAAGCTCTTACGGAAGTAATCTGCCATAAGCATCTCGTCCTCAAGTGGATGATCTGCTCCAACAGCCACGATAGGCTTTGACTTCTTCATCGCATCAAAGCCCTCAAGTTGCCCACGCCCCTGTCTCCATTTCAGTTCTTGTTCAAGGACATGAAATAAAGCTACACAGTTCTTCAAACAACTTTTTACTTGATTAGCAAAGTTAATGCTGACGATATCGATGTGATTTTCTCAATGTACCTATCAACTTCAACATTTCCATAAGTTATAGAAATCATCATGACATCTAGCTCTTCTGGCTTTGCAGCCAGGGCTAAGAGAATGGCAAGAACATCATCGATACCTTTGGGAAAATCCCTAATCAGTTTTATGATCTTTCAAATAGCAATGAATCAAAGATCTCACCAGGATCAGTATCAATAATGATACGATTGAGAGACATTTTGATTGAGGTTGTAGTTTCTTCTTGTTCTCCCTAAGCTCTCTCTGATAGTGCCCCTCCTAAGAAGACTTGATGATTGATTGTATAGATAGAATGCAGAGGAAAGAAAAGAATAATAATGATAATGATAATGATAATGATAAGGGAGTGAACTAATAATCTAAACGGTCTAGCTGAGTAATGATTAGCTGGATTAATTGTTTAACTAGATGTGTTGTAGACAGGTAGTTACCATAAGTTCAAAGAAGTATGTATGTGTGACGTCCAAAAATGTATATGTATCTCTTATCCCCTCGGTTTACTCTAGTAGGTAGTCTACTCTAACAGTCTAGCATACAGTAGCAATCAAGCAATCATCTAATTACTGGTACAAAAGTATGTTTATGATTCAGACACCCCACCTCTTGTCCTTATGTAATCCACTTAGACAGCTCACCAGTGGCTTATTCACATTCACCACCTCGAGACCAGCAAAAAGAAATCATCTAGTCACATCGGTGATTCGGATCTAATTGATCCGATACAGCTCTTACCCAATTAGGTTCCCCTGCATACACTTTAAAAAGCAACGCTAGAAAACATGGGGAGCTCCAATAATGATTAGGATTTGATTTGATCCGAATACTTTTTTAGGGTCGAGTTGGTCTGTACTTATTAATCTTAAAGGCCACATCTCGATACTGTTTCTCCTCAAAACTCATACGGCGAAATAGGGTTTATAACCCCCCATCCTCTTTTTGCTCTCCTACTTACAAGGACATTCTTTTTCTCTTTCGAGTATCATAAATATTGAAATCCTTCTTCAAAAAATTGTCATCTCGACGATTAATTGAATATCACTTTGATTCAATTCCACACGAAGCAGAAAACCTCTCCGTCAGAACATCTCCTGATGTCCCAATAAGTCGATCGATCGATCCCCAATTCGAGAGAGCTCTAGAGCTTGATTACGACATCACTTTGACATTTCACTATCTGCGGTTTATTCATCATGAGTAGCACAAGTTTACTCACCACTGTTATCGGCTGGACTGTTGTCCTCGGTGCAGCAGGATACTACTACGTTAACAACAAATCTAAGGTCAAGGCTAAAGCTCAAACTGCCATCAAGCAAGCCACTAAGGATGTTGAAGAGCGCAAGGAACCAAAATCCAAGAAATCCAAGAAGGATGCCTTGAGCAGTGGTGAACAAGATAAAAAGTCTTCTGCCAAAGCTGAAAAGAAGAAAACTCCCGCTCCTCAAAAACCCGAACCCAAACAAGAAACTGTTAAACCTGTCGCCAATGATTCCGATGATGACGATAACGATGCGGAGAACAACCGTAAATTCGCTCTTCAATTCGCCAAAACTCAAGCTGGTACTCAATTCTCTGGTAACTCCTCTTCATCTACAACTCGTCAAAAGTCTGTCAAGCAATCTCGTGCACAAGAAAAGGAGATTAAGGACTCTGGAAACATGACCGCTGGCGATGCTGATGATGATCAATCCTTGACTGATTCTCCTGAAGTTGGCCCAACCAAGGGTACTTCTCCTGTCGCAAGTGGTATCGCCGATATGCTTGAACCTGCCGCTCCTGGTCCATCTGTCTTGAAAGTCACTGAACCTACCAACCCTAAGCCAGCCAAGAAAGAAAAGGCCAAGGCTGCTCCTCAACCTGCCGAAACGAAGAAGCAAAGACAAAACCGCGCCAAGATTGAAGCTGCCAAGGTCGCGAGAGAGCAAGAGGAAAAGGAACGCAAGGTCAAGGAAGAGAAGCAACGTCGTACCGCCAGAGAAGCTGAAGGTAGAGCTGCTAAGGATGGTAGCCAATTCATGGCCTCCCAAGCTGCTAACTCTGCTTGGACTGCCTCCTCTGCCAACACATCCAACGCTCCCGTCAACAAATTCGATTTACTCGACACCGCCGAAAACAAGACAGATGAGAAGGTCAAGGTTGTTGTTCCAGCTGAAAACTTCTCCGAGAGCGAGGTTACTGGTACTCAATGGCAAGGATATGGTGACGATGATGAGCGCGTCAAGACCATCATTGAAGATTCTCGTGAATGGGAGCAAGTTTCAAGCAAAAAGAAGAGGGCTAAGAAGGATAAGAAGGAAATTATTGGTGCAGAGGGAGCTGGAACAACAAGTTCAACCGATGAAAAAGAGTACACCATTCCACCAAAGACTGAAAGAAGTCCTCCAGGACAAAAGTGGACATCAGACCTCACTTACGTCGACAGTGACTACAATGTTCATGATGTTCAAAAAGATCTTCAGGACTCTGAATGGGTTGTTTCATAATCATCATGACTTCTCAACGTCAAGTTTTTATCTCAAGATTAAACTTTTATTCTTGATTTTTATCTGTCACCACCAAATTCGAATTTCCCATTCTTGTATTCTCATGGCGTTTGAGCCTTCCTTCACATGTACATTGTGATATTCGGGGAGGAAAGGTTACTTTTGACTGCATAGGATCTCAAATGACTTTTCTAAGAGTCTTTGTGTTGGTATCATGGATGGTGGGCATATTGCATAGGATGATGCACACACTTTGATTGACGTTTTCAAATTATCTTAATTTGATCGGCGTCTACGGTCAAATTTTATCTGATTCGTATGACAACTGGGTGTCAAAACAACATTTCAAATTTGTTCACGTTTGCGGTCTTTTACTTTTAATTTATTTTCAAGATCATGATCATGATTATAAACAATGTACTATCAAATGATATTCATGTATTTGACACGAAGGTTTTATGGATTCAGAATTTCATAGGCAAAAAAATTGATCATGATCTTAATTATTATTCTAGTCTATAGGTGATGGTGAT